>NW_024346692.1:3093730-3500575 GCF_902729225.1 Pteropus medius
TACATATAGCTGGGTCTTAGTTTTTTCCATTCAGTCAAGCTATGTCTTTCAATTAGAGAATTCAATCCATTTACATTTAAAGGAATTACTGATAAGGACTTACCGAGACCATCTTTTTGTTTTCTAGCTGTTTAGTAGTTCCCTTGTTCCTCTCTTTTCCTCTTTTTTTGAATTGATGATTTTTCAGTAATGATATGCTTTGATTCCCTTCTCTTTATCTTTTGCTTAGCTACTGTGGATTTTTGCTTCTGGTCACCATAATGCTTTTAAAATTTTATATATATATATCGCAGAGTATTTTAAGTTGATAACAACTTAACTTTGATCTCATATAAAAATTCTACCTTTTTCCTCCCCCTACACCCACATGTTAGGTTTTTAATGTTATAATTTACAATATAAATTACAATAATTTGTTGTGTATCCATTAATAAATTATTGCAGCCGTAGTTATTTTTAATACTTTTGTCCTTTAACCTTTATTCTATGTGCCACTATAAGGATCAGTTGGACTTTATAATGAGCATATGGGTAACCACTGAAGACTTTTAAGCAAAGTAGCAATATGATTAGCAGTGAGAATAGAGAAGGCGGGAGTGCTCTGTCAGCCACTTTGTAATAAGAATCGAAACTATTTGGTGAATGATCACTTACAGGTGGGGCAGAGAGGTGGGTAAAGAAAAGAGTCCAGAAAGAGTCACCCGTCCCTGATGTTATCATTTGGTAACAGTCGCTCCATTTAGAAAAATACGGAAAAAAGATGGGAGTGGAGTTAGGAAAAAGGCAACAAATATATTTTGGGATATATGAAGTCTAAGGGGCCTGTGTAACATTCTGGTACAGTCAGAAATAAAGGGTTAGAGCCCAGGAGAATGACAGCATCAGCTGGAGATAAAGAATTAAGAGCCAGTGTTCTAATTGAAACAAGGTGAATGCTTGAAGTCACCTTGGAAGATAATGAAACATAAAATGAGATGAAGGCTGAGAAAAGAATTGTTGAAAATTCAGAAAATTCTCAACTTGTGAGTGTTCAGATTATGAAAACTATAAACTAAGGCCAAAAAAAAAAAGTACAGATTTTCCCTGCTACGAACAGATAGTGCTCTAGAACTTATGTGAGAAGATCACTTTGGAAAGTCTCTGATACCTGTTCAACTCCAAAGAGTGGAGCTTCTCAGTTAACATCTAAGTACGGATGGATAACAAAGTAAACACAGGAAAAGATAACACCATGGGAGCCAAAGGAAAAGAACAGTCTTAAAAAAAAAAAGTGGTCCCTACAAAAATATATTCATTCAGCAAACAGACAATCTACAACATACTAGAAACTCTAGGTGATAAAAATTCAATAGTAAAGAAAGCATAATCCATGTCCTCTAAAAGCTTACAGGTAAATGCTACAGCAAAATCAAGAAAGATAAAAACTAAATGTTTTCCTTTTGGTTTGGCTTTCAGAAGGTTACAGATGACCTAGAGACATGAGCTTAGGCAACAGACTGCAGTGGGATGAAGAATGTAGGAAAAGTGAAGAAAACAACAGGTGTAAGCTTCTCCTCAAGAATCTTGGCTGGAAACAAGACAGAAATAAGGCAGCAGCCAGAGAACATTAAGAGAATAGTTTACAGATATGCATAATACCACACCAAGAGACACAGGAACTCCAAAAGCTTACTATATAAACACTTTGACATACATATGTACATATGAGAGAGAACACTTAAACTGACTCCATAACACATTTTATGAGACAGAAACCTAAATTATTAAAATTACATTCCAATGTTATTGATTTTTATTATTAATGATTCTCTGACTTCAAGTAGGTTGAAGTCAAGTTGTAAATTAGAAAGCAATCAGAGGCCAAAGAACTTCAACCATTCTCAGAGGAAGAAGTAAAATGAATGAGAGATCTTGATGCAGTTTGGTATTAGAGATATGCATGGGACCAATTACCTATTAAAGGAAGATGCATGAAATATTTTATAATTAGGTTTATAAGCCCCTTCAAGAAATGCTGGAGAGGTAAGAATGTGTTGGGGATGGGAAGACAGATATACTGTGGCAGAAGCAAATAAGTATTCTAAGTACAAGTCCTTATTAGAAAAAAAAAAGTGCAATTCGAGTAAGGCTAGCTTACATGTCTATCAGTTTAATCGTTCTAGCAAATAATCTCAGTAGAACATATTTCAAAATATCATGTGAATTACATACATGAGAAGAAAGTTCCTATCCATGTCTAGGTAGCATACAGAGAGGCAAAATGGCAATTAGAAGTTGGCGTATAACCAAACAAAACTGATTCATATTGGTATCTAAAATTTCTGTTTTTGCAGTAACAATTTATAAAATTTATAACAAAGGCTAAAATCTTATGTGATTTTAATGAATATAATCAACCTCATGTATTCATAAATATTTTCTTAATGAGAGAAGAACAGTCTCGTCTTTTTTGGATAGTTGAAGAACTGCTACCAAAAACACACAAAGTTACTGCATTAAAAAAGCATGGAAATGATTCCACCATCTCTTACCAATACATTCACATATTAGCTTTTTCTTTAAAAAAAAAAAGTCTTCAAAAATAACTTTTAGTATAACATTTTTTTTTAAAATCACATCTGTTAATAATTTGAGGCATATATAAGAAAGAATAGTCAAAATGAGGAAATAAATTGTTTTCTTTTAGAACAAAAGTGCTTCTATGTTATGGACTGGTAAAACTGCAGAAATGGATTTCTGTGCCTCTTTCTCTCCTTAATCCCCCAACTTGTATACGAGCCTGACGTTATTTAAGCTAACAGCATACAGCTAAAACTCTCCAGTTAAGTAGACAGCTTAGAAAATTAGGTCACAAGGTTGTCACGGGGACTCCAATCAACTGTCTGGCAAATTTCTATGACTTCCTCCTCTCCGTGATACTGTTATACACTGTCCAACAGCCAAGATAAAGGAAAGGTTAGCAGGGCTTTCTATAAAAGCTACAAAATATATTTGGTCCAAATCACTAAGACCGTGGAAAAACTCAGGCACTTTTATCCTTCTACAGTCAACATAGTAATCAGTGGTCTGATAAATATTTATTCAGAACCTTCTTTGTACACGGGAATTATTTTTTTTAAAGTTCAGTGCCAATCACGGCCCAACCCATACATGAAGACTTAGGATTTAAAAGCAATTCTTGATCTTGTTTCCAAACAATTAAACTCTTTGCAATGCAAATGAAGGGTTTTTTTTTTTTTAAATAGATAGTTATGAATCTTTCATTTATAGTAGCTAACTAGGAACACATAAGCCAAACGCATTGTTGGAGATCATTTCAATGGTGTGTAATTTGAGAGGTATGTTAGAAAGCACTTGGTCCACTAAGGGAGGAGCCATCCACATTTTTCTTTCTCGTAAGTAAAGTGCAAGGTAATGTTGCTTCATAGGGCAGTCTTAAAGTTACCCACATTCCAAATTCATGATAACAGATATTTCCCCATCTCTACACATTAACACTTTACAATCAGCCTGAGGCCTTTAGCATGACTCCATTTCATGAATAATGGCTTCTTCATTCCTAAAAGATTTCAGTCTGATCTGATCTTAAATAGACCTTAAATCGCTGAAAATCTTTCAAAGGGAGCAGTGGTAAATGATAATTTTCCCCAAAGCTGTTCATAAATAACAAATGTTCTTTTGTGGAATTATTGTAAAATTATACATAATTTGGAAACCAACTTATTTTATAAATACACGATATCAGTACATGTGAAAAGTTATAATACAAAATGTGAATATCTTATCTAGTTAGAAATTAAAGAGAAGAGAGGAGCTGGAGAGACCAGAAAGGTTATTCTTTATTTTCCACATTTTTGACAGTTTACTTAGAATTTGATGCTTCTTTTAAGTTTTTATGCTTCTTTTAATTTAGGCTTCCGCCACTGTGTTCTCAGTAAGGATAGGAATCTTGTCTCTCATTAATTACAGCATCTTCATTATTTAGTAATATGTCTAGCATTTAACAGGCATTTATTTAACATTTCTTTATTGACAGATAAGTTTCACTAACTGAAAAAAATGTTTCTATTAAATAAAACTGTTCAGATTCAGGACTGTTAAATCAAAAAATTAAATTGAGCCAAATTAAGCCAATGGGCCTGTTATTCATTTAGCCAAATCTCTAGTCTCACACAAGTAGCTCATATGCGCATATCACAAGGATCACTGGAGAAAGTTAAAATGGATCAAATGAGATCCATCACGATACCACAAACAAAAAATACCTTCATCTACAAAGGACAGTTCAATATGTATTTTATTGTATTCTATATGCATTTGTGTACACATTCCTCTTCTACAATTTTTCTTTTAAAGAAAGTTTACCCCAGTATTATCCATCCCAGTGATTGCTATGGTTGACAGCAGTAATGAAAATTTAGTAAGAGTATTAGAGAGGGGGGAAATAGGAATCTAAAATGATCACAGCTAGAAGCTTTTAAAACTTCTTTCAGAAAAACAAATACCCTCATAGCTGAATTAGTTTCTTTGGCCTTAAAAATTAAGCCAAATTCTCAAATCGACTTCTGATAAAAACCTACAGGATTCCTGTCCTCCTTTGGAAGAGAAAAATCTCAGTAAGTGTGGATCAGCTACCTAATCTAAAATACTTTCCCCCAAATTTGTATCTGCTCTTTCAAACATGCAACTAGATCAGCCTCCATGGATAGCAAGCATTTGTTTTACCTAGTGTCTAAAATCCAATTAATATCCACATTAGCCTAATTAAATCAACGTTAGCTAGAAAGATCTGGCTATTAAATCTTTCAATAAGAATTTCCATGTTTGGAACCCAAAGCCTTTATTTTATATTTATTTATTGAATAAATATTTATTATACACTTCTATCAAAGAATATATTGTTCTTTACAGTATGTATAATCAAAGTTCCTCGTATATAGCTCATGAACAGCACACGAGTGATAAAAATGGCTTTATAAGTGCCTGAAAAATATTAACGTTTCTACTTTTGTTAACACCAAACTATTTCTATTATCTACCAGATACTACCTCAACTAGTTTTCCCCATCATCTTGCCACTTTAATCACTAGTTTGGAATCTTTTAGTTTGATCATATAAATGCCTTTGAAAACCATAAATATAGCACAACATATAATTGAGAGCCACTGGACTAAATTATCCCATATTCTCAGATCTTCTATTCTGTAGTACAGTGATAGCTCATGAATTCACTCTTCAAATAGCCTATTAACTACCTGTCAGAGACAAGAAATGGAAATCACTATATGTCACAAATATAGGTAGGAAGGTGGGGAGGAAGCCTTGGAAGTAAGATGAAGAGAATCTTATTCTTGTTTTAAGACCTTTTAGAAGACCATGGAGTACTCCATGTAAAGGGTTTTTTTATATATATATTATATAACTTCACTTGAGATATATTCGAATTCAAGTTTTAAAATTCCCGACAGTGTTAAGGGGCTCCTACAAAACATTAAAAAGAGTGAGTAGCATAAATTCTAATATAAAAAGAAACCTATGGTGGATCTTTTCTACTTAGCACAAAAACTGAATGGTGTTAAGATGTATTCCAGTTAAAGTTAATCACTGTTAATATATTTACTCTGAATAAGATTTCATTATCTTCATATTGAGACTTTACTACTTCTAAAATAATTTACTTACTAGCCAAATAAGGTGACGAGAGCTTCAATCATTCCTTAGTTTCAAACTCTTCAGCAGCTTCAACTTAAACTGTCATAACCACCATGAATGTGTCTTTTATTCAGATTTGACTCTCCATGACTGAGATCTCACCAGACAGTTAGAAAGAATTATAACAGTACCTGGAAAGATAGCAAAGTTACAAAAGCTGCATTTTCAACTAAAGTTGTCTGAGGATTGAAAAAAGCTGTCAGACACTGGGACTACAGGATGGCAGAGAGGAGGGAAACAAGATTGAGAAGGAGTGTCAAGGGAAAACTCACATGGTCATTTATTTGCTTCAAGATTTTTATGACCATTTTCTTCATGAGATCATAAAAAGTAGCAGTAGCAAGTCTTAAGATAGTGTGGGATAATGTGAAATATGGCCAACTGCGTGGATGTTGTAGTAAAAATGGTGCTTAAACTTTTGTTTCAATAATCTGGATTAAAAAACATACAGAAATTAAAATTATATGAAAAGATGACGCTTTGAATACTTATTCTATAATTCTACAAAGATAGCAAATATACTAACATACATAAAATATAGGGCTGATTATTCTTAAATTTAAATGAAGTCATAATTTTTTATATTATTCTTTATGCTTTGTTGTTAGGGTTTGGTTGTCATTGTTATTTATTTAAAAATAGATGAGACTTTAAGCAAGTCTGTGGAATAATGCACATTAAAATCTTTAGAGGTTATTTTCCTCAATAATTAAAAACATCCGCTCCGATATACATTCTTCGAGCGTACATATTAATTCTACACCTTTACAATGCATGAGTATCATGTGAATAATGCTATAAGATTTGGCCCAATGACCAGATTTTTATCACAGAAGAATTCCATTGCTTCTAAATTATTCAAAATCTAACAAGGCTCCACAAAAGAGCTAAATAAAAGAACTATCAACAAAATTAATGAATGTTGTCTCTTGACTAAAAGGATCTTGAGATGTGGGGAAAAAAAAATTAACACTAGTTCTACACAGCACTGAAAATAAACATCAGAAGTTCTGATAATGTAAACATACTAAAGACAACTCAACCTAAAACAGGGTTTCTAAATCAATATTTCTAGATTAAAGAGTAATATTTTTAAATCTCAATATAGTTAATGATAAAACAGTTTTAAAAATACATTGGAAAGAGAAATTGGAGATTATTTATACATACAAAAACAAACAAACAGAGCATGTTGTTATGAGGGGAGGGGAATCTACATAGATATAGTAATGTTCTATTTTCTTCCATTTATGAAACAAAAATGTAGCTTCCCTATCACAAGTATATCTTTCTTCAAATGAGTCAACATACTGAAAACCATCTTATTGTATCTTCTGTCTAAAATTATCCTTAACTTCAAATGTAAAAATTATTGTAGAAAATTAAATAAATTGTATTCAATGTCTTTTTTAAAGTGACAAATTTCACACATACTTTACAGATTTGTTAGGCCACTGGTACTTTTTAAACATTTTATTTTCTAGAGAAAATAGAAGTAATTACAATATTACAAAACATTACAAATATTAGAATCAACAGAAAAAAATTAAAGAATATTTGATTACATATTTCAGACATGAAAACATTCTATTGCACTAAACTAATTAATATATCAATAATACACATGTATATCTAGAATAAGAAATAACATTCTGATGGTAAAAGTCTAACAGAGAGGTACTATTCTAATGGTGTTCATTAAATTTTCTAATAAAATGAAATTTATTTCAATAGCCATCAACAAAACACTTTAAAAATGTTCTTCCCTCGCTTTAAATTTAACTTCTAATGATCTTTATTTTTTCTACTTTTTCCTTTTTTTCTTCTCCCCTATATTAAAAAAACTGTTGTACAGTTTTTCAACTATACAACACGACTTCTTATCAAGCACATAATTCATTCACTAACAAATTATTTTAGCACATTCCTCAGTATTATGTTTCAGGTTGTGGTCAGAAACTGTTCATAGTTCTTAGAATTCTGAATTGGTTCAAATAGGACTAGATTGTGCCTTCGAGGGATGTTACATTCTAATGTTGCCATGCTACAAAATATAAGCGTTGTTTAAGACAGGACCTCTGGTTTCACAAAAAAAACACACAAGTCCTCTTTCTTAATAAAATCACAGGACTGAACAAGAACACAAGAATTTATCTACTAAATAAAGGACTATATTCAGGAACTCATATGATTAAAAGAGGAGATTCATGCAATTATTAAAACAGGTTTGGTATCTTTATTCTCTCCTACCACAATGTAATGAGTACTCTATTGTATAACTTATAAAAACGAAAAACAACTGGTTATTCAACTGGTCTAATAATCCTTCAGGCTCTGTACGTAAGTGTATGCAGAATTTCCCACAACTCCCACCGTGCCCCCACATTCTGCACATCTCAAACATATTCGTCTTTCTGCCTGGAACGCCCTGGAGTGCCACCTCATACTTTTGTTCTGGGTCTCAAAAATTCATCCTATAAAACTCAAAAGTCACATCCTACAGTAAAGATTTTTCTGACTCCCTCAGCCACAGTGAGCCTCTCTCTTTGTCTACGTGCTAGGATAGATATATCTCTATATATATCTATATATATTTGTTTGTTTAACCTACCCCCAACAACTGTGTCAAGGAGGTACTATTATTGTGTCTGCTTCTTAGATATGAAAAATAAAGTCGATAAGGTCTCTCTGACTTCAAAGTCCATTGTTTGTTTGTTTGTTTGTTTGTTTAACATATACTCATTCCCTCTTCAATTCCACACTCTACTAAAAATGGTTGCCAGGTTCCCTCCATGCTCTGTCTTCCATTATGACAGAAAGCAGAGGTTCTGTCTTATTCTCATCTTTACATTCCCAGTGTCCTGACACAGAACGGCCACTCGACCAATGCTCAACAAATGATGAATGAATGAATGAATGCTCAACAAATGATGAATGGATGGATGGATGGATGGATGGATGCATGGATGCATGGATGAATGGAATGGAATAATGTCCAACTTCCTCTGTGAGGGAAAGCTCACCCCTTTCTAAAGATTCTTAAAAATTTTGGGTTAAAGGTATGATAGTAAATGCTAATTTCACTCGACGAACATTTTGTATGATTCATATGTGATGTGCTGTGCTTATTTAAAGATAATTAGTACTTAGTTCCCTGCTCTCAGGAAACTTATAATTCAGTGGGGGGAAGGGAAAAACAACTAGTTAATGCTACCAGTACTTATTTTATTTTTCTTAATCTCCCACAATTTCCTCTTTAAAGGAACTTCACTCTATTTTTTAAGATTTTTATTAAAATATAGCTAACATACAATATTGTATTAGTTTCAGGTGTATATCATAGTTATTCAACAGGAACCTCATTCTTTATAAATATGATCCAGTACTTTATACCTCTGGGTCACTGGGATGTAGATCAGTCAACAGGGGAAAAAAAGTTAAAAGAATCTCTGTGGATCTCAAAAACACAATCTTTTGATCCATTTTTATTTAATTCAGTAATCATTTAAGTAGTTTACAATGTTTTTAAAAAAGTAGAATAATATCAAAGATATCCTCATATTACCCTGGCACTTCCTATGACACAGCACAGCCAAGTGAAAAGAGCAGGAGTTTTAGAGTCAGAAAGATCAGGTATTCCATCCAGATTCCGTCATTTCCCCTCGTGTGGGCTGCAGACAGTCCACTTTATCTTTCTGAGCCTATTTCTTACCTGTAATATGGAAATAAGGAGACCTGCCTTAAAGAGCTCTTATAAAAGTTAAAAGAGATAATGTATATAATAGCACTTGCTACACCAGAAGTGCTAGTTTTATTATGTAAAAACTCTCTGGATGCTTCTTGAAGGCTATTGGTTCTAACTGTAGTATAATAACATAAATACTTTGTCTTATATCAATAAGACAAAGTGTTTACCAAAAGAAAGGTACTTGAAAAAAACGAGTTTGCAAGAGTAGTGGTATGAAATAATGTTCAAGATCATAAATTAAATCTCAAATTTCTAGATGGTACATACATCATCTGCCTCTTCTCAGCATACACCCTGCAATTCCTCTATTTCAGATTTCTTTGTGAAAAAGAAAACTTTATTTTACAGTTACATCCCAAAGAACTCACAAGTGTTAATCTGTATTAACAATTCCATTTTTCACAAAAAAAAAGAATCTGAGTTAGTGAGGAAGAAGGAAATGAATTACAGTTGGCCCTCAGTATCCACAGGTTTCACATCCACGGATTCAACCAACAGCGGGTCGAAAATATTCAGAAAAAACTACTTATGTTGTTGCTGATATGTACTATGTGGTTAGGCCTATGATGGTTGCCTCTGTACAGAACACATACAAACTATTTTTCTTGTCATTATTCCCTAAATAATATAGTATAACAACTATTTACATAGCATTAACATTTTATTAGGTATTATAAGTAGTCTAGAAATGACTTAAAGTATACAGAAAGATGTGCATAAGTTATATGCAAATGCTACCCCACTTTATACGAGACTTGAGCATCCTCCAATTTTGGTATCTTCAGGGAATCCTGGATTCAGTCCCCCACAGATACTGAAGTATGACTGTACGTACAATGTACAAGAACCAATTTCAACATACGGTCTATGTAGTATTATATTTTGATTTCCAAATCATTTTTCAATTGTTTCTTTTAAGTGGTTTTGCAGAATATATAATAAAATAAAATAAAATCACTTTCCTTTCAATCCTAAAGCTAATTTATAATCTGACTTAAAGATCACATTTACTTAGTACCAGTACAACTGGAAGTCAATAGGCAAAAAAGTGAATTTAGACCCAGACCTTATACCTTTTACAAAAATTAACTCAAAATGGATCACAGACCTAAATGGAAAATGGAAAATTATAAAGCTTCTAGAGAATAAAAAGGATAAAATTTAGGTGGCCTTGAGATTGGCGGTAAATTTTTAAATACAACACCAAAGTCCAGAGAATAAAAAGACAAGCCAGAATGAAAGAAAACATTTATATTTGCTAGAGTGCTTGTATCAAAAAAGATATAAAGAATTCTTAAAACTCAACAATAAGAAAAATGGGCAAAGAAAATACGGATGGAAAATAGAATATGAAAAGATGCTTGACATCAAATGTCATTAAGGAACGACAAATTAAAGCAATGAGGTATTACTACACACCTATTAGAATACATAATATCTAAAAAACTGATAATATCAAATGCTGACAAGGATGAGGAGCAACAGGAAATCTCATTCATTGCTGGTGGGAATACGAAATGGTATAGCCATTCTGGAAAACAATTTTTGCAATATCTTACAAAATTAACCATAATCTTACCATAGGATCCAGCAATCACATTCCTAGGTATTTACTCAACTGATCTGAAAACATGTCTACACAAAAAATTGCCCATGAATATACATGGCAGCTTTATTCATAGTTGCCAAAAACTGGGAACAACCAAGAAATTCTTCAATAGATGAATAGATACACAAACTGTGATACATCCATACAATGAAATTTTATTAAGTGATAAAAATAAATGAGTTCTCAACCTATAAGAAAATATGAATGAACCTTAAATGCATATTGCTAAGTGAAAGAAACCAGTCTGACAAGGCTGTATGATTCCAATTATAAGACATCTGGAAAAAGCAAGCTACAGATACAAGGAAAAAAAAAAAAATCACTGGTTGCCAGGGGGAGAGGTTAATGGAGTGATAGGTAAAGCACAGCAGATTTTTAATGTGTTGAAATTATTCTGTATGATACTTTGATACTGTAATGATGGATACATGAAATTATGCATTTGTCAAAATCCACAGAACTTTACAGAACAAAGAGTGAAACTTAATGTATTCCAACTTTTAAAAAAAATCATTTAGAAGGTCAGAAGACCACAGGATGGAATGCAGATTGTGATAAAAGCTCTATTTACATTTCTGCAACAACCTCACTAAAGAAAACAGGAGAAACACGAGTGGAATACATAAGACAAAAAGCAAAAGGAACCGCATACAAGCACTGTACTCTAATTGATAAAGTTGTTTTCCACACTGTAAAGGGAACATAAGGTAACGAGTTTAATACTGCTATACATACATAATGGAATTGACAATTAAGTAAATGGATGGCAGATGGTGGGAGCCAGGTTTCTTCTCACTGTTGGAGCGAGTTTACTGATAAACAAGGGAAGTCCAGAATGATATTGGCGGATAATGGATTAGGTACAGTAAGAGACAACCATATGAACTTCTATTTAGTTTAATGTGATACACATGTTTACATAGAGAAACATGTATAGATAAGTATATATACATGGGTTTCTATACATACGTATTTCCTGTTCTATCAGATGAGGGGGCCTAGAAGAAATGACGCCCCAGTAGCTACAAGAACACCTAGCACCCACAGCTTGGTTTCTAATACCATTTCCAAGAACATAAACCAGATGCCTTCTGATTGAATCTAGGACTGGGGCAGGAAATAGGAATATATGAGATGAGCCCGGAGCATCTCTTAATGCTAGAAAGTAAGGAGTGATTAAAAACAAATTACATTTATGGAGCCAACTGAAAGAGTTCTCAATGGCCAAAGCTAAAACAAAATAAAACAGTATTGGATTATAACCCAAAGTATAATATATATATGTGTGTGTATATATATATATATATATATATACACACACATATATATATTATATATATATACACAAACACACACACACACACATAATGTATATAAGATATATATTATATATATATATATATATATCCATGAGTCCAGATCAATATAAGTATATGACTGAGTACATAAATGGGGAGAAGAGACAAATCTACCATGCAGAAGAATTCAAAATGATTTATGTAATATTTCACTCTCCAAGAAGAGAAGCATAACTCTCCACTCCTTAAGTACAAGCTGTATATAGTGACTTCCATCTAAAAGTACAGCCTAAAAAAAAAGAAAAGAGTAACTTTTCAGCACTGAAACCTAACAAACACTATCTCAGCCAGGTGATCAATATCAAGTTAAAAAATCATGTTTATAGCATGTACCTTTTATATGATATAATAAAATAGCACTTCACCTCTGTGATCTTTCTCCCTAAAAACCAAAATCTCAGTCTGATCATGAGAGAAACATTAGACTAATTCCAACAGAGGAGCATTCTAAAAAATACCAGACCACTACCCCTCACCACTGTGAAGGTCATAAAAAACAAGGAAAGTCTAGTAAGTATCACAGCCAAGAGGAACCCTCGGAGACATGACAACTAAGTGTAATATAGTATCCTAGATGGTAGGATCCTAGAACAGAAAAAGGACATTAAAGCTCAGAAAATCTAAATAAAGTATAAACTTCAGTTAGTAATAGTGTACCAATACTGGTTCATTAATTGTAACAAATACTAATGTAAGATGTTAATAAGAGGGGAATATGGGTATGGGGATATAGGTGAAGTCACTGTACTATACACTTTTTCTGCGAATCTAAAACTGTTCTAAAATATATATTTTTTAAAATCTCATTAAAGAATGTATCTAGAAAACACTGAAGAGGCTGTAGTAGAGCACTGCAGAACTTCACACTTCCCCTGCATATATTAAACTTAAAATGTTTACAACTATTTGGTTACAGGATTTTTCTTAAGAAAATATTTTCAATCACTAACAGCTGCAAACAATTTCATGCAGTAATTCCCAGCAGGGATGTATTATAGCTGAAGTACTTTAACTAAAATTCCATTTTTCCCCCTTACATACCATTGCAGATGTCTGAAAGTTTGTAACCTACCATTAATGTATGTTGTTTTCTGATGATCTAAATAACTACCAAATATGTTTACTATAACTTAGAAAAGCTAACCTAAACTTTATATAAATCAAAGTAGTGCTAAAATATTCAACAAAACTTCAAGCATCTAAAGAAAGAACTTGAGAAAAACTATCATCTTTTATTCCGGATACTATATTTTCTTATATAAACCACGTTCAAATGAGCTGCTGCAGAATTAATATAGGTAAATGAAGAAAACAGGAGAGTCAGTAAAGGAAGAGAAAAAGTAGTGGTGAATGTGTGCATAGTATAGCATAAGAAAAGGATAGAACTGAGATTTAAGATATATCAAATAAATACATTGAAAGCAAAGAACAGAAAACCTATGTCATAGCACAGAAAAGGACTAATATCTGAAAACTATCAGCATAAATAAAAATTGAAAGCAAGGAAAGCTAGAAATAAAAACAAAATGAAATCTTTACATTCAATCAGAAACAAGCAAAGTGTTCAAAATTAGTCATTCTTGATAGAGAACAAACAAGAATAAACCATTTAGAACTACATCACCCTAAATACAACTCAATTTAAAGTATTCCCCCACTATTAATAAAAGGTTGAAAAATACTGTATAATAATATTGAATGGCATTGGAAAGTGAGAGGAAAAATGATTTCAAAGAGAATGTACCAAATATTATAAAAAGTGATTATCTCAAGATAGTGGAATTAAAATCATGTTTTCTTTTTTCTGCCATGAAGTGAGTGACTTGAGGAATTTTAAAAAGTCTTAATCTATGAATTCTGCACTAAAGACATTGTATAAAATGTCATTTATATTTGTGATACATTCTAGTTTACCCTTTATGTTGCAAGTCTATAAAGTGTATTCTTTTTCAAATTAAAGTAAAACTGTGAACCCATGACCAAAGATTTTCTACACCAGCAACTTAAGAACTGTAGCAATATGTCCAGAAAACTCCAAGTCAAATAGAAAATCTATACTAGGTGACTGGGATGACATTGACTTTGATTTCAATGACCACATGATCTAAATTACTAGTGTACACTTTCCAAAACCCAAGTCTCTGTAGAAGAATGATATCCTTTCACTGGAAATAAATTAGAAGCAACACACAACACAGTTGCTTTGTTGTTACATACATATATAAAGAAGCCTTCTGGAAATCCTTTCTCCTATCTCCCCAAAATAACAAGGCCAAAATCAAACTATTCACATGCATCTGGAACCAAGTTTTATCTGAACTCAGAAGATGTTAGCTATTCCTCTAATCATCTGAGGCAAGAACTGAAACCTGTGAAAGAAAAGCAATAATACATTTCATTGGAATATATTTTGTAAAGGAGCATTCTAATTCCTAAGGCTCTACTGCTCTAGACATCTATAGATTGCAAATCCAAATACCACAGCATCCTCCTCCCAAAGAGATTCCCACAGTACTTCGGGGACTCAGGGAAAAGGATTTGAGAACCAATGCAAAGAGAACAATCATGCAAAAATTCTGCATACAGGTAATCCTTGAAAGGAAAGTAAAGAGAGCGAGCACAGGAGGAGCAGGCAGGGTCCTACCCTGGGGGAGAAATCCACTCCAAAGGAATTAACTGACAAAGACACCAGAAAGGCCATCTTCCCAAAAGTAAAATGAGTAAAATGGAGCAAGCTAAGAAGGGAAAGTCAACAGGAATTAGAAGTAACAAATACTCAAAATAATGAGCTATATTAATTTGAGGAGATATGCGATGGTGAGACTTTGTCCCAAAGTGTCAATTTGAAAAGACTCCCCCTCTCATCTGGTCAACCCCAGCGCTGGAGGCAAACAGGCGGGTGGGACCCAGTGGGGAGGATAGCTCTCGACACACCAAATCCAAGAAAAACCGTGAGAATGCTCACTCTGAGATCGCCCCACCGCCGATAAGCGCAGGTGTACCTGCGGAAGCTCAGGTTACCAGGAAATATTACAGGGACACTGTGAATCTTCTCTGCCCACCTTTCCGGGAGCCCGGGTGCGGCCAGGGGCGAGGGGCGGGCGGCCGAGGGTGGCCACCAGCTCCCAGCGCTCCAGGACCGGGCGTGCGGACGGGCACACCTGGCTCCCAACACCAGTTGAAAGCAGTTAAAGTGAATGAAGGCGGACGCGGCGTCTGGCACCGTTCCATCCAAGCACACAAAGGCGGATTTTCAAAATCCAGGGAGAGTTCAAACCATCGGACCCCTGGCGGGCGCCTTTCACTAAGGGGCACTTACCTTGGATCTGCCTTCGGGGCCGCGGCTTTCCCCGGGGGCGACGAGGCGCGAGGCGGCCAGGGGAAAGCCTCCGACCCAGACGGCGCCCTCTCGATCCTCCGCGAGCCGCCGAGCCGCCGTCGGCGCCCAGATGCAGAGGAGCGATCTTCCGGGCGAGCACAGCGCGGACCTCGCGCTCGCAGGCACCGCCTCGCCCGCCGCTGCCTGTGAAGTCTGGATCTGCCCGCCCGCACACCCGCTCGCGGCCAGAGCGGGCCGCGCGCCGCGCATGCCCAGTACCCGTGTGGGGCGAGAGCGAGCGTGCACTCGCGCGGCGCGCTGCCGCGGGCCAACTCCGCTCTCCGGGTCTTACCTGCAGCCGAGTGGCGGAGTATCTAGTCAACCCCAGCGCTGGAGGCAAACAGGCGGGTGGGACCCAGTGGGCGGGAGAGAGGAGGGAGGAAAGGAGGCAAGGCACGGTGCCCAGTTATCAAGGCGGTGATCAAAGCTGGACCACGGTTGCGGGCCGCCGACGGGTTTCCAGAAGTGCCCTAACAGGACTGACCAGCAGCCAGGAGACACTGGTAGAGGCTCGCCCCCGGGCAAGGTGTGATGCCCCGGGTGCACAACTCAAGCCCACTGTCCTAGGCTGTAAGCTTGGCACACTAAATGACTGGCCAGCCTTCAGTCTTCCTTCTCCGGCCCTCCAATCTCCCACCCTCGTCGCTTTCCTCTTTTTTGTCTCCTCAACTCATACTGTGAACTGATAGCATCCAAGGGCCTCCATTCGATCTTTAGGAGTTTCCACACTGCCTGTCCTTAGTGACAGCCAGCAAGTCCAGACCCGTTTGGCACGCCTGACCTGGATCATATTTTTCACATGGCTCTTGCTAAGAGCTAGATGTGGTCTGAAGTAGTAGAAGCTTCTTTCTAGTGCCTCTAGTAACTTAATCAACCCTGTAACCTTTGTTTCCTCCTTGAGTAGCTCACAGAGCCACTAAATGAGAAGTCTCTCGTCAGTGAACATTGTATTTCTTACTGTTGTAACTTCTTTAAAGTCAGTTGACTTCCAGAAGTCAACAGAAGACTCTAAAGGAAACTTGATTAAAACAGATTGGACCTGCTTGCTTTGTGAAGCATGGAAAAGACAGTCGGGGGAAAGCAGATTTCAGGCCAGGGTGGACATTAAAACTATAATACTAAAAGTTGTAATCAATCTTAAGCCCAGTCCCCTATTTTAAGTAGGGATCCTTTCTCCAATATTCCCACCACACCACTATCCACTTGAATTTTTCCAGTGTTGGAAATCTCTATATTTATCAATTTATATGTAATCACTATTGTTTCTTGAATATCTATGCCAGGAGCTAAGCACTTTTTATATATTATTTCTAATCCTTAAAATGAGATAGGGCTTATTATATCTATTTAGCACATTAGGAAGATGAGGCTCAGAAGTTTCATTCCTTTACAAAAGCCAATGCTGACGTCAGAATTAAAATTTAAGTCTGCTTAATTCTAAAGCCAAATCTTTTGATTTTGAACATCAAATCAACTTCCCTTAACTTGCATGACTGCTACTGGTTCTACTCTTAGAAACCACACAAAATTAATCTCATTCTTTATACACATTGCAAACCTTAAAATATTTTAAGCGAAATATTAAGTAACTACCAGAAGATCTTCTAATACTTCCTCTTCTTCAAAATCTCTGATTCCTTTCACTGTTCTTCAAATGGCATGGTGAGCCCTCATAACCACACTCTTTTCCCTGTTTCAAATGTGCTTTGACTTCTCATTCTCCTTGAATTGTGCACTCAGATAAAAAAGAAACACACAATGTGCCAAGAACGAGCCATGGACTGATAATAAGCTCCTTTGATCAAACATGCCCTGCCAATAAGGCATCTCAAACCTGTATTAATTAGGCTTTTCTTTTAGCAAACATATTACCTACAGATCATATGGACATTAAATGAATAATAAAGGAATACTATGAACAACTCTATGTCCACAAATTTGATAACTTAAATGAAATTAACCAATTCCTTGAAAGATACAATTTGCCAAAACTCACACAAGAAGAATTAGACAATTTGAATAGGTCCATCTACTAAAAAAATTAAATCAATAACAGCATTCCAAAACAAAGCACAAGGCCAAGATGGGTTCACTGGTGAATTCTACCAAATATTTTATATTAAAATTATTAGAGTGACTGGTTAATAAAATCAAACAGATTTCGAGTGTACAATTCAATAATACATCATATGTATATTGCATTGTGTGTTCACCACCCACAGTTAAATTTCCTTCCTCCATCAAATATTTGATCTCTTTTACTCCTATATATCTACCTTCTACCCTAGTTACCTCAAGTAATCACTAAGCCACTGTCCATATCCATGAGTCTCTGAAAGATATGGAACGCTTCACGAATTTGTGTGTCATTCTTACACAGGGGCCATGCTAATCTTCTCTGTATCATTCCAATTTTAGTATATGTGCCACCGAAGCTTTCTAACTCATTTTATGAGGCCAGCATTACCCTAATACCAACACCAAGCAAAAACACTACAAGAAAAGAAAATTATAAAGGCATTATAATGCAAGATAACTACAGACCAATATCTCCCGTGAATATAGATGGAAAAATCCTCAACAATATATTATCAAATCAAATCCAACAATATATTAAAAGAATTAAACATCATGATCAAATGCGATTTAATCTGGGTATGCAAGATTAGTTCAACATTTGAAAATCAATTAATGTAATTCGCGCATTAACAGGCTCAAAAATAAAAATCACATGATCATATCAATACATGCATTAAAAGCATGTGACAAAATCTAACACTCAATTATAATAAAAACTCTCCATTGTGGAATAGAGGGGAAGTTTCTACAGCTGACGTCATACTTAATGGTGTGAAAATTAAAGCTTTGCCACTAAAAACCAAGTATAAGGCAAGGATGTTTCTCTTATTACTCTTTTCAAACATTATCCTGGAAGATCTAATGTAATAAGTCATGAAAATGAAATAAATTATGTACAGACTGGGAAAGAAGAAGTATGTTTTTGTTTATACATGACATGATTGTCTATCTATCAGATACAAAATAATTGAGCAAAAAACCCTCCTGGAACTATTAAACAATTATAGCAAGGTTACAGGATACATGACTAATATACAAAGTCCATTGATTTCCTATATACTAGCAATGAAAAGTGGAATTTGAAATTTGAAAACAATACCATTTAAATCAGCACACTCTAAAGTGAAATACTTAATTATAAATCTAACTAAATATAAATAAGATCTATATGAGAAAAACTCAAAACTGATGAACAAAATCAGAGAAAAATTAAATAAGTGTAGAGGTAGTCCATATTTGTGGATAGGAAGATTCAAGATTGTCAATCTCAGTTCTTCACAACCTGATTTATAGATTCAATGCAATCTCAATCAAAATCTCAAGAAGTTATTTTGTGGACATTGACAAACTAAAGTTTATATGGAGAGGAAAAAGACAAAAAAAGCCATCACAATGTTGAAGGAGAAGAACAAAGTTGGAGGACTGACACTTGCTGACTTCAAGCCTTATTATAAAGCTAAGTAATTAAGACAGTGTAGTATTGATGAGAGAATAGACAAATAGATCAATAGAATAGAATAGAGATCCCAGAAAAAGACCCACATAAATATAGTCAACTGATCTTTAACAAAGGAGCAATACAATGGAGCAAATACAATACAATGGAGGCAATACAATGGAGCAAATACAATACAATGGAGGCAATACAATGGAGCAAAAAAGTCTAACAAATAGTGTTTGAACATCTGGACACTCAAATGTGAAAAAAATGAATCTAGACACAGACTTTATACCCTTTATAAAAATTAACTTAAAATAGATCGGAGGCTTAAATGTAAAATACAAACTATAAAACTCCTGAAAGATAACATAGGAGAAAACCTAGATGTCCTTGGGTATGGTGATGACTTTTTAGATACGACACCAAAGGCATGATCCATGAAAGAAATAAGTAATAACCTGGACTTCATTAAAATTAACAGCTTCTGCTCTATGAAAGACAATGTGAAGAGTGGGAGTAAATATTTGCAAAAGACATATCTGATAAAGAATTGGTCTCCAAAACATACAGAGAACACTTAAAACTCAAGTTTAAGAAAATAAACAACCCAATTAAAAATGGACCAAATACCCTAACAGACTTCCTACTGAAGAAGATATAAAAATGCCAAATAAGTATATGAAAAGATGCTTCACATCTTATGTCATCAGAGAAATGCAAATTAAACCAAGAAAGAGAAATTGCTACACATCTATTAAAACGGCCAAAATCTGGATCACTGACAACACTAAATGTTGGTGAGGATGCAGAGCCACAGGAATTCTCATACACTGCTGGTGGGAAAGCAAAATGGTACAGCCAGTTTGGTAGACAGTTTGGCAGTTTCCTACAAAATCAAAAATACTCTTACCATACAATTCAGCAATGGTGCTCCTTGATACTTATCCAAAGGAGTCAAATACTTATGTCTGCACAAAAACCTGCACATAGATGTTTATAGCAGTTTTATTCATAATTGCCAAAACTTGAAAGCAACCAAGATATCCTTCAGTAGGTAAATAGATAAATAAAACTAAAGTACATACAAGTCGTGAAATATTACTCAGTAATAAAAAGAAATGAGCTATTGATTCATGAAAAGGCACAGAGGAACTTATGTGTGTATTACAAAGTGAAGCCAATCTGAAAACCTACATGCTATGTGATTTCAACTATACAACGTTCTGAAAAAAGCAAAACTATAGAGACAGTAAACATCAGTAGTTGCCAGGGATAGGGATGGAGGAAAAAATAGGCAGAGCATAGAGGATTTTTTAGGGCAGTGAAAATACTCTGTATGATACCATAATGATGGATACACATCTTTATACATTTGTTCAGATCCATAGAATGCACAACACCAAGAGTAAAACTTAAGATAAACTATGGACTTTGGGTCACTATTATGTGTCAGTGTAGGTTCATTAATTGTAACAAATGTAATATCGTGGGGGCTGTAGAAAATGGGGGAAGCTATGCATATGTGGAGATAAAGGATATATGGGAAATTTCTGTATCTTTCTCTGAATTTTGCTATGAACCTATGACTTGATCTAAAAAAATTAAAGTCTTAAATAAAAATAAATGAAGGGATATATAACACTGCTATGTATTGGAAGATATCTTTTCTTTTCTTTTTTTTTTTTAATATTCAAGAATTTGTTTTCCACAAAGGAAAGAAAATCCAAGTGCTGCTACTTGGAGCAAAAGCATTTTAAAAGAAGGCCTTGAATGTTTTAAAGAATTCGGTTAAGTGTCAAGTAGTCATTTATCCAACAATACTTTGGAGTCAATTAATTATAATTTAAAACAATTTAGTTGAGTCCAAGATTACAGCTGAGCTGAGGATAAACCCAGTAAAAGAAGGAGAAAAGCGTAAAAGGAGAAAATAGACCACATGAAACAGAAAAAATCATGAAACTCTAAGAAAAATGAGGAAATGAAATAAAAACTGAGGACATTGAGTGCCTCTTCAAGCAAGGAGCTCTTTGTCTTATGTACTATACTTGTATGGTTATTCATAGTTGGCACGCATATTTATTTAAGCTTAAAAGGTGAATTAGTTCATCCGAAGAGTTATCCGGTTACAAATCAACTGAATCTTGTATAAAACATACTTTGATGTGCACTGCTACACTCTCAGGAAGTGAAGGAAATTTCTAAGCATCCAAAACAAAACAAAATCACTTAACCTGGTGTGATGAGCAATAATCTTTTAAATAAGTCTTAAACCAGAACAAGATAAGGAAACTGATCTTTAAACTCCCATATGTTAGTCAACGACCCAAGAGGAAAATCAGAGTAGTCTCAGGTCCTTGGCCCCTCTATCTCCTAAGGGAGGTATATGCAAATTATCTCGAGACAAATAACTTCAAGTTAGTGTCCCAGTATTCCTACAAATTAACATCAACCAAATAGAAATCCAGAATCAAAGATCATAAGACATATGAGAAAATTAATCAATATGAATGAGAATAAATAAATGGAAAAAACTAATCGCCATGAGCAGACTTAATGAACATATTTAGATTTACATGGCAAAAAATACTATAATCTAGCTGTTTAAAGAAATTTTAAAAACAATAAAAAAAAAAAAGGCTATCTAAAATGACTAGGCAGACATGAAAAAGAATCCACCAGAACTTCTAGAAAGGAAATTTATATTTGTTGAAATTTGAAATTCAATGAGTTAGATACAGTTGAAGAGAAAATATATTAACTATAAATGAAGAAAATATCTAGAATGCAGGACAGAGGAAAAAATTGGTAAAGATGAAAGATATGGAAGAGAGAATGTGAAGATTTAACATTTATTTAAACAGAATTCCAGAATGAGAGACTAGAAAAAATGGAGTAAGGGCAAGAAATGAAGAGATTATGCCTTTTGTATTAGATTATAGCTAATAATGTTTCAAAGTCAATATAATACATGAATCCACTAGGAGAGGAAGTACTGGCATATATATGTACCAAGTAGAATACCAAGTAGAATGAAAAGAAAAACAAACCAAGGTACATTATAGTGAAACTGCAAAACATCAAAGGAAAAGGCCATCTTAAAAGCATGGGGAGAAAATAAAAATATATCTACAAAAAGAAAATAGGTAGAAGAAAGAATTTTCAACAGCAATAATGGCAGCCAGAAGACAGTGAAATATATTCTAAGTGATGAAAGAAAATAATTGTCGACCTATAATTTTGTGTCCATAAAAATTGTATTTTCAAAACAAAATGGAATTAAGACATTTTCCGATAAATAAAAACTTGCCCTTTTTACCACCCTCACTAGATGAACTTCTAAAGCACACTTTTAGATAAAGGAAGAACCCAATAAGAAACACTGAGATGCAAGAAAAAATGGTAAGGAAATAAATTGATAATCATTTAGGTTAATCTAAAGGAACTTGGTGTGTATAAAATAATAATAATAGCAATGGCAAATCTGTGGGCATTAAAAAACACAATTAAAATATTGGACAATAACATAAATCAGGAGAGAGATGATCAGAGTTAAACTGTTCTGAGGTCACTGTTTTGAAGGGGTTAAAGAATTCATTTTAAATGTCTTTAAGAAAAATATTCACGATAAGATTTTCAGAGAAACTACCATGTGATATTTGCAATGTCTAAATGTCTTATATATATTAACTCACTTAAATTATTATAATAACCTTCTGACGATCTCTATTTTATGAGGAAAAAAAAAACACAGAAAAACTTGAACCACAAGTAATGCAACTAAGATGTGATGAAGTTGAGATTTGAACTCAAACAGCCTGGCTCCAGAGAACACAGCTTTGATGATTATGTTGTTCTACAATATCTTAAGAATTCTGAAAGAATAGACATAGAATGTAGAAATTCCAAACTGGAAGAGGGAGGGAATAACAATAAGAAATAAACCAATGACCGTAACAGTCAACCCTCCTCTCTATCCCACGCAAAGAAAAAAAAAAATGCAAAAAAGAAGTATAGAAAAAGGGGGTCAAATAGAAAATAGAAAGTAAAGACTGAAGGGAAAAATCATTCAACTATGTAAGTAATCGCAACATTAACGGACTAAGCTCTCCAGTTAAAAGACAGAGGCAAAACGGTTTTTAAAAATATAAGCTATATGTTATTCACAAATGTAAGTACATGGAAAACATAAGATATATTAAGTATATAATAACAAAATGAAGATTGGTGTAGCTATATTGTATCACACAGAATGGACTTTAAGATTAAAAAAAGTATTTTTAGGAATAGAGAGAGTCACCACATAATAAAATCTATAAGGAGAAATTGATAAACCTACCATCATGGTGAGGGATATTACAACACCCTCTCATCTATTGATAAGTTATTGATAACTCCAGGTATAGTGATAGATATATAGATATACAAAATTTAGAGATTACAACATTGGCATACAACAATTAGAGATTACACATTCTCATCAAACCCATCAGAAATATTTATATAAATTAATCTGCACACCTTAATACATTTCAAAGAATTGTATTACCAGGGGTTGAAAAATTTTTTGTAAAGGGCCAGATATTAAACACATTAGCTTTGCAGGTCAACGGTCCCTGTTGCAATTACTTGACTTTGCTGCTGCACTGTAAAAGCAGCCATGGACAATACACTTATGCAATTCAACAATTTTTTCCCCTTGAAGAAGCAAGGATAGTAATTAAGCAAATAACCCTTACCTTATTCCAGAAAAACTTTATTTAGGCTTACTGGATTTGAATTTTTATGTAATTTCCCACACCTCAAAATAATATTATTCTTTTATGTTTTTTAACCACTTAAAATAAGCCAACCATTCTTAGCTCACCAGCCACAGAAAAACAGGTGGCAGGCTGGGTTTGCTGACCCCTAATACAGACCATAATCTCTGCTTACAAAGCAATACATTTAAAATTCAACAGCAGCCTAATTTTTTAAGATTTAAATTTAACTAAATTTTAAATAAAAGCACATTTTAATTTCTAAAGATTAACTTGAATATGTGGGATTTAAAAATAGACTGCCAAATAACTCATGGATCAAAGAAGAAATAATCAAATTTTAAAAATTCTTAGAACTGAAAGAAAGATAAATAAATTTTGGTATATTCAGATCATGAAATATTCCATAGCAGCGAACATGAGGAAACAACAGCAGTGATCAGGAGCATAAATTACTCTTAGAAACATAAAGTTAGGTAAAGGTCACAGAAGATTATAACAATAAGAAAGGACACAAATGATAAGGACAATAAATTGTCCTTTTTACAAAGCTCAGAAACAAGCAAAACTACATACTATTTAGGAACACATACATTTGCTAAAACCTAGTGTGTAAAAAAAAATGTGTATCATAAAATTCAGGATAGTGGTTACCTCTCAGAGGAAGAAAGGAGGACAGAACAAGAAGGCTAACATATATAAATTGTAATAGTATTGTAAGATGGACTGTAGGTGTTCATCTTAATTACTGTCCTTGCTCCTGCAGGAGGAAAATATGCAGAGAGCCATAGAGAGGGAAAGCCTAAAAGAGACGAGACAGAATGACAAAAGAGGGACAGGCAATTGTTTCTCTGATTTTCTGTGAAGGTGATCCAGTCACATTCTCTTATTTACCTGGACACAGGTGATCAGAGTGCCTCATTGCCTATCACCCCTTCCTTTGAATGAATGATGAGCTCCATAGATAAAGCATACCTTTTAGAGCAGGACCGCAGATTCTGTTTCTAATTTTAAATGTAAAAATTTACTTTTACAAGGTTTATTTCCTCCAGAAATTCTTATGCTTTTGTTTAAATGAGAGACATTTAATTTTTAAATCTGAGAGTTATTGATTCTATTTACTAGTAACACCTGAATGCAAAAGAGACATTATATGTTTTTGTTTTTGTTTTGAGATAATTGTACTGCTCGTTTCACAGAACTGGAAATTTGCCATTTGAAAACAGCGTTTATTTCACTATTTATAGATTTTTCAAATTAAATGTAGGCTTTTTATTTTTCTACTTGTGTCTAAGCAAGAAGGCAGATGAGAATCAAAGAAGAAAAATAAAATAACCACAGGAAAAATTAAACCTTCAAAAAATCATCAATTTTAAATTATAGTATAGCCATAAAGTGCAATTCTATCTCATGATTGAAAAGAATGAGATGGTAATATTAACCACTAACTTGGATGGACATCAACAAATAAGCTATTAAGTGGGATAAAATAGGTGAGATGTAAAATACTATGTAGTATGAATAATTTGTGTAAAGAGCAATAACTGCTAGAGAAATATAAGCCAGAACTTTAACAGTATTTTTATGGGGAGGGAGGGATAGTATAGCTAGGAGTTACTTTCACTATTCAGTTAATATATTTCCATAATATTTGAATTTTTAATTGTGGACCTGTATTATTTTGTAGCAATAATATTTTACTGTCTATTGTGAAATTTGTGTGTTTCTGAATTCTTTACTCCTAAAACTCAGTTAGATTTTTTAAATGTCCATCCCTAATGTCTAAAGTTGGGTTTTTGTGTCTAGGTTTCCTGAGCTAGAATAACCCTCAGGCTATTTAACAATTCTCCTGAGGGACGCTCATTGGCATTGCAAACACAGACTCTGTTTCCTTAAGTTGGCACCCAAATTTTTTTTTCATTGACAACAGAATCCTTGGGGAAACAAAATAAAACAAAACAAAACTCCTATTACAAATTTGGAAGCCTTTAAAAAAGCAAATTCACATCTCTGAATAACTTTCTCACTCAGATATCCCTGGTGCCCAAGAAAACTCCAACAACCTTAAAGATAATTTCCCTGATAACAGTGCATAATTCCAAGTTACAGCAAGGCAAGAGCAAATATATGCCCCAGATTCCAAGTCTAATTTCATCTTAAAGAAAGAACTCAGAAAAACACACCACAATTTCTAAAGCGTACTATAAAAGCTTGTTCTCTTTCCAAATAACACTAAGGAACACTTTCCTTTAAGGAACACTTTAAAAAAAAAAATGCAGTTTTCAAAGCATCTCCCACATTTTATCTTATTAAGTATAGCATTTCTTATCTTATTAACCATAGCTATAGTTATGTACATTCATCACTGTACTACACAGGTGTACAGCCCCTTACCCCAAACTCATATAACCAGATATTAGGGTTTGGTGAAGCAATGTGGTGCTTATAGCTATAACACCCTCAGCAGAGTCTGTAACTAACACATTACTTCTGCAGCAAAGCGTATTTACATATTAGAATGGAGTTCATAAGTAGCCTAATATCAGTTCATATCAGATTTGCTGCAAGTCAGGTCAGGCTTTGTCACCAAAAGAAATTTAAAAAACAAACGACTTTTTTTTAGAAATTAGTTTTTTGATTTGATATTGCAGATTAAGAGTTATACACCTGTATGGTAATGCCAAAATGGTAACTGCATTGTTTGCCTTGGATTTACAGGTCCTAAAAGCTATCATTTTGAGTACTTAATGTCTGCTGCTTTAAGTCTTTCTGCCTCCTCTGTGCAGTCAGGCATCCTTCCACCCATTTTTGTTATTGTGACTTCCTCTACCACCTTCTTGCCCTGATAAGTTGTTGTGTTTAGTCTTCTGTAACTTAAAAAATAGATAACCCAATTATTATAATCATAATAATAGAGTAAGTAGGTTTTACATAAGGAAACTAAAATTTATTTTATAATGTTATATAAATTTCGCTCACATTCTTGATAACACCTATTTCAACTATTTAAGCATTTTTTTGTTTGTAATGATTGTCACCTGTATTCACAATTTTTGAGATTGCTATCCTTTAAAACAGGGGTCCCCCATCCTCAAGCCGCAGACCCATACCGGTCCGTGGCCTTTTAGGAACCAGGCCGCACAGCAGGATGTGAACGGTAGGTGAGTGAGTGAAGCTTCATCTGTATTTGCAGCCACTCCCCAGCGCTAGCATCACCGCCTCAGCTCCACCTCACATCATCAGGCATTAGAGTCTCATAGGAGCACCGATCCCTGGTGCCAAAAAGGTTGGGTACCGCTGCTTTAAAAAATAACTCCAATTTCTTGCTCTGAAAAAAAAAAAGTCAAGAAAACAAGAAATACGGCATCTCATTTTATAGATGTCACCTACTTTCAGGAACTCACATCTTTTGAAACCATGTTATTCTAATATATTCATTCATGACCTTTTGGTCATATGAAAATAAGCTGAGGTCTAAAGTTTGTTTTCTCTTGCAGAAAAAAGTAGGTTATGACACTAAATATTAAAGTATTTATAAAATCTTAAAGTACAATCCCAGGATGACATTTCTAAATAATCACAATAAATTGCCAGTATTTTTCTTCTCTGCGCAAGTTACATCTCCTCCTATATTCCGCCCTCACCCTACGCATTTATTTTTATTTATTAGTGCTCCTGGTAGGAGCCTTCCCACAGTTCAATATGTAGAGCCCTTTGGTGACATTGCCCACACAGGCTGAACTTATCACTGTAACACATATAAAACCTGGACAGAAGTGATGGGTCCCAGCTGGAAATCAAGGTTCCAAGAAAGAAGAAGCTAGCCAAAGCTGGTAAAAGACCAACACTGGTGTAAGAGAGTTGAGGTGATAAAAGGAGAGTATTGAGAGCAGTAGGAGCCCAATCAGGTGACTCAAGTATGAGGAAGCATCTTAAGGGCCTCTGAGTCATCCACTCAGCAAAGGTTCAAGCACCTGCCAAGCACAGGAATAGGCCCTCGGGATACAAAAAGGAGTACAAAATGCTCCCCGCCCTTGAGGACTTTCAGTATTAGTAATTAGACAGACGGAAACAAAAAGTGACAACCTTATGCCATGTTATAACAGCACAAGGTATTGTCAGGTACTGTCTGAGCACAGAGAAATGAATGTTCAACTCTGCTGTGCAAAGTCAGGCTGGCATCATGGAGACTCGCTCCACTACCTCTCACTGTCTTCCAACTTCTTTGCTGTTCCTCGAGCACTCTGGCACGCTTCCACCACAGCGCCTCAGCAGTTGCTGTTCCCTTGCCCTGGAATGCTCTTCTTCCAAATATCTACATGGCTCAGTCTGTCACTTTACTCACGTCTCGGCTCAAATGTTACATCATCAGAAAAGATTTCCCTGACCAATCACTGTTAAAAAATTGTACCCCCCAACCCACACACACATAAAATCTCTCTGTCTCTCTCTGTCTCTCTGTCTCTCTCTCTCTTGCCTCACTTTGCCTTTTTTCACAGTACTTTTCACAATCTGAAATCATCTTATTCAATTATTTATTATGTTTCCCTCATGTAAATTTTGTAAGAGCAGGGATTTGTCAGACATATTTATTGCTATGTTCCCAGGGCTGGACAGAGTTAAATGCATGAATAAAGAGAAATTTGAGCTGAGTT
The DNA here is from genome assembly GCF_902729225.1 of Pteropus medius. Taxonomy (NCBI): domain Eukaryota; kingdom Metazoa; phylum Chordata; class Mammalia; order Chiroptera; family Pteropodidae; genus Pteropus; species Pteropus medius. Next base: position 3,122,470 of record NW_024346692.1, read on the forward strand.
ATGAAGAACATACAGCAGTGGGGGGTGGGGGATAGGAAGAGGGGACACAGAATATACACAGGTACCAGAATAATAAAACAGAGTCAAGACACCTTTGAAGAAATTTAGAGGGAAATAAAATGATCCGTGCTTAGCACACGGTGGGTTTTCATCAAACATTATTAAGTAAAAAAGTGAACAAATGAATGAGTAAGTGAGTGAGTGAATACATGATTAAATTAATAATCAGGTTTGTGTTTTAGAAAATGTGTGAGCATAGATTGGTGGAATAGAAGAGAGAGAGTGAGGACAATTTTGAAGCCAGTCTTCTATAAAGAGAAAAAGAATGAAGGCCTGAACTGAGAATGTGGGAATAAAGAAAAACCACATTTGAGAAGAAAGTAGAATTGTCATATTATTGAACGTGGAAGAGGTTGTTAAAGGAAGAGGATTCTGATGTGGGTATACACATAGGTGGTGGTGCCATTGACTCCAAGGTAAAACCAGGTTTGGCGAAAGGAGGCATCATTGAGAGGATAATCCACCTTCTTGTTAGACATTTTAGGGCTGAAGTATCTTTGTAATAGTGGAGACGACTAATATGTAGTTGAAAGTGTAGACCTAGAAGTCAAGACAGAAGACACGTTTGAAATAGCGCAGACGCCTTCTTCTTTAGGAAAATATATTAGAATAAGAACACAAAATTTAAGGATAATATAAGAGGTCAAGAGGCAGAGAGAGGAAAGGAACCCTTCCACAGAAAACTGAGAAGCAACTAACAGGGCGATAAGAGGAAAACTAGGAGTATGAGCCCCATGAGAACGAATACTGTCTTGCTCACCACTGTAGCCCCAGTGTCCTGGCACAAAACAAACACTCAAATACTTGTAAAAAATGGAAAAAGGGAAAGAAGGAAGGAGAGAGGGATGGAAGAAAGCTTGGAAGGAAGGAGTTGGTTAGCTACAAAGGTATCAAGAAAGATAATGATAGCTAAAAACTCAAATTTATTTTATTAAAGGATTATTAGATGTCAGAGACCTTTTTAAGCCATTTACATGGCTTACTTCATTCAATTCTCACAACAACCTTGTGAAATAGGGATTATTATTATTATTTCCAGTTTATGGATAAGAAAATGAGTCACAGAGAGGTGAACTTGCCCAATGTACATAGGAAGTAAATGATAAAGGCAAGATTTAAAGTCCAGCTATCCTGCTCTGAAGCCCACGTTTACACAGACGGAAGAGCATGCTTTGTGAGAGAACTTGTGTGGGGGCAAGTTCAAAGGAGTGGCAGTTCTGTGGCCTGGGGAGGTGAAAGTGGGGTGAGGAAGTGGAGAGAGCAAATGTAGACTGCTGTTGCAAGGAGCTTAGCTAGGAAGACAAAAGGGGTAGACTAGTAGCTAGAAGGAAACATAAGAGCAACAGAAGCTGTTTTGTGTTTTTAATGAGCAAGTCTGGAGCATGTGGACTCGATAGATTCTGTTTATATCACACTCTACAATTGCTAAAAGAAAAATGAGGGGGTTGCATGAAAAGACACCCAGGTTACTTCCAGCTCTGATTTTACTATTCTACAACTTTGAAATTCTTTCTCAGTGCAGCCAGATGGAAGATTTCACTCAATAAAAATACTTGGAAAAAACAATTTAATACACTTTTAAAGAGGTATTTAAATAGAAACCTAAGGGCTTGTTTATTCTAGTTTCCTTATAATTCACGAGCTTTTAATTTTTTTCCATCTTGGTCTGTGACATTTCTCGTCTTTATGAGAGACCTAAAGATTTGTTGTCTTTAGATTCGGCCTAGTGACAGGTTTTTGCTTTCTTTTCTAAGGTTAGCAAAAGAAGAATCAAGGTCATCTGGGTTCATATTCTTTTTTTCCATTGCCTTTTCCCTTTTGTACTTTATCCACCCCTCCTTCCACAGGAAAAAATAATAATTTAAGTGCAGGAAGTTATAGAAATGCCATAATGTTTCTTTCACAATATGTCATAACCTAATGTAATTACTAGTGTTGTTTCCTACAATTCTCTCTCTACTAAATATCCCTTGAAACACCTCAGCTTTTCTCCCAACCATATGTCTTTCTCTTATGCTAAACTTCTTTCCCTCTCGTCCTATGAGCAACTGCTGTGGACATATATCAATCCCAGAATTTACATTAGAACCTCATTTTACCTGGATACTCACTATACAAAGCCTTTTCTTGACACACATCCTTCAATTGCACATATTCCTATTTTTTTCATACCTTTGCACAATTTTCCTATCTGCTTTCCCTATGCACACAATGTCAGTTTTCAATTATCCACTAGTAGGACTAAAAGATGGGAGAAAGATTGGCTGCAGAAAATATAGAACTCCTTTCTTTTCTGGCTTTGGGATGTGTTTTCGCACTTACAAAAATTGGTATATAACCAGTTTTGGAAAATCACAACATTTCAAACAAAGTAAAGCCATACTTGAAAAACATGTCTCCAAAGGAATTAGAAAGCTATCCTCTTAGCACATCTTTGTTGCTTTCTCATTTCTATTCTGGGCATCCTTCCATACAATGGATGAATAGCGTTATCTCTTAGACAAATGCAAATAATCTTCATAGAGAGATCTTTATTTTCCTCTCTAAAGCTTGCTATCTTTCTAGCTCACAATTCCCTAGAGTAAAGTGATAATTAAAGTGTTTCAGGTTCAAAGGCATTCACTCTAAAATTTCCAATAAGCTAGATTTAGATAGGAATAAGAGTAAACAGTGATGGTGATGATATCATAAGTGAATCAGGTTATAATGTTAATAAGAAGTTGAAAATAAGAGACGTCTGCTCAGTATCAATAATTTAATCTATTCACGTTTTCCTGGATACGTGTGAATCCAAATTCCATTGTTCATAACAGTAGTTATTTTCACAGGCATGTGCATGAAGCAAAGATAAACGAAGCACAAATAAAGAATCTCTGTCAGTGCTATAGCCTATATAAGACAGCACCTCATTATAAAGAGTCCTAAAACATTTTGTGATGGCAGGCAATTCTTCTCTAGAAAGACCAGAAATCTCCATATCTCTGAATCCAAGTAAATAGTTAACATTCGTACCCTTTATCTTTACAGGCTATGCTTTTGAAACTATAAATTCTTTTAGAACACTCGAGCAGTGATCTGGGGCAACCCAAGTGCTTCTCTATACAGTTGAGCAACATTTTCAAATATTGACAACTCTGATAGTTCCAAACCAATTTAATCAGCTGAATCAAGAGTTTCTTCATTTTAGTCTTGGCAAAAATTATTTTTATATTATTTGGTACAATAAAAAATAAGTAATTTTTTTCTATTTTCCCTGTTTCCGTTTTTCTTTTTTTTTTTCTTGGTTAAAGGAAAGCTGAAGACTTAATTTTTAAACCAGGAAAATGTTGGCTAAGAGTATGAAATGTGTTAGCTTAAAAAATTAATTGGCAAATGACCAATGCAAATACTTTCTGTCTATTAAAATTTTATATCTATCTTCACAAAGGCTAAAAAACCTAGAATGTGATATATGCCATCTAATAAGGAGAATTCATCTGTATTCGTCTGTATTTGAGAGTCACTTGTAAAAGGAAAAAATTTCCCGAAGTGAGATTTTGAATGGACTCATTTCCTATATTCCTGGGGCTCAAGAGTTTCTGGCTTTTTGACAAAACTCATCTGCTAGAGCTTCTGATTTTTTTCCTAATGGTCAGTGGGAAGAAGCTTTCCTTTACTTTTTCTGGGAAGAAAGGCCAAAACAACTCTCAGGCCACTGTTCTCTCTAATGACCTCTGTCCTTCCTCACTCCCAGCTCCCAAGAGTCCTGTCAAAGATTGCCAGTTGATTCGAATCCAATTCCAACTTTTTAACTGAGGCTTTGGAAAGGCAACATAGATTTTTATAACTTTTTTCTCTCATGTTTTACAAAACATGAGAGAAAAAGATTATTATAAAATATTGACTTCCAAACACCTAAATGGCCTTGGCCATGTTTTTATTGGCAGAGTCTAGGAGAGCACTCTGGTCTCAAGATCCTTTAAGAGGTGGAATCTTATTCCTAAAATGGATTTGGACCATATGCAATACATATAAGAAAGTTGTGTTTTCCTGCCACAAAGGAAAACATCTGTTTTGCTAATGGATTTGACCCTGCTTGCAGAATAACTTTCCAGATGTTTTGAAAGCTCTAAAACAACTGCATCCTTTCTGATCTGTCCTGGTTCAAAAATTGATTTGCTAAGAAAACATGTAGGTCTGTGACATAAATGAAAAATATTTTTTCTCTTAACCAATCCATAATACCAAGATATTTTAGACTTTGGCCTTAGATTAATGATATTTTATAGATCTTTTTTCTTTCTAAGACATGTAAACACACAGTCTCTTGGAAAGCATTAGAATGTGAATAGAAAATTATTCCTACTCTGTTATAATGCAACTAATTGCTACTACAAGACTATGCTCCTTTGTCATTTCCTCAGCTTTTTTAAATTGATTTTCAGTAAGTGATAGATAATCTAGTGAGATATAAGCATGTCCAGCATATATTTGATCTGCCTTTCTTTAAAGACATCTAAATAACATGAAAAGTGTTTTACATTATTTAATGTTCAGCCTTCTTAAACTTCTACCATGCCTATTTCTTCCTACTTAGATTCTAGCTACTGTTTTGTTATTAATGTTTGTTTGTTATTTGTTTGTTTAATATTTGCATGATTTAAAGAGACTATTTTATTTTGTTCTTTCCTGATTAACTGCCAAACAATATAATCTTTCTTTTTTCTGCTTCATAACACCTACTGACCTCTCTGTGCTATTTTTCCTAACCCTGTTTGGATTTAATTACTCTATGTTTCATTTCTTTATTGTGTTCTATTCAATTTTTCCCTTTCTTCCTTTACAAAATTCTCTGGAGATCGTATACTCATGTCTACTACAATCCAGAAATGCAAGTGTTTTAAAAGGATATTCTATGTAAAACAGAACAAACCTATAATGTATTAAAATTCAGTATGAATTTTCCCTTATAAATATTTGTCAATCTTGTACATGTTTATTTCATATTAAACATAAGTTACTGAACATCAGAAACCTATATTTTGAGTATTCTTTTAAAAATTAATATTGGTAAGTCATTTCCAATAACTAAATGTTTTTTCATTCATCCCCTGGAATTTAGGCTTCATCTTGTTCACCGTTGAGTTACCAGTGCCTAAAGCAGAACAGCTGGTAGGCACTCAATTACCATTTGTTGAATAGATCTAACATTTTTTGAGGGGTGGGGAGTATTATTTCCCAGGACCTATGCTAAGGAACTTTACACACACCCATAGGTATTTTATTTAATCTTCTCAATAATTCTGTGAAGTATTATTATCCCCATTTTACAATTTAGGAATCAGAAACTCAGGGAAAGAGGGAAGTAATTTATCCAAATTCACACAGGTAGAAAGTTGCAAATTATTTAGCTCCAAAGACAGGCTCTTTGAATAACATGAAAGATAAACACAACCCATACAAATTACTTTCTTTTCTATTTCCCTCTCTCGTGGCTGGTCTTGAGGAAAATTTCAAAAGTAGAATTGATCTTTAGTTCTTTTCTCTCTCCTTAAGAACTGCCTTTTGGTGCCCAAACTCTTTGACTTTATGTATCCCAACCAATCCAAAAACTTCTGCTGTGGACACTTCTTCCTTCACCTAGGGCAAATGTGCCTTGATTTGTAGCCCCAGCTATTTTCAGCCATCCTAAAGTGTGATTTCCCTTCATCAAATCTTGTATCTCATTGCTTTATAATACTTGAGATTTTGAGATTGAAACTTGCTAACTATTCTTTCCTCATACTGAAAAGCTAGAAGAGTCTAGAATTACTTGGTCATGATTTTATGGCCAAAATGTTTCTGCAATTACTGTAACCAAAAGCAGTGAATTTAAATTGGGCTGAAAGACAATGGTATGGTGCTTGTTAGAGGGGGAAGGAGAGTAAGAGGGTTGAAGAGTGTAAAGGAGGTCAAATAGATGGTGACAGGAGACTAGACTTTGGGTGCTGAGCACGCAATGCAATATACAGATGATATATTAGAGAACTGTATACTTGAAACTTTTATAATATTAACCAATGTCACCCCCAAAAATTTAATTTAAAAAGAGACATTTCATAATTTGATCTGCTGTTCTGCCCATCGATGGAAACCAAACCCCATCTTCTTGGATAAGAATTTGTACTTGGATTGTATTATTATAACCATATCATAATCATCATTGTGAAAACCATTGTTGACAACCCACAGAAGAATGAAGTTTTATTCATAATTTCCAATAAATGAATAAGTGAATGAATGAATGAATGAATAGGGCTGAAAAGCAGCTTAGAGGAGCACTTTGGCAGGAACCTGGTTGTTCATTTCTAACAAAACCTCACTGGACCAGGCTGAACCTCACTGGACCAGGCTGACCTTTACTCTATTTCCTACTGGGAATCCCAGTTGAGATAGACATATGGCTTTAAATTTTCTTAAGCAACTTCCATTTTAAAGTCAGAATTAGAATTATATTCAATGGTAGGGTCCAAAAGTGAAAAACAGAAATAAAACTACCAGAATATATAGTAATTATTGTGTCATTTTGTGAATTACACACACACAGCAAGGGTACAGACCTACTTGGAAATTATGTCTGCTTTTTGCATATTTATGTAATTTAAATACACTGACGTAATCATCAACTCATTCAACAAATAGTTATTGAGTATCTACTGGATATCAGGCAATCAGTGGTACAAAAGGGAGCTTGCAATCTAGTAAACAATATAAATCATGTACACAAATCCTTGCCCTATGTCTCTTTGGCCGACTTGGTTCACATGCTCACTCCTAGAGCAATGAATAATAAAGGAGAATAGGATTGGCCTGGCATAGTAACCACTGCATATACTGTCTCCTATCTCCCAAGATCTCAATTTGAATAAGCAATATGTCTGCATTGGTAATAGAATTTTTAAATTACCGCTTTTAATAGAATTATTATAATAGTTTTCTACTTGTTAACCATGGTCACAATCTAATCCCATAAAAGTGTGCTAATCTTATTTTAGTGGCCAAGAAATAGTAAATATTATACAGGTGAAATACTGATTAAAGTTATATTTAATTTCTTTGTCATTTGACCCAACTGGTGCTTCTGAAATTTTGCTGAGTAGGTTCCAGCCAGGTACTAGAGACCGAAAACTGGCCCATGTGAAGCCATTACTACAGTGTCAGAGAAAAGTGCATGGCCAGTGAAATTAAATTAATATGGCTATCATGTGTGAAAGCATCGTACTTGTCAGTGTAGTACTCTGTTTGAACTTATTGCATTAATTTCTTACACCTCTTAGATTTACCCAGAATTCCAACTTTCTATTTTACTAAGTCCAAACAATAAAGTAGTAACTCTACTATTATCTATGTATAGTATCAGAGAACTGCTTTAACCATTTAAAAAACACCTTGTTTTCACATCATGTGTTTTTGAAACTGCAATATAGATATTTTATTTAAGGATTCTTCTTCACTTACAGTATAATAGTTCTAAGAATAATGCCAGTCATCTACTACTGCATAATAAACCACCCAAAACTTAGTACCTTAAAACAACAATAATCATATATTTTGCTCATGAGTCTGCAATTTGGGCAAGAAATTTTTGGAATGGTGTGTTTTTGTTCACCACAGCATTGACTGAAGTAGCCTCACTGGGGCGAATCCACTTCCAGGATGGTTTGCTTACAAAGCCAACAGGTTGTATTAGCTCTGCTGCATACTCAGCTGGTGCTATTGGCTGGGTACCTAGGGTCCTTTACACATGAGCTTCTACATGTTGCCCCTCCACAAGACTGCTTGGGCTCCCTCATAGCATGGCAATTGGGTTCTAGAAGCCAATATTCTTGTAGGATATCCAATGGGAAACTGTCAGTATCTTAAGGTTCAAGTCCAGAAACTGTCACAGCATCACTTCTACTATACAGTCTTGCTTCATGTAATGATGAGAATACTTTCCAAGGAATGCATCAGTAAGCAATTTAATTGTTTTGCAAACATCATCATAGAGTATACTCACACAAACTTAGATGGTATAACCTACTACACACCTAGGCTAAATGGTATAGCCTATTGCTCCTAGGCTACAAGCCTGTATAGCGTGTTATAAGTAGAAAGAGTACACTCTAAAATAACGATTAAAGGTTTGGTACATAATAAACTAGTAACATAACCACTTATTATCATTAATTATTATACATTGTCCTTAATTGCATGTGCTATGGTTTTATATGACTGGCAGTACAATTGGTTTGTTTACACCAGCATCACCACAAACATGTGAATAGTGCATTGCACTACAATATTAGGATGGCTACAACATCACTAAGTGAGAGAAAATTTTTGGCTCCACTATAATCTTATGGGACCACCATCACATATTCCGTCATTCACTGAAACGTCATTATATGGTGCAGGACTATAGTACATTAATCACAAACTCCACCCAGATTTAAATCAAATGAACATAAATTCCTTCTTTTGATGAGAGAAATGTCAAAAAAAAAATGTAGCCATCTTTAATCTCCATAGACTGGAAACAAAAGATGTGGTTCTATTTTCAAGTTTCATTTTCATAGCAATTCCTATTTTTAAAAATATAGTATGGCTGAACCCTGAACATTACCAGTTTTATTAATGAAAATTTTGCAGAGTTTAAGGATAGATACTACCACAACTTTTGGCATTAAAAATAGTCTAGATTAAATCTTAAACTGTAATCATCAATATTCTCTATATCTAAAATATCTAAATTGTGCACTTATATTTTATAAATTGTTTTAATGCTACATATTACTTTAGATAATCATTTTGTTTGAATTTGAGTATTAGAAAATCCTAACGACTTTTTTTCTCTTTAAAGTTATTTGAATATATTTGCTATTTTAGAAGCGAGATTAATAATAATTTATGATCCTTATTTTTTTCTGTCTTTTTTTTTGTAGTATCCCTTTACCTTGATAGCATATACTAGGAAAGTTAACTTGATCACACTTTTTAAACAACAAAGCCTTGGTATGTTAATTAATTTTTTCTAAGGTTATTAAAAATATTAGCAACAGAATCAGGACTCAGGTTTAGTGTCCAGCTAATGCTTTTCTATTCTGAAAACTGGTCAGAACACATTCTCACCATGAAACAATATTGATTTGTTATTTAATATGACAATAATGACTAAGTAAACATGTTCCATGCTTATACTTCTTTCTTTTAATTCAATAATTCTTAATTAGGTAAGGCATTTTTCCCTTTAAAAAGTAATATTTTAATTCTATAACCTGTTAAATATTTTTCAATTGTATTTTGATATGTAATTATAAGAAAGTGAATTAGAACATAAAATTTTTCTATATAAAGTTAAGTGAAACTTGGCAGATAACTTCTGACCATAAATGAAAATTATTATTATTATATATTGAGAGAATAGTTCTAACTTAATATGAGGCACACCGAAGTAGTTTTCAAATAACTTTTTATTTTTATGAGGATGATATGCTTGAATTTTATGGAAATTGAAAGATTTCATGATACAGTAAAAGACAAATTTTATGGTTTTTTCTTTTATTTATCATTTTGTTGCTGTAGAGAAGGATGACTTTATTTCTTTGGTGAGAAACTCTATGTTCTCTAGTTTTACAGGCATCATTAATTTTGTTTGCCACTTACTGTTCAATAACAATGTGCAAGGTTAGATAGTCAAAGCAATAAAGTGAGACAATGCAAAAAATAAGTAGGTATTTGCACTGGTAGTGTCTTTCCTTCCAAGGATAGGCTATTCAGAGTTTCTAGTGCTCTCAGTCAGAGGACCTCTTCCTCCTTGAAAACTTTGATGGTACTGCTTTGTTTCCTCCATGGGATTTAGTTGATCTATGCAATGGCTTCTTCACAGCCTTCAACAGTCTGTGTCCTCTTTCTACCTGGAGAGTGTCAGTGTCTGCAGTGTTGCTCCTGGTCCTCTTCTGTTATAATTCTACAATTCCTGATTATTTCCTGATCAAAGCTCCTAATAGTTTTACCTCTAGCCCAAACTTCTCTACTGAGTTATATACCTGTAAGCCATCATTTCTTTCTACACTTCCTACCAGAATCTCAAACTCATCAGCCCCAAATTAAAATCATCATCCTATATCATTATAATTGATATAATGTGACTATTGAAAGTAAATATAATCTTATTTTTGTCATAGGCTTTTGAGGCCCAGACCTTTAAATTACATTAATCATGTTACTGTCCTGCTTTCAGATCTTTAGTACCTCTTTACTATCTTCAAACAGAAGCTTCAATTCCTTAGCACAGCACAGACAAGGCAATTGATGAATAGCCCCATTGCTAATGTCTTCTCCTACTAGTGTCTGTCACAACATACAGGCCCTCGAGTCCAAATATACTGAATTATAAGAATTTCTAATATCTGCCAATTATATAATTCTTTCTTTTGACTCTGGACACATGATATTGTCTCTATGTGTAATTTATGTCTCTAAACTCTCCACTTGGTTCTGTTTCTAAAACTCATTCTTAGGGCCCCGCTCAAGAGTTGTCTTTTCTAAGAAACCTTTCATGATTAAATTCTTCTTAGGTACTCTTCTCCATTCCCTCTTAAAACTTTACGGAAATTTATATTTTAGACTATCACTCTGTCTTATTAGGATGCTTACTTATCTGCTTCCTTTTTATATCATGTGCTCTGAGAGTGCCTGGCCTATGGTAGGATACAACAATATTTGTTGAATGAGTAAATGGCCAGTAATCTTCTCAGTCATACATAGTCACTGCTTTAGTCCTAGGAGATTTGCATGTGCCCTTTCTCTTGTGAAAGTCATGTAGGCTGAAGAAAGGCTGAAGAAAGGCACTTCTTTTAACCTGCAAATAACTCAGAACAAAATTGAGATTAATGGGGAGGACAGAAAAGGACAAGAAAATTTGACAATATTTTCTTTTCCTTCCTTAGTTATATTAATTGAAGTTATTACTGATTTTTTCGTGTATTATATGAATTAAATTGATGATACATAAAACATGTTTAAAATATAAATATGTTACTTATTGATTCCAACATGGCTGCTAAAGGAGGTATAGCTATCTTTTTATGTGCTCACTCAGTGGATTTTGTCATAATGAACATTTTTCTAATACGCCTTTCTACTTAAAAAAAAAATACACTTTCCCTTTAAAAAAGGTAATGAAATGAATGAGAGTATTTCAAGAAACTAAGATTTGATTAATTCTCTCAATTCATACCAACTATGGCTTCACAGTGCTTTGTCAATAAGTCTTTCATCATCATGTTATTTTATGACACTGTTATTCTGTTCACGGAGAAGAATGCATTGTTCTGATCCTTGACCTAATCAAAGTTCATCAAACTTTTAAATGAATTTGAATTACAAAAGTCTATAATAGATATCAAAATTTGTTCTTTAACTTAATACATTTTTACTAAACAGACTGTTTTGGCTAAAAGTTTCTGTCCCAGATTTTATCATCTCTCTCTTTTAAATTATCAAAGGAGAGCAACCATTAGCCTGATTCACTATGTTCCAATTCCGCTATTTGCTAGTATTTCATTGCATAAAAATAGATTTGGATAATGATGTTGACACACCTACATACCCCTTCCTTCTAATTCTAAAATGGAGATTTTCTATTTTTATGTAATTACATTAACATTCTACTAACAGTTTTTCTCTCTACCACTGATTATTTCTTTTGCTTCATGTTCTATGCAGTTTTATCCCAAATATGTGTCTGAAAATAATACTTAAAATATTATTCTTTTTCAATCCCCAAATCAGTGTTAACAGGCTCTATATGCCATCAGCCTTCATATCAGGATTTAATTTGTACAATGAGGTACCACTTCACACTCAGTAGAATAACTGTAATAAAAAAGACAGACAATAACCAGTGTTAGTGAGGATGTGAAAAAATTAGAATTTTCACACATTACTCTTGGGAATGTAAAATGATGCAGCTGCTTTGGAAAAGAGTTTAGCAGGTCCTCAAAATGTTACACATAGAGTTACCATATGACCTGCCTATTCCACTTCTAGGTAGTATGAACATACATCCAAATAAGAAGTTGTACACAAATGTTCATAGCAGCATCATTTGTAAGGCCAAAAAGTGGAGACAATCCAAATGTCCATCAACCGATGAAGGAATATGCAAATGTGATATACACAAACAATGAAATATTATTTGGCCATAAAAAGAAATGAAGTACTGACATATGTAACAATATGGATGACAGTTGGAAACATTATGTTAAATGATAGAAACAAATCACAAAAGACCACACATAATTCCATATCTATGAAACGTACAGAATAGGCAAATCTATAGAGACAGAAAGTAGATTACTGCTTGCCTAGGACTGTATAGAGTTAGGAGGAAATGGCGGGTGATTTCTAATGGATATATGGTTTCTTTTTGGAGTGATGAAAATGTTTTAAAATTGATTATGGTGATAGTTGCACAATGCAGTGAATATACTAAAAACCACTGAATTGTACAATTTAAATTGGTAAGCAATATGGTATATGAATTATATTTCAGTAAAACTATTAGAAAATACATAGAATGAAAAAGCCCTACATATTACATAGAGAATATATAGTAGACAATCATTAAGATAATTTCAAGATTTAAAGCATATCATTCTGCCATTTGTGTACCAATTTTTTAAAGAAACAAACAGTTATGAAGTAAGTTGAAATTCCTGCTCTTCACATTTCCCACCTTGCCTTAGAAATAACCACTGTCATAAAGTTGATGTGCATCATTTCCATGCATGTTTTTGATCCTTTTACTACTTATGTTTATATCCATAAATAAAATACGAATATTTTGAATGTTTTGACATTCTATATAAATGGTATAATGAAAAATAATTTTCACAGTTTGCTTTTTATACTTAGCACAGTGTTTAAAATATAAAAATGTGTCCATGTAAACATATGTAGGGCAAGTTCATCCACTTAAATTCTACTTATATTCCACTGTGTTAAAGTAGCATAATTAATTTATATATTGTTCTAGTAATGAAAATTCAAGTTATTTCCAAACTTTCACTACTACAAAAAGTAGTAGAAAAAACTTCCCTGAATATGCTTCTAATGGCCATGTTAACAAATATTTGTTTAGAGGTATACACGCTTGAAGTTGAAAGTTTCTGGGTTAAAGGTCATGATCAGTTTAAATAAAGTATGAGCTAATTTCCAAAGAATTTGTACCAATTTACATCCTTGCCTACAGTGTTTGAGAAGGTTATTTCTTCTCACCTTGTATATTACTTGGTATTATCAATCACTTTAAATTTTTGCCAGCGTGATGGTGGTAAACTATTTTATATTTTCATTCTATTTTCTTGAATTCGGGTGTGATTGAGTATCTTTTCATGTGTTTATTGTCTTTTAGGTGTTGTTTCTAAAATTTTTTTCCCTAACGATTGCTAATTTTCCTATTGGGTTATGTATCTTATTCTTAGTGACTTCAGAGACTCCATACATTCTGGATTCCAATCTATTAGTTTTATGTAGTTAAAAAGTATTTCTCAATTTTCTCTTGGATTTTAAGTGTTTAAATAACATCTTGTAGATGTAGATTTAAAATTTTTATATCATTAAATTTAACAATTTACTTTGTTATGTCAGTTGCTTTTAGTGACATGAACATATTCCACTATGTTTTCTAAACATTTGAAGGTTTCACTTGTCATATATGACTCTTAACCTATCTGAAATTTCTTTTTTGTTTTTTATGTGAAGTAGAGAAACACTTTTGTCTTTTTCCTTAAATGGCCACTTGTCTCAGAACACTTTCCTTACTAATTAACAACTATTATACATCATAACTATTATACATCGAGTTCTATGTATAGATTTTTGTCTGTTTATGGATTATTAATTCTTTCTCCATGTCTATATGTCTTTTCTGTGTGAATACAATACTGTTTTAATTACTATAATATGTAAGTCTTGCTATCTTACTAGTTTTTCTTATACCCTATCAGCTTCCTTTGACCAATCAAACAGTAAACTTGTGAAGCAAAATACTAGGGAAAACAAATTTTTCAAAATGATATGTTGGAATCAGTTCTGGAATGTTATTTGGAATAATTCGTAGTGCTGCCTGTTAGTGATATGTGCAGCTATCCGAAAATGTTTTGAATCATCTCCAACTGCTATGATTTTGGTTTATAAAGGAAATTGCCTCTGTACTTTGTCAAAAATATTTTTCATCCAAAGTTGCATAGAGCTCCATTAAAACACTGGTGCTATGAGAAATACATTAGAACTTTGTTTTCAGTTTTTTATATGAAATATAAAACTGTGTGTACATGGAAAAATTGTTTTAAATGCAAAGTAAGTTCTGGAATAGTAAGATATATTAATCATAATGTGATTTTCTATTGTGCATAGTGAACATCCATATGTACTTTAAGTGTCACTGCAGAAATTATTGACTATACGGAAATATACAAATAGAAAAATTAAGAACATAGAAAAGATCTTACCATAGTAGTCAGATAGCAACTTTTCTAACACTGAGTTCTCGATAATTGCCTGTTGGGAAATTTCATCTGAATATAACACATTAATTTAAAGTCAACATTTCTCAAGATGATTTACCCACAAATCAGTTTTTCTTCCAAGCTTACTTGTTTCTGTCATTGGTATCATTCTTTATAGTTTCCCAAGTTCATAACCTTAGAGTCATTCTTCATTTATTTTAATATATGTATAAAATAGTATAATCTACCTATGATAAGCAGAATAATGACACCTTAGTATAATCTACCTATGATAAGCAGAATAATGACACCTTTCTCCTCTACCCCCAAGATGTCCATGTCCTAATCCTGGAATCTGTGAGTATGATATGTTATAGGGAAAGGAGGAATTAAGGTTGCAAATGAAATCAAGGTTGCTAATCAGCTGACCTTAAAATAAGGAAATTACCCTGGTTTGAATGGGGGACCCAGTGTAATCACAGAGATCCTTTAAGTGTTGAAGAAAAAGATATAAGGGTTAGTGTTATAGTGGTGTGGCTTCAAATAGAGTCGATGGGCCATTTCTAGCTTAGACGATGGAAAGGAGCCACAAGCCAAGAAAGGTGGGTAACCTCCAGAAGCTGGAAAGGACAAGGAAACAGATTCTCCCTCTAGAGCCTCCAAAAGAAATACAGCCCTGCCAACACTGTGATTTTAGCCCAGGGGAACCCATTCCAGACTTGTGACTTTCCAGAATAGTAAATGTGTGTTGTTCTAAACTATCAAGTTTGTTGTAATTTGTTAAAGCAGTAATAGGAAATGAATATACTCTCCAATCACCAATCATGTCTTCGCTGGTTCTTACTTTACACTTCCTCTCAAGTGTCCTTTTTCATCTCAATTTCAAATGGCAGTATCTAGTTCAGGCCTTCATTTGTTAGCTCCGGATGTTGCAGTAGATTCCTAACAGTGATAGAGGGGAAATAGTCCTAAACAGTGAGTAAGAATATTCGAGTTCTCGTGTGTCTCTGCTATTGATTAGCTTGTGACCTGAGGAAACCTCTGTGCCAAACTTCCTTGCCCTCCACACACACATACACACACACACACACACACACACACACGGACACACACACACACACACACTGTCAGAGAAGAAATTCATTGAATAAATGATTATTTAATTCATTTCTAGCTGTTGTTAGGACCACTGGATAACTCGACTGCCTCCTACCTCCTCATACTTTCAATCCATCCTGCAGAGCAATCCAGAGTTGTTCTTGGTATAACTTACACACTTATGTAAAAACTTGTATTGACTCTTCATTGCTTATGGGTTATGTAAGTCCCTATTAAAGATTTCTTACATTCTGCCCACTGCCCCATATCTTTTCAACATTTTTTTTCTCCTCCATTGTTTTCTTTTCCTCCCCGCTTCAGCAAAATATGTCTAATCACTCATTCCTCAAACCTGGTTCACTCATGGCCTTCCTCCTTCCTGTGATACCCACCCTACACACATCTAGTTACCTGAGTCCTGGTCTTCCTGTAAAAAGTACAGAAATGACCATCCCCCCGCCCATGGTTACTGCCACAATTGTTCCTCCCCCACAATTATTGCCTACACTGTATTTCTCAAATTAAGTTATGATAAGAACTTATAAATGATCAAATTTTCCAACTCAGCCTTAGCATTGAGGATAGTAAAGGGATGATGGAAGCATAAAGGAAAAGAAAAACTAGTTCGAGTTTGCCTTTCAAGTCTCTGGAGAGAGTCAGGAAACAAATGTGTTCAGAACTAATCTGGTACTATCTTGCCTTGGTATTTCTCCCTTCATGGGTGTGTCTTATCTCTCAGGATATAAGCCTTTAACGACAGGGTAATTTCTGATATTTCTTTTTATCCCTGACATTTAGAAAAATTGATGTTTTACCAACAAAAGTTACTTGTTTGCTCAGTGTTATAATACATAAACAGTAATGACAGTAACATACCAAATCTAGTTTTAGCTTCCACAACTCATGAGGGATATAAAATACTTAGAGAAGATTTGATCGATGAGTTCATCAATCAAGTATTTATTAAAAGCCTACTTAAGCTCAGTATATGTTAGCCAAATAATCCCCAACACTGGAATATGTCGATTCTCACTTAATCTTCCTCATTTCTTGGCCTCCAAAGCCCACCTTCTGAGATCACTTTTTGGTAAGTGCCAAAGATGACTCATAGTTCTCTGATCCCTCTTAAATTTCTCTGGATTCTGAGAGGCAGACCCTCCTACCAGTGCTCTAAAGCCTGGTGATTGTAGGCTATACATTCAGGGCCATATTCCTAGAGCAGTCAGCTTCCACAGTGGGCAAAGAGTAGCTTGAATGAATTCAATAGGTGGCTAATATTCCAAAAAGAAGCGCAATTTCTTAAGAAACTGGGCATTTGTGGAAGGTAGTATAGAAATTAATTCTTATCCTTCAACTTTATAAAACATTTTTAGATTTCCTTAATTTAGTTAATGCATAGCGACACTTAGGTTCTTTGCTTGAAACTCGGTGTCAAAACCATCTCTTGAGCCAATATTTACAATTCTGACTACAGATCATCTCTGTGGGAGCTCTACAACTAAGCCATTTTATTCAGAAACCAAAAGGACTCTGCCTGATCAGCTTACACTCCTATATACTTCATGATGCTAACAGCTGTGTTTCCATGATGGAGGTGAGCTCTTGGCTCAAATCTGGAACAATAATTTTAATTCAAGGTGAATATGAGTTCTTGGTCTGAAATCCCAGACACCATGTCAGCACAGATGCATCACTGAGAATTTAATATGATAGTATTTAAGAATCATTACATAAGACTAAACATTGAATTTTTTCTATTGGTTGTTCTCCCTACATAGTCTTTTCTCTGTCAGTTTTCTCTTTACTTTTATTCCCACACTTAAATTTATTTCTACATACAGATCATACCAACTGTTAGTAGCATACAAATGCCTCTTTCTTTGGCTTGTCTGTGACATAAATTTTCTCTAATATATCCTGACAAGTGCATTGTATTCAAAATGTCATTTCCTTCTCTGATTTAGTCACAGATTTTAAGTCTCTTTCAAACATTTTGTATCTTTCTCTTACAAATTCCTTTGCCTCTACAATATTTTTTCCACACAGAATATATAATTTTGTACGACATAATGAAACTGGTAAGGAAATGACTGTTTCAGCTTTCTAGAACCTTAGCAATATATTGGACCTAATATACGGTGAACTAGTTATTTCAGTCATATATATGTGTATAAACATAGATATAAATATAATACATGACCACCTTTAAACTATGAATCCTCTACAGACTCATTTTTATACACAGTCACACATATAAATTAATTATTGCTGATTTAAACATACAATACAGGACTACCCACAGAGCCACAATCTCTTACACTTCTATTTTATCTCGACCTTTCTCCTTGTCTCCTCCTTAACTACGTTTGTCACCACCAGGAACATGGTATACTGATGAGTAACCTGGCTACTGTGCCCAACACTATCTGGAACAGCATTCAGATGAAGTGCTTTATCAGAAAGAACACAGTTGGACTTCAGAGGATAGTGCAAAATATTTCTTTATTTTTATATCATATTATCTTATTTGAGGGTATAAATTAAACCTTATTTAGGCACCTTTAATAATCCTTTTCTTCTAAGAACCTACATTTCTTTCATTTTCTATTCCTCTGTACTATTGCCTCTACCTCATAATATCCTGGCTCTATTTTCAAGCAAGGGTGAATTGAATTGATGGCTCCTTATTGTGCTTTATGGATGTAGGCTTGAGTGTTTCAGAGTCGTCAGAGTGGAGCAACTGTAAGACAAACAAATCTCTCTCTAACACTGGTTGCCACTCAAAGCAAAATTTCAGTGCACAATCATGCTATAAAGAACCAGAGCTGAAGATAAGAGGAAATAAAGGGGTAAAGAAAACACAGGCCTCTCCTATCACAAATAACTGGACATGGCAGACATAGGCCTAGAGTCTTGAAGCCTAGCTCAGGCTAAATAATAGCCTGGGCAAAACTCTGACTGACCTGTCTTCAGGCCTACATTCGACCATTGCTTTAGGCAAGAGAGACACCCTGAATGAGTAGTGAGGCTTTAAGGAAATTGCTTGCAAATGTCTTGAGGAACTCAGTCCAGCCTTTATGACAGAAGTGTGCTCCTGGGATATAGGCAAAATTTGACTAATGAATAAGACTTAACAAAAAAGATGTAAATAGCAATGCAAGATAAAGCGTCAGTGTGTATAAAAACTAAAAATGAGGAAGAAACCAGTGCAAGCTTCAAGATAATGGTAACAATAGTTCAGAAGGAGTTAAACAGCCTAGGATGAAATCCTTTACACCAATAAGAATCCTAATATCAGAATGTAAGCTCTGTAAGGGCAAAGATCTAAAGCTTTTATTGGTAGAGGCAATCTGTGAATGTGCCCTCAGAGTCACTGCACAGGCTTGCTAGGCGTGCCAAGAATACAAGGCCCTCATTGGCCTTAACCAAGGTCACATTTCATTTATGTTTGAAACAAGCAATTCTGGGGAGAAGAGGTAACATCTTCTTCCAGACGAACAACAGGCTTGCTGCCATTCACTTGGACAGTGATAAATTCCCTAAGCACAGTGTTCTCCTATGACACAACCCGATTCCTGTGTAGGCATCCATGTTGGCCCTCCTGTGTCATTCTGTGGAATTTGGGGGTCATGAGAAATTGATGCAAACATGAAGCTCATACTGCCTACTGTGCCATGACTAATAAAGTCCTTTATCTCTGACTCAAGAATCTTATGTTTTTTGCCAGGATCCATGACGCAGCAACAGGCTTGTTTATTAGCTTGAAAGTCGAATAAAATCCCAAACATTTCATAGTTCCTCACAGAGCTGTGTTCAACACTTAGAATAATGTCCAGCAAAGAAGGGTCATTCAAGTGGTTAAACGAGTCCCTTACTTAATATACACTTGAATTTGATTTGCCTTACAATTAATCTCATTTATGAGCATTAAATTAGTCAATATGATTGTCTTAAAATACTTGTGAAAACACATGGTATATTATTTATTCCAGATTAAAAGTTCATGGTAGTTATTTATTACTCAAATTCAGATAAAATGGAGTTAATGGGACGTACATTAAGAAATGCCTCCAATAATTTCTGAACATTTTCAGATCATGTGCTAATTAGTATCATGGGATACTTGAGAAAAATATCAAAATCTCAAATTATATTACAGATCACACATTTAAATTCATGTATTTAATATTAAAAAACCACTTAATAAAGAGAATGAAAAACAATTAAACAAGGAATGAAAAAAGACCTCTTATCATTAAATTTTCAGTGTACCAGACCAGGATCCAGATCAGGAAGGTGTGCAAAAATAAACTTAATTTCCCCCTTCACCCTCAGAAATACACTGGCTTCAGATCCTCTGAGGCTATTTTCATTAAGACCTCAGGGATGATCCCACTTGTGTCTATAACTGATTTATCAATAAAATAACCATTGACTAATGATACCTTTCAACAGAATCTTTATCAATTTATATACAAAATAATGAAACAGTTTAGAGTTTAAGTAATATTTGCAGGGTGTGTGTTGTGTACCGGTCTCTGTGCTATATATGTTCACAAATCCGTGATGCATAATCTCTTAGCAACACATGGACAGGTTGCTCTATAACAGGTTCATTGTATTTTTCTCAGTGTGTTGCAATCCTTTTTGCATGTGGAAAAATATTCAGTAATTTATGGGAAAGTCAACCTTCTTTTCCTGGTGAGATGTTGTAGAATTTGTTTTTGCTGAAATGGAGAACTTCCTTCTCATTTTAAATAATGTAAAACTATAAGCTTCCAGCAGTATCTCACAAATAACAAAATAACACACTGGAACAAAATTTCAGTGAACAAAATGGATCATCAATTTTTAATTCAAATCTTTAAAAATGGTGATTGCCTTAAAATGATTTTATTGAATAATGCTCTCTAGATATTTAAAGCTATATTGAAGATAAAAAATATTTTATTATAAAGAGAGACTAAAATGGGACCCTACTGTGCCATGACTAATAAAGTCCTGTAGATAACCTCATTACACTTTTCTCCGAACAATTCACTCACATTGGATTCTGGAGGCAAAAGGCTTGGACTGTTATGGCTATTAAAATCCAGTCTTTATAAATGGATATCCAATAAAACATCTGCATTATTTAGGTCATCACATTTGGCTAAAAAATAATACTCTTTGAAGAAAAAGAAACATGTAGATATGTGAATTTGTCTAGCAAGTAGCACCCAATAACAATGCAGGACTTACTAAAATGAATATGTATTTTCTACACCATCACCTAACCAATATCGCAAACATCATGCAGATTTGCCTCACTTCTGCTCTAAAACAGAATATTCAAAGCTGATCAATGATCTCATTATAGACAAATAAAATTGTTTTTCGACTTCAGTTTTTAAAGCATTTTTAGACCATTGCTAGTCACACCCGCTTCCTTAAATATACTTCTTTATCCACTTAATATATATTACAATCATCTCCTCACTAGCCTGTCATCACCACTGCAGGACTGAAAATCTTTGATGGTAGAAACTATTTATTACTCCTTTAAGTATATTTGTATAATTTTGTGTAGCTAAATGGATGGAACATTTTAAATAATAAATATTAGTTATTAGTTATTAGAATAAATGAATTTTTATTCTTTTATCCGCTATGTGTAATCCTTAACTTAGCACTCTTTTATCTCTTCACATACTACTTTGGCTATCATCTATAGATGGAAATTATCCAACTATTTCTACCCATCCATCTACTCCCTCTGGATCTTGGGTCTTTCAAATCCAACTGATTGCCAGCTATTTCCTTCTGAATGTCCTACAAGAGTAAAATTTCAACATCTGAACACTTGGATTCTTAATAGTTTCTGCAAATTCAACTAATCTTCAAAACTACAATTCAAAAGACACCTCTATGTAAAAAGCACTGCAATAGACGATACAGGTGAAATGAGCAAAAGTCTGCCCTTAATCTTATAGGCTAGTAAGGAAGATGAGCACTTGCAAGATACAGAATGATGAATAATATAAGAGAAGTACAAACTAAGAACCAAAAATTCTGGAACTACCTCACGGTCACATACTCTTTGGGGAGCAAGAAAATTTCATCTAGAGCTAGACATAAACTTCAAAAATGCTATGCTCCATGTTTACCACTAGATTATCCATCGATTCTTCACATTGGCCCTAGCACCCTAATTTTATTACAAAATTTGGCTACAATTTTTGGATCCTGACCTACTTTTCTACGTGCTCTATATTCTTAGCTTTAACATGATGGAGGTAGTCTATGTATCTCTCCAACCTCTAGACTCCTACTTGTTGTCTGGGGACTTTGGTGTCCTGCTCTTATCCTGCCTCAGATTACTTCTAAATATGTAAGACATATACTACAAGGAAGTAAATAATCATATTTCAGGAAATACTCTAAGAAAGAATTAGCATTTGACTTAAATATTAAAGGATTCCCCACCCCTGCACCTATTTTTCCACCTCTATTTCCTTGCGGTTGCACTGCTTGTGGCCTTGAGTGTTTAAATGGCCTCGAGTGTTTAAATTTCTCCACAACAAAAGAGTGGGAAAATTAATTAGGGCAGAGGAACTAGTATGAACAAAGATACCAGAGAAAATCTAAGGGCATATTCCAAAAAGAGTAGATAGAGTAATTTGGTGTGCTTTTTGGTCTGTTCTGTTCTCAGCTACTTATTTACTCTTCTACTCACAAAGTAGGATCATTTGACCAATATTAACCTTATACTCAGGGACTAATCCTGATATTAGGATTAAGGAATAATATCATGCTAGAAAAAATGAAGTATAAAGATGGAGATGGAATGAATATGCAGTAAAACCAAGCAGGGAATAGTTTGAGGGGGCAGCAAAGTTGCACAAAGGCAATTTGGATATGTTGGCAATGATGGTGTAGACCACGCTTATCCATCTGTCAGCTGAGGCAGGACAATCAAGGACTTATGAGTAACAGAATAACAGAATAGTAGACACAGTGTAAAGAGTCTCTGGATAAATACCCACCAGTTGAAAGCTGTGCTTCTAGCTACTTTGAGTTCCTTTCCCTTCCCAAGCAGTTTTGGAAGGATCGAGAATTCTCCATGTTGGCCCATGGGCACCAGTATTGTAAACAGATTCTGATGGTAGCCTAAAGACTAAAGCAATTCTATTCTTTATGATAAATGCCTCATCTATGTGACATTGCCTTGATGGTGTTGCTGCCAACAACTTTGCCTCTTCTCCCAACCTCTCTTCCTACTGAGTCTGCTGCAGCTTCCCCCACTACACCCAAGCTGATCTGTTTAGAGCTATGTAGTCTTGTGCTACAGCCTGAACCTTGGGCTGCATCAAACCAATTGTGTGTTATGGAAATGAACAGAGAGGGTGGAGGAAGGTTCTAGTATATAAGAGAGAAAATTATATGGTTCTTGAAATTTGTTCTGAGCTTTGAAAAATGGGGGAAGGGGACATTTTTAAAGGCAGAGAAGTAAGAAGAGCTTTCTGAGTTTGAATAAAAATTTCAAGTGTGTTTGGGAGTCACACCTAAAACTGTTCAGCAGGTGACAAGAATACTTATAAGGGACTAACAATATTATATTTTGACTTGGAGCTAATTTTTTTTAATTACATGACACAAAAGGATATTTAACATAAACAATAGCTTTTTATGAAGCTGTAGTATTTTATCTTTCCTTCACCATTAAAGAAAGTTAAGAGTTATCTTAAATGTGAGTTGAGAATTTTCTGTTCCTTTACATGGTCTTCAAACAGGGAAAGGAAGGCATACTTTTAACTAGGATAGACAGAGTTAAGGCATTTATGACAGTGGCTCAAGATTCTCCTGGCACAGTTAATGCATTTGCTTTGGAGACTAATAGGGTGGTATTTAGTAGGGCCAGAGCCAGAGCCATACAGAGCTTTTGTGTGAATGAGAAAAAAATATCCCTTCATGCAAGCAAAAATATTCTCATATAGGCACATCGATTGGCAAGCCAATTGAGAGCTGAATTTAACCCCACTTGTCCCTTAGCCAAGTGCTCCTGGGTAGTACATGGCCTGGACAAAACCCACAGGCACAGGAAACCCTCAGGCTCTAGCTACACATAGAGTGAATGTAGGTAGGACACCCCATCCTTCTCTTGTGTCTGACTTGAAAATAGACGTTTCTATATACCGGTGCAATGAGACATAAGCCTGGATTCCCCACCCCTGCACCTATTTTTCCACCTCTATCTCCTTGCGGTTGTACCACTTGTGGCCTTGAGTGTTTAAATGGAAGATCAAACACATTTAGTCAATGTCACAATCAATATTGATCCTAGAAATATCTACCGGAATAGATTCTCCATAGGCAGTGTTCACTATGGCTTTCAAAAGTTCAGGAAGAATTTATGAATACAATTCTATTTCATGTAGAAAGGAAACACATTCAATATGTACTCAAATAGCTGAAAAGATACTTTGTAGATAGATTTTCAAGAGTCTCTCAGAAACCAGTTTTCTACAATGAACTATAGGAGTAAGTGGAAAGATACTTAGAAATTCTAATAAGTTGAAATCTGCTTCTCCCAACTATTAATTCTTGAAAATGATAAACTTATAAATAACTGGATAATCACATTCAATTACTAGCCTTCTCAATTAATAATATTGCTTAAATGATTTAATGCAATTTATAAATAGCCACTTAATATACATTCTCTATTACATATAGTGAAATATAACTTTGTAGATAGATTATTATAATAGAATTAAATATCTATCTATAAACCATGCTATCTATTCAAAGATTTATTGTGGGAATCTGAAGAAAGTATAGATCTGAAAGTACTTTTTCAACTTACGTAATTGGAAGACAAGATGAAACATTTTATATTCTTTGCTATGTTTTTATTGGATAAGAAATCAATATCCTGTTTTGTTGTCTCTGATATCCATTTGCAATTACATATAAGGCTGGTCACAATTTTATTAAAGTTTTATAATATTGAAAAAATTCTTGGTAGTGTTTTCTGTTTAAAACAAATAAACACGGGGTCGGGCCTGGTTAGTACTTGGATGGGAGACCACCTAGGAAGACCAGGTGCTGTAGGCGTAAAAAATAAAAAAATAAGGGATTGTAAGATGACAAAGTCCTTGCATTCTGTGAGGTTAACCAAGGGTTGCCTCGCCTAAAAAAAAAGACTAGACAAATGGATCCTACATTAACACCTTGCAGTATGACATTTATCATGTCAGTTCACATTTTGGCATTTTGTTTTTTATGTTTCTAATGGATACTTTAATCTCCATTACCCTAAGATCTACTGTGACAAAACGGGAGCAATGATACCCTCGGAAAAATTAGACAGAGTAAATGCTTTACTACTCTCTCCCTAACATAAATCCTTTGCTCTGCTCTCTTTGCTGTCTTTCAAAGAAGTTAGGATCAGTTCTTACAGCAAACTCGTGTTCAAAATATTTCCCTTCCTTGAATACTCTCTACCTCTTCAAATTCTTATCATCCAAACTTTTCTCAAGCCTCTCTAGCAAGCCCTCCCTAATCCCTCTTCTCTCCTTTGAAATCCTATATCACTTATTCCCATAAACTCATTTACCTAATTTTAATGCAATCCTATGCCATCTTATATTATGTCTGTCTAATATGTATGAGCTTTGTTTCCTTAGCAACACTGTAAGCCCCAGAATAGAAAATGAGGTTTGGCCTGTTTTTGTTCCTGTATAGAGCTTAGTGTAGAGCTAAGAACAGAATTAGTACTACTCGATTTAATTTAGTAAATTTGATTCAGCTTCCTTCTAACATACAGTCTGTGTAAATTTCTAGGATGCTTGGTTATGTGATCAATGATCACTCCCAAACACATCTCCTCATCTACCACTACAAACTATATAAATATTTTTAAACACCAACACTCACTAGATTTTATCACCTTTTAACCATATTTTACCACTCAACGTCAGCTAAAGAACAAGACATATATAATTAAAATATGTTTAAAATTTTATATTAAGATTCACTTCCCTCAAGAGACTTATTAATAGTTTAGAAATTAAAAATTTTGTGAAAGTAAATTCATCATCATAACATGTGAACAGAGAATAAATGTGGACTACCTTTCTAAATCTGTGAAAAGAAGTAAGGAAGTGCTCTTAAAGTTGAAAACACTGAATAAGATATGTCAAATTATTCACATCAAGAAAAATACATAGGTTTAAGAATAGATTTTGATAAGTTCATGAATGACAGATGTACTACAGGTCATTAAGAGAGAAATAAGGAATATAAAATAATGTCTAATGCTTACTAAGTACTATATGTTAGGCTCCATTTTATTAAAAAAAATTATTTTTCAATTATAGTTGACATTCAATATTACATTAATTTCAGGTATAGAGCATAGTGGTTAGATATTTATATAACTTACAAAATGACCCCCCCCTCCAATAAGTCTAGTAACCACCTAGTACCATAAGTAGTTATTACAATATTATTGACTACACTCCCTATGCTGCACTTTACACACCTATGACTATTTTGTAACTGCCAATTTGTACTTCTTAATCCCTTCATCTTTTTCACCCATGTCAGGCTCCATTTTAAATGATGCCTCTTAAGAGGGATACTATCATCTTCATTTTTCAGAAGAAGAAATTAAGGCACAGAGAGGTAAAGTTACACAGATCATCCATGACAGATTTGGGATTCAAACCCAGATAATTTGATGTCAGATCTGGAATTTGAAGATAGGATACTCTTTTAATTATTTGAATTGATATCCTGGTATCATCTTCTGTACAGTCAACATACCTCCAGGCCCTATTCACAGAACTCTAAAAAACTGAAAACCACTTTGATCTGAACTTCCATCGCAGTTGCTCTGAGCATAGACTTTTTGTGGCAGACACACCTTAACGTCAAGCCCTTTCATAATCTTATCCTCTTGAGTGCGAGGTGAAAACTGTAACTTGCTTCTAACCAAAAGAATATGGCAAAAGTAATATGATGTCACCCCAGTGATTAGATCATATTATATGATTCTGTCTTGGCAGACTAGAGAAAGACATTCTCTTACTGGCCTCCAAGATGCAAACAGCTATGTCGTGAACTGCCTACACAGGTTACTTGATAAGCTCTGGGACCAATGAGTGGCTTCTACTCAAAAGCCAACAAAAATCTAAGGTCCTCAGTCGTACTAAAGTCTTCTGTCAACAATCTGAATCAGCTTGGTAGAACATTCTTCCTCAGTCAAACTTTCAGATAACATAGCTTAGCCGACACTTTAATTCCAGACTTGTGAGGCTGATAAGCAGAACTCTAAAATTGTCCCCAAGATTCCCTGTCCTCTGGTATACATACATCTTCTAGTTAGTCAAACACTACTCTAGGTGCTGCTGTGAGGGTATTTTGCACATGCAATTAAGATCTCAAATCAGTTGACCTTAAGATAGATTATTCTAGGTGTCCTAATCAGGTGAGCCTGTCAAGGAGACTAAGACCTTTCTTGAGAATTTTGAAGTGTGAGGAGTATTCAACATAAGGAATAGTCTCCATGGCTGGCTCTGAAGAGGGAGGGGTCATGTGACAAAGAATGCAAAAGGTCTCTATACGCTGAGAGCAGCTCCGTGCTGACAGCCAGCAAGGAAATGCAAGCCTTATTTCCATAATCACAGGAACTGAATTCTGCTTGAAAAGGACCCAGATGAGAACACAGCCCAGCTGACACTTTGATTTTAGTTATGTGAGACTCTCAGCAGAGCACCTAGTCACACTGAGCCCAGATTTCTGATCTACAGAACAATGAAGTAATAAATGGGTAGTATTTTAAGCTGCTAAATTAGTGATAATTTTGTTTAATTAATTACACAGTAATAGAAAATGAATACACTTCTTATATATGGAATTGGCATAGATTGAGTCATTTAAATTAAGTAAAAGTGAAATTGCATAGTATGGTGCCTGAAACATGTAAGACGCTAAATATTTGTGGGACTTTTTTCTAATGAGCCTCTGAAATACAGAATTTTTTCCATAAATGTTAAAGTGATTAGTAACATTTGTAAGAAGAAATTTCACCATCTAGAACAAATGAAAACTACAATGACATAGTCTGTTGAAACACTGCTCAAACTATTGCTTAGACATCTATGATCATCCAGGAACCTAAACCCAAAAGAATCAAAGTCTGTAAACTTTACCTGCTATCTCAGAATTGAAGCATAAAGAATTTAAGTTACTATCTTGGTTTTTAAAAGGTAGAACTTAATATTTCATATTTTAAATTATTCCACAATTCGTTGCTTCTCCAGCTTCCCAGACTTTCACTTACTAAAGTCCAAGGATACTGAGATCATGGAAAAGGTTTCAATAAATTGTCTCCTGACTGAATCATAAAACTTGGCAGCTGTGAATTTGTTTGTCATCTATACAAGATGAGCTCTGTGTTGAGAATTCAAATGCTTAAATTCTGGCCTATGTGTCATAGATAATTTGAGTATCAGTTCCAAGGTTTTGGGATATATTCCAAACTAAATATGTATGGTTGAAATTTAAAAATTCTCATATAGTTTAAAGCCTGTCACTTTCTGCTTTAAGAGACGTTATGAATCAAGTTGGTACTTATTTGAGATTTGTTTGTATGGCCCCAGAGGTGGTTTCATAGTACTGTTAAAAATAAATGATTCTCACATACATGTATGTGGCCATTTTAGCCCCTTAATTCTTAAAATTTGTAAGTGATCTTGACCATTTCAGGACCACAAGTATTATGATTGAAATGAGTGCATTTAAAATTTACCCTTTAACGATGAAGAAAGATTCAGCATGCTACATTGTGTTTTCAGCAGGGTTACAACTGACATTTGAGCATTACAGAAAGGCACCTTGTAAAAAATCATTTTTTTTTTTTATTAGAAACACATTTGAACAATGAACAAGTTTGTACTGGCAAGGGGCAGGAAGAAGTGAGATGTCCCCAAATTTTTACTCATGTAAAAAATTTACTTATAACCCCCATGGAGTTAAATTTATACTTAATAAATAAAGTACATTTTTTGAGATAGTGAGCTGTTTTAGGTTGGTTATGAGTTCATCATACTTAATATTTCTATTTTTTTAAAGCAAGCCTATTTGCTTTTGAATGGAGAATCAATTCGATATTCCGTTAAATAAGAATTTTTAAAAACTTTTAAATATCGACTACCTTTGCTATCTAAACATCTAGTACTGCCCTTAGAAATAATTCTGTTTGTTCCAAAAGATAATATGCTGTTTCAGAAAGATAGAGATTCATTGCCTTTGAAAGAGGCCTGGCATATTTTGTTTGCGAAAACATTATCTTTAGGAATTCTGACTTGTATTTAGAAATTTACAAATTAATTTTATAAAGTTTTATATTGATGCTCACCAAAAAGCCTCATTCACAATTTGATACAAAAATATAGGAAAAGTATTACTTTTCGAAGTTTCTGAAATGTCCAAGATGTTCTCATTATATCTAGAAAAATAATCTCCTGTTAGAATGACAGTGGCCTACTAGGTCTCTTTTTAAATTTTATTCTTGGAGCAGAGAGGATGGAGAAGGGCACTGTAGGATCAGTAAAATACATAGAACATATATCAGACTAAGGCTACTTTACATATGGAAAAAAATTAAGAATTCTGAAAGGGCTATTCCACATATAGTTTGAATTAAAAGATTCTGAAAGCTTGAAAAAAATAATTGGAAGGGAAGAATGACGGCCCGAGCTATGGAAATGTATAGCACAAAGTACAGTATTATAAACAACTTTTTTTTGGTTCTCCAGCTGTCTCTTGAATCAAACTTCTTCTGTTTGCTTTATGAGCCCCATTTTTTTCCCACCTCTCAGGTCCCCAAAAAGAACTCCTTATCTTTCCTAAAGAACTGCTGTCATGGATGGCACCACCACTGAAATATCTAAGAATTATCTTAGACTCCCACTCATTCTTTCACTGTCTGTGTACAGTCAATCTAGTTCTGTTGCCTAATGTTTCCAGATATTTATCAGATCCTTCCCCTTTGCTTCATTCCCATTGCTCTGGCTTTAGGATAAACCCTAATCTTTTCTTTCTGAAACACTGTAACAGCCTCTTCCTGATTGGTCTCTCTGACCTCACTGTCACAATGGCTGTCCTTCTCCCACACTCCCAGCCAACTTCTACTCTGCCAGAATGATCTTTCTAAAATACAAGTCTTATCTTTTCATTTCCTGGAATGACTTCCCATTGTCTAAAGAATAAAGTCCAAACTGTTTAGCATGACATGAGAAGTTCTCATGGTTTGGCTTCTACTAGTTCAGCTTCTTCTCTCATAATTCCTCCGTAAACAGAACATACTTCTCACACTTTGATGCCTTTTCCACATGCTCTTCTTTCAGCCTAAAATTCCCCTTTCTCCCTTGTCTGTCTGATCAACCTCTACTTTTCTTTCTATTTCTTCTGCTTGCTTAGTCAGTCAATCTCATTTCTTTCACTCATCTATGTGCAAATAACTATGAAGATATAAAGCTAAATCGACATACAGCTTACCCTCAAATATTGTAGTTTAGTGGAGTTCCATGGAGATACAATAGCAGGATGAAATGGCTACATGCAGTATGAGATGTATGAGACTGTGCTGTGGGAGTTCACAAGAGGGAAACGAAATTATAGATTTTGCCTTTGCATCCTATTGGCATATTTATTGCAAAAATTTAAAAAAACATACCACAGGCTGATGTAATATAGTGTTTCAGTTATTCCTCAAACATTTCATATTTAAATTTATCTCTAACATAAACCATAGCTAAATGCAACAAAGGTACTGCTATACTATCAGATACAAACTAATATATATATATATTTTTTTTCTGCTAGGTATTATTACTCAACAAACACTTCATGTATAAACATAATATTGAAATGTGTTCAGGTTTGTTATTGTGCTTCATATTTTGCTCTGGTTCTTAATAAAATATTTGTCCTAAATGTACTTTGGTTATCTGTACAATAATTCAGCCACTTACTTTATATTGTGGCTTGGTATTTAGTTAGAGTACTCAATGAAATCCTGTAGTGGCATTTGCCTTACTGTATTATGTGCTCTCCAATTACTAGTAAATTTGCTGTTTTACTGCATGCTGTATGCCAGTATTTAATGACACCAAAACCTTTCTTTCAAAGTTTGTAATTTCTGTTTTTCAGTGTTAAAGGTGAAGAGTTTTGCATACCCAGAATTTATGCCTTCCTTATAACATTTAGTATTTACATGAACCAAATAATACATTTTTCCTCCTGCATAAGAATTCAATATTTTTTGATAATGTGCACTCATTCCCATCTCCCATAATATAAATTTCATTATAAACTAGAGGTATATTTTATATTCTAACAAATGTCACCAAATAGGGTACTTCCAGTTAAGGAATTTGGGGAAGGTTATATGGAGGAAGTAGCATTTGAGCTGGGCTATGATGAATGGTTTTGAAGAACACAGACAAGACTGATTGAGAAAATAAAAGCAACTCTGTGAGGAAATTTCATGATGGTAGGAAAGTTCAAAGCATAATTGTGGTCCTGCCATAATTCAGGAAGACTTCAATCATTGTGTATAAAAGGAATTTTAGGATGTGAAATTGAAATGCTAGATTAGAGCTTAACCATGGAGGCCCTTGAATGACAGGCTATGGATATAGAAGTTTGTTTTATAAGAAATTAGGAGCATGGAAGAGTTTTGTTTTGTTTTGATTTTTAAAGCAGAAACAATATAAGCAAGGCTGCCCTTCAAAAAGATTAACCTGGCAGGAACACTTTAAATGGATAAGAGAGAAAAGCTGGGAGGTGGGGAACACCCTCAGAGAGGCCAACAGTGCAGATGATGGACAATACAAATAACAGGGGTCAAGACTAGAACAGTAACATTGAGAGCCTGCAGAAAAGATAGAAGGAACAAAAGTGAGGTAGAGATCAGATCAACAGAATTCATTAGGTATTTGGATCTGGAAGGGAAATGAGAGAGGTAAAGATTGCCTTTAGTACTTGGGAGAATGATGGTATGAGTTAGGACAACCAATATGTTCATTTTGGAATGCACTGAATCACTAAATTTGAGGTGTCAGCAGATCACTCAGACTGAACTTTCCAGAAGGCAGTTTACAACATAGGAGCAGAAATCAGGGAAGAGGATAAGTTTGGAGGTGCTGCTTCGGTGGTGGTTGGAGCCATGAGAATGTGCCTATTGTACTTCCTACCACAGGGTAGGTGAGGTCCCCAGCTATTGGACTTTAAACCCTCTTCAGTGTTTGAACTGAGGACATGAGTCTCACAGGTGGTTCCAGCCACTGAGTTAAGTGCAGTGGAAATACTAAGGCACATCTGCCCAGGAAGACAAAGGATTCCTTTGTCAGACTACTTTGGTGCAGTGACTCACCAACAGTTTTGGTAAAGTGACTCACCAACAACTGAATCTTCTGTTGACTATACTGCAGTATACAAGGCTCCCACCCAAACTTCTTTTTTTCCCAGTCTTTGCTTTTTCTCTCCTTGACTTGGGATTAGATTTGCATCAGGGGCTGATCTGTCTCCCAGTCTTCTCTGGCTCTCTCCCCATTTTCTTTAGCACGGCCATTTCATACCAGCCATAAAATTTTTCCTCATTTAATGCTCTCTTGGCATCTGCTTCTCAGAGCACCTAGCTTAATGCAACAGTTATTTGAAAGAGATGATAAATATTCCATATGTCATTTTGTACAATCAGAATTAATGTTTAAAATAGTGATTTAAAAATTTTCTAAAATTTTGAATCATTAAAGCAATATTAAAATTATAAAGTTTAACTCATAAAGTATAAAATTATGTTTAGTAGGTTATACTTTTAGTGATGATGTTCCGCATTTATATTTTAAAACACTATTTTAAATGGAAAGGTGGAATCATTATAAGAAATTCTAGTGAGTGGATATGTCAATTCAAAGCTATGAGTCACTGAGTTGGAGTTACAGATAAGAGTGACCTTTGAGGCAATGCAAAACCCTAGGTAATTAATACCTTTTATTTTCCGGATGCTCAGAAAGATGTGGGTACATACACATTGTTCTTCAGCATCCTTCTGCCACTTTTTAAAACTTTTGAACAATATTGTTACTTCTAATATTAAAAAATTCTAATAATACATGTATTTCATAAATAAGATGAATAAATATATTTTTAAAAACCATCTGGCCATCTACTATAGCATATTATAATATAATTCAGCAAACACTGAAAGTCTTTTTGACTTTAGGCAGCAAATAATCTAAGATTTCTCTTACTATTATTTAAAAAAAGATCATGCTCTCAAAAAAAAGTGCGGCTTAGAATCAATCAAAACATGATGGCTTAATCAATATAATAATTAGGCTAGCATCTGAATCATTCAAGTAATTATAATTTGCAGGTTTATTGATGTATTATGAAGACCAGTGTAAATTGAGAATTGTTGCTTTAGTTGCTACAGATACAGTAGTGTATCTCTTTAGATGGTAGAATTTAACTTTAAAGAAAATATATGGCTAAGCCTTTAATCAAAGGACTTGTGTTTCTTCTCATTCTTAAGAAGTGTTTACTTTCTCTTCTGCATTAGGTTGTGGTTTAGAAATCTAGTA
Source organism: Pteropus medius (assembly GCF_902729225.1). Taxonomy (NCBI): domain Eukaryota; kingdom Metazoa; phylum Chordata; class Mammalia; order Chiroptera; family Pteropodidae; genus Pteropus; species Pteropus medius. The sequence continues at coordinate 3,155,780 of NW_024346692.1, forward strand.
TGTTGTTAATTCTGTCTCTATTGAATGCTTTTTTGACTCAGGAGATTAACAAACAACGTTAGCAGGAACATCTGTTGATCTTTTGAAAGGCAGCCAATGAATTTGGAGTTTCCTTGGGCAGACAAGTTATGGGATCACAGCCCAGTCCTCAGCTAAATGTAAGGATGCTAAGATTAGTTCTGACATCTAGAAAAAGAATGAAACACATGGGGAAATGCTAGGCTTAGAAAAATTAATATTCTCAGTTTCTTTTCATAGCTAAAATAAATGGAGAGTTAGGAGTAGTGCTAGCTAGGAAAGTTGTAAAAATTTATATATGCACAATTAAAATAAAGAGTTGAATGATTACATGGAAAGTTTGGATCATATAAAACTTTGCTGTGAAAAAAACAAATACTTGTCTGGTACTGCCCAAACTTGGTGGTTCATTAACAACAGAGTTATTAATAAGCATTTGATATTGAAATGCTTAAATAACACTTTCCAGAAATGATGCATTTTTACTAATGTAGACTACCTCTGACTATCATAGATTACCTCTTTGTAAAATTTTAGGTTTCAATTCTTTTCAGATTTTTTTAATCCTTTAGCTACTCAAACAGAAAGGTATGGGTCTATGTCTTTAAAGATCTTCCATTAGGTGATCTCCTACAGGCTCAATTCCCTTCAAATCTTTATTCCTTGTGCTATGCTATTGATCCTTGGTGATATTAGCTCCCTTGGCTCCAATTGCTATTTACTTATATGCATTTCATGCATACAATCATCCTTCTATCCCTGAAATTTACTAATTCTTAACTTCCTTTGAACCATCATATATTCCCAAATCTAATGATATTCTTCTCTGTCTCAGTGCAATACCATTACAAATATATTTCTCAGCTATACTTGGGAACTTTTAAAAGGCGAGTATATATGCTACTCTTTTATATCTCCCATATGTAAAATTAATTTGATTTCATCTTGATCCTAGTAATATATAACATTTTCTTTCCAACATCTTTATTTTTAATACTCACATCTAACAAAAATAAAACATGATCAACTTGGACAGATGCCTCATACTTAAAATACTCTCTTCCCTTGGCTTCTTAGTCACTACAAACTCTGCTCATCCTGCTACTTCCCAGATAGCTTCTTTTCTGCCAACTGTGCTGACTCCTCCTCTGCCAGCTCTCAAGTACCTGGGTTCCTTGGGACTTCTTCTAGGTCTTCTTTTCTCACAAATTCTCTCACTTTAGATGATTTCTCTTTTTCTGTAGCTTCCAATGTCTTCTCCATGGTTGTAGAGGTTTTAAAATAGGCTGCAAATTCTTTAACGCTTCAACACTATCAAAATATTGGGATTCCAATAATATTATCTACGTAGGAAATACTTAATTCCTTGATATTCACTGGCTACTACTTTTAGAAACTAAAAGCAGAGCTCTTTTCCAAAATCAAATCAAAGTCACTACATCAGTTATCTAACTGCCTCATAACAAACCATACCAAAACATAGTGGATTAAAACAATAACGATCATCTATTTTGTTCACAAATCTGTAGTCTAGGCAAGGCTCAGCTGGGTGGCTTCTTTCTGTTCCACATAGTGTCAGTTGGAGTGGCCTGATGAGGGTTTGGAGAATCCATTTTCAATACAGCTCATCCTGTGCCTGGCAATTTGGTGCCAGCTCTCAGCTGGGAGCTAGCTGCGGCTATGGCCAGGGGCCTCAGTTCCTCCTCACATGGGTCCCTCTGTGATTTTCTTGGGCCTCTTCATAGCATAGTTATTGTTCTAATAGTGAATGTCCCATGAAAACAAATGGATATGAGTGACATTTTTATGGCCTTACTTTACTTGAAGCAGTCACAATGCCCTGCCCAGGTTCAAAAGGAAGGGACCCAGACTCTACTTTTGGGTTAGTAGCAAGAGTCTTGAGAGCATTTGGGTAGGAGATACCATTGCAATTGTCTTTAAAAATCACAATCTGGTCTACGGCCATGCCACCCTGAACAAGCCCGAACCCATCTGATCTTGGAAGCTAAGCAGGGTCGGGCCTGGTTAGTACTTGGATGGGAGACCACCCAGGAAGACCAGGTGCTGTAGGCATAAAAAATAAAAAATAAGGGATTGTAAACTGACAAGATCCTTGCAATCTGTGAGGTCAACCAAGGGTTGCCTTTCCTAAAAATAAATAAATAAAATAAAATAAAATCACAATCTATTACAGGGACTAAAGTAACAAGTAACTATCTGTAGGATAATTCTGTACCATGCACATAAACAAAATTCCAACCCATATGTCTCTCCAGTTCTAATCAGTGTAACTTTTTGTCTGTCTCTCCCTTAGATGTTTAAAGACAGGAGGAAATTGCTTTCATACATTAGAATATCAAATCATTATATGTTAAATCCAATATTTTCCCTGCCTACCTTACAAGGTTGTTGTGAGGATAAAATGGAATAATGTACATAAAAAGAACTTTTATATAAAATGTGCAGTACAGTACAAACATAAGGTCCTGTTAACATAGTTGTAAGTCATTCTCTCAGTTCTTGGGCCTGGGAAGGTACTGATTTAAACACATTGAAAAACATGCCCCACATCCAGGCTGGATACATGGTAACAAGGCTATGTTAATTTTTTTTTTTTTCTCTGAGTACATAGAGTACTCTTGTGGGCTAATTCTAAAAAGGAGGAAAACTATAAATTTCCCTAAAATTGTAAGTTAACATTGATAATGCTCTAGAGCTGTTACGTGTTGTAACATATCCATGGTTTGCAAAACTTGTTACTAAGTTGCAACTTGCATTTTTTTTTTAATGAAAAAACATAGAGCAGAAAATTTCATAATGTATCCCACCTGGTAAGAGTAAATATTGTTTTAGCTACATATGTGTGTGAATGTGTGTGTTTGTGTACTTGCTCATTAAATAAAATCCATTTTTCCTATAAAAATATATAATATAATAATATATAAATAATGTCTTATATATTAATATACATTATATATGTATTATATATTATTACATATTATATAATGTACTACATATAGTATGTATTGTGTAATTATTATATACATGCATAATATGTAGATAATTTAATGTGTGACAATATCAAAATAGATCTCATAATAGTTTCTGGGTTAAATCTGGTTGATAACCAAATCTATACCCCTGTCAGTATGTCATCTTTTTTTCCCAGCTTTTGAGGAGGTAAGAAAGTAAAACAACCAAACAAAAACTCCCCAACATGTCCCCTAAAAATAAATCTTACAGAAATGAGATAGTCAAATAGACAATGTTATTCAATTTATGTCCTTTCTGCTGAGATGGACAATTTTTAGAAGTGAAAATTGATTTCCTAGAATGTGAACTGCGTCCCTCAGTTTATTTCTGCTAGATCAGAAATTTTAAAATATTGGAAAAAATTACAATCAGCTCTAAAGTAAACCTAACTAGAGAATCTCAAAATTAATACTCAATGTCTCACTTTCAAAATTTGATATAGTTTTATCTTTGACTCAGCATCACTACCTAATATGGCAGAATGTAACTTTTAGGATAATCTCTCATTTATCACAGGCAAAAAGTAACAAATAAATCAATATATGACATTCTTACATCTCCAGGGTCACAAATATATTACTGTTTCATAAAAGACAGAGAGAGAGAGAGAGCGAGAGAGCGAGAGAGCGAGAGAGAGAGAGAGAGAGAGAGAGAGAATATGTGCTAGTGTTATTTCTTTCCAAATACAAATTATAAACTATCATCTTGTTTTCTCAAGAAAGCATTTTCCCAAACCTAATGCTCACACATTAGGTTTCCAGTAAGAGTCCCAATTCTATCTGCTAGCATCATACCCGGGTTATAAAGCTTTTGGTGGCTTTATGGGTTTACAGGAAATGAATTTAAAAAGCGACTCACTTTCCCTTTTTGTCTACACATATGCATTTACTTTGTGATATCAATTTTAGGTGAAATAAATAAAATAAAATTCTGTTTAGAAAACAGCAAACCAAGATACATGTGATGTACTTTATTTTAATAACTTGTGCATTCTTAAGTTTGGAGAGCTATAACATTTAAATATTTTTATTATGTGCATATATTTTGGAATGGTACTATGAATTATGTGGTGAGAGTTGTTTAAATGATACACAACACCAAAAGAATAAGTTACAAAGAGAAAAGCATAGCTAATCAACTGATTATCTTATTTAAGTGCATAGTATCTGTATAAGAATGAGCTCATACTTAGTTCAAATTCCAGTTCATATATTTATTGTGAAGTGAGAATGATTAATAGCATCTGCCTCTTAGGGTTAGCAGGATTAAATGATAGAATTCCTGTACATCCCATTAGCATAGTGGCTGATACATAGAAAGGACTTGATGGCTGTGAGCCATTATTCTTATTGCCAAGCTCAGCTGTCCCCTCATCGTGAAGCTCATCTTTCAAATCTTCCCAAATACCTGAATAAGAATTGTCTTTCTCTTTCTGTACAACTTCGGCATTTCATTTACCTCTCTAACACTTCTATTGTGAATTATGGTTATTAATATATATATGCCTGTCTTCCTCATTAGATATTAGATTCCAGAGGATAATGACCATGTCTTCTTCATCTTTAAATTTTTTTCTCTCAGTACACCTTTCCCAATACCTAATATCAGGTTTATACACGTTAGAATTTAAATAAATGTTTATTAAGATGACAGTTTCCTTCTTATCCTTCAGGTCTCATGGCAAATGTCACCTCTCTATTGATTCATTCTAAAGTAGCCTTGCCATCCTACTCACCCTCTATGAAAGTTAAGTCAATTACATCACCTTGTTTATTTCATTCACAGTCTTATCATTTGGGGAAATTATTTAATTAAGATATGCACTTGTTTATTACTTATCTCTCCTAACAGAATGTAAGTACCATGACAGTGGAGCCCTTGTTCCTCACCCAATCCTTAGCCCCAGGGCAGTAAGTAGCAATGTAAGAACTCAGAAAGTATATTTTAAATGAATCATGACATCTCCTAGGGCCTGGATATGACACTGGCAGAAGTGATGTGTCCCAGTGCCTCCTGTTGAAAAAACTAGTAAAGTTGGTGATGACTTCTGAATATTTAAAAAGGTGACGTTCAGGAACAACTGTGAATAAGGTATCAGTAACTGCCTCACTTCTTTTGTCTCTGCCATCCCCAGCTACTTTTGCTCACAGAGACCACACTACCTGCAGGTTTAAGCCAAATGAATTCCCAAACCAACCATGGCATGAAGAAGGAAAGCCTTAAGCAGCTGCTGGAGCCATGATCGAAACAGTAGGACTGCAGTCATATCTAGATGGTTTAGATGAAGTTTGCTCACATGAAAGGGTCTGCCAAATAATACACTCAGGCAAGCACTGGCATCTAGTATAGGTAATGAAAGACTTTCTGGTTTGCTCGGAAACAGCTAGGACATTGCACTGTTTGAATGAGGCAACCAAAATTTTGAATAATCTTTAATAAATAGATGGAGAGGGTCTTCCACTTGGCTCATATCCAAATTTGTATCAGGGTCTGGTGAATGATCTGGTCCCTTGAAAACTGATAGAAAAGATCTGGTGGGATCTGTGGTAGAAATAGTATCGAAGCCTGATTGATAGCCATCATAGAAGAGGAGTTTCTTGCTGTTTTTCTGACTGATTATAGGGATCCTAACCAATTACATGGAGTGTAACATATTAGGACTTAGAAAGGAAATAAATCCTTTTTGGCAGAAATCTATGTATGACCTTGATGTTAAAGAAATTATAGGCTGTGTCAGAGCATAAAATTAACAACTCAGTTTTTCATTAACTAAAAATATTATTGCTTGGACCAAAAATTTTGACTCTGGAGCTTCCACCTTGGTGAACATATGGAGGTGCTGGGGAGAGTGACATGCCTAGTGAGGGCATGGAAATTCCTCATCCCTTCCCACATACCTTACCCTAAGCATCTTTCCATCTGGCTACTCCTTAGTTGTATTCTTCTATAATAAACCTTCAATCTAAAACACAAGACACACAGAAAGAATACCACATAAAGACAGAGACAGAGATTGGATGCATTTACAGCCAACAATTGCCAAAGACTGCTGACATCAGAAGCTAAGAGAAAGACATGAAATAGATTCTGCCTTAAAATGTTCACAGATAGCTTTGCTCCTGCCAATACCTTGATTTTGGACTTTCAGTATCCAGAACCGGGAGAGAACAGATTTCTGTTGTTTTAAGCTACCCAGTTTGTAGTAATTTGTTATAGCAGCCCAGAGAAACTAATACAGGTTCCTTTACATGGTGCCATCCCCATCTATGGATCAACCAAAGAGTAACAAAATCTTCCTCAGAGCAAAGTATTCACTTCATAGGGAAAGAAACACAAAAATGGCTTGGCCTCAGGGGATTTTTCATAGTGGCTGGGTTGTCTCTTATTGGAGAAGGATTGAATGCATTTTTAGTTGTGACTTATCCTTAATGTGGTAAGATTAGAGAAGGGTGCATTGGGGCATGTTCTCTCCTGTGAAAATTAAAGAAATAAGCATGAAAAGAAGGGGCGTCAATGTTTCTTATGTAATGTTGGGAATAAAATAAGAAGAGAATTGGTTTATTTGTTTTCCAGAGATAATTTGATGAGCAAGGATTTTAAATTATATTACCTTTTCTGACAGAAGGTAGATCCCTATGTTCTCAATTGTATTCCATTGGAATTACTAAGTTTTGATGCAGGATGAAGACTTAGCAGGACAAATAAATGATAAAACAGATTCCAAAGAAACATATATAACTGTTAAGTAAGTAGGTTTTAGAAAACTAAAAAGCACACCTCAGAGACGTTGCTGGAACAAACAGTGGTCAAAGCAGAATAGAAGCTATATTTTATATAGCATAATATAGGCATTTATTAAATGTGAGTATACTTTCATTATAAAAAAATAATAATAAACAAAACTTGACTCTCTCACGGTCCCCATCCAATCCATTGGCATATTTTGTCAGCTTTTCCTTCAAAACATATCTAGAATCTGATCACCTCTTATGACTTCCACTGCTACAGCTACATGTTTCTATCATCTGTCCGGGGGATTATTGCAATACTCTCCTAATTTGTATCTCTGTGTTAACCTCAGATTATCTCATGCTTTTGTTCAAAACTCTCCAGTTGGCTTTCGTCTCACTCTAAATAATATCCAAAATCCTTACAATGTTCACAAAGACCTATATGATCTGTCCCCCCATAACCCCCGCCTTACCTCTCTCACTTCATTTCCTACCAGTCTCCATCACGATCACTCCACTCAAGGTTTGGTGGCCTCCTTCCTCTTCCTTCCCCTGAAATGTTCATGCAGGTACCCACATGGCTTACTCCTTTATTTTCTTGAGGATTTTGCTAAACTGTAACTTTATAAATGACACTCCCTATAGCCCATTATTTTTCTCCTCAGTGCTCATTACCATATATACTCTTTGATGATTTATCTACTTTCCGTCTGCCCTCACTAAAATGTAAACTCCATGACAGCAAAATGTTTGTTTGTTTACTGCTCTATATCCAATCTTTAAGACACTGCCTGAAACACAGTAGCACTATACTAATAATTTTTTTTGACTTTATAATTCTAGATTTTTCTGATTCTTTCACTAGACTCTAAGGCTATATATCATTAATCGATCTTAGTGCTCCACAAATGTTCTTTGAAAGAATTAATATGAAATGTTTTAAAAAGAAATCTATAATGCCATTTATTTTAAAATTCACTTTATGCTCACACTAAATAGTAATTAATAGGCAGAGATAATGTTACTTTCGTTTGAATAGATGAGGAAAATAATTGAAAGACAACGAGTATTCACTTTGAAAACTGACTTCTAACCTTATTTTAAAATTCAAATTATGTTCTAAAATGTCCTAAAGGACTGAGACAGACGTTTTGAATTTTCTAGACACTGCATCCATATTTCTTAAGTTTGATGTAAAACTTAGGCTTCCTGTTCTCTTATTTTAATTCTCTTTTTTTCCCATTTCTATACACAGAAGATAAAGAGAAACATTCATCCTCACAGAATGGCATAGAATGCAGAAGTGATGAGGGCTGCACTCTAAGAGGATTAAGCACACAAAGAAGATAATTAACTTGCAGAGGCCCCACAGAAAATTGTGGAGTAGTGAGAAGAGCATTTGGAGTTTCTGTTATCCTAAGAAAGATCTATTCAGTCAAATAGCTACAGTTTATGCCTCAGAGTTCATTTGTAGTCCTGTTAACATAAATTAAGGAAAATATTTAACTTAAACATTAATGTAAAGAAACTAAATTAATTTACCAAAGTCATTTGTTTTTAAATATAGGTCGACAGCTAGTTTAAGACCAAAGCACACTAGATTTTTTGCTACTGTCTTTAAAATTATTCGCACTAGCAATAAAACTCTGAACAATAAAATTTCACTAGGGAAAATGATGAGAATGCAGAAATACTAGACTTCTCTAACTACAAACTCTCATAATTGGTTTTATAGCCACTTATATGATACTTTCCATGAATAGAGAAATTATGAGTGATTTTAATTTTTCTTTGAGCTTTTAAATTGTTTCAAAACAATTTGTACAAAACATTTTTAAATCAGAAAAATATGAAAAAATATAATATGCTTACATATTCTTTTCTAATATATAGTAATTCTTCTTGAATATAATGTTCAGCCTTTAAATTTAGCCATTAGAAATGCACCTCACGTGTTTGAAAGCTAAAGGCCCAATTGATCTGGTAGAAAAACAGCTCCGAGTCTACCAAATTTGACTCATTCCCTGAATACTGTTTATTGTAAATTGAAAGTGTAATGCCAGGAGGATAATTCATCATTTAACTAAAGCGAAACACAGAAAGGAATAAGTTTTGACAAACAATCTGACTGTAAAAAAAAAGGAATAGAGAAAGAGGAAGCAACTAAAGAAAATTTGAGATTTCTTTGCTGCATGTAATACACTATATACAAACAGCAGCAAAAACTGGGCAACAGTTAATTTTTGAAATCTTGCCTAAGGATCTGTTATCACCTAAAATCTTAAGAATATTTATTAATACCCCTGAATATATTATTTCAGACAAGATTTAAAATCAGTCTTACACAGATATGTCACTAGGATATTTCTCCAAAGAAATATCCCTTCTCTTCTTACTTTGGGAAATTTGATTCAACTTGACCCTGTTCTTAGGTCTCTGCCAATGTGGAGTTGGTGCACATAGAAGGAGGGTGGCCATCTCCTCAGACTTGAATAATAATGCTAGCTAGACTAATTCTTATGGGTATCATCTGCAAGCCTAAAATGTCTAAAATATGAATAAAAGCAAAAGGAAATTCAAGGCTAAAGGGAATTTCTATTACTTTTTAAGTAGTGAGGTAAGGCTGATTAGAATAGAACTGATTGGAATGATACCAATAAATGTAAGATGCAGAATATAAATCAAAGCAAATTGATTTAAATTTTAGATAATTAAAGCCCACATTTTTCTTAGTGTGTAATGAAATATCTTCTAAATGTAAATAATATAATCGTTAGTTGAAAAATAAAAATATTTACATAAACTATGCACAATCCCTACAAAGGGGCTTCACTGGTGTACATGAGACAATACATGTGAAGAGATTGCCATCTAGTGGCTAAAATATATTTTTAGTATGTAGGACTGGAGGCAAAAACTCTTGTTTAAGCAAATGTTAGTATTTCTCACTATTCTATTTTATTTCCAAATGCTTGTATCTTAATGCAGGAATCAAAGAGATTCATATATAGCGGTATACCTGGTGTTTTTTAAATACATAAATAATTTTTCCAATAAATTGTATTATTTTCTGTTTAAAGTGTAATATATTCCATTGTAGAACACTTCTAAACTATAGAAAAGTATATAGAAGAAAATAAAATCTATAACCCCACCATCTAGAGACAACCACAGTTAACATTTTATTTCTTTCAAATTTTTGCATATGCATTCACAATTTTTTACATGATTGACATCACAAAAAAATAATGTTTTAAAGGATGCTTTAAACACTAAAGTTCCATTTGGTGTTTTTAACCATGCTATTAAAATTTGCTGTGGTTTGAGTGAGGGTCTTTTCCTGGCAGGAATAAAATATGCATATGCATGGATAAGTGAGAGAATATCTCATGTTTAGGAAACTGCAAGAGCCTCAACACTGTTGGAAAATGAAATTAGAAGTTGACAGTTCAGTGAGAGTGCTAGTAAGAATTGGCAGGAATTGGAGCGTGCATGGAAAACAGACCAAGAAGAACACTGGACACATTAACTGTTGATATGGATAACTATTGAAGAATTTGGAGTAATGGACTTATATTACTGAATTTGCATGCCAGAAAATAATAAAATAATTTGATACTAATTTGGAGGACAGAATAAAATAACAGGTCTCATAGCTAGCCACATTTTAGAACTACCTAGGGGGTTTTAAAAATGTCGATCTCCAGATTCCAGTCCAAACCAGTTAAATCAGGATCCTGGAGAATGAGATATTTTACAAAGTTTCCCAGATAGTAGTATTATTATGCAGCTTGGGGTAAGAATCACAAAATTAAGGAGAAATAGAATTAGAGACAGAAATACCACTTAGAAGAGTGTTACATTAGATAATGTGAAAAATCATATATGCCTACACTAGGTTAGTGACAGTATGCATGGAGAAGTAATTTAAGTGGTAGAATTGACACAAGTTGCTAATTAATTGAACACAAGGTATGAAATACAAAAGAAGTACTCTCTAATGGTGCTTTGGTAAATGGTGGTGTCAGTAGGAAATACAGCTGATTGGACTTGTGTATGGGAGGTGAGAAGTATACTAATTGAGAAGAAGCTACCATTTTTCTTCAGATCCTTTACCAAGGATATACCCTTATATATATTTTCTATTTGCCCTATTGTAAATCTTTGGGCCAGATATTGGAACACAGCTTCAGCCGACCTTTTCATTCTCTCCTTCGTGATGGTGGGGCCAAGACTCTGCAAACCATGTGTTTGCTTCCCCAGGCTGGTTCATGTTAGGCTCTTCTGGCAGGAGACATGACAGGAAAACTGCCACATTGGCGATTGGCGAGGAAAAAGGGATTCATTCTTTCCTGTTTGCTTCTTGGTGACTTCCTACATGCTACAATGGCCATTTATGCAGCTATTTTTAAAGAAGAGTTAAATAAGCACTCCCAGTCAGTATAAAATAGAAGAAACTAGGAGTTGTGACTTAATTTTTTTTCTTATATCACACAAGAGAGAGAAGACGGAGAGAAAGCCCTCAGCATTTAGGCCTTCAGATGGCCGCCACTTGTTTCTGAACTCTATTTTCTCAAACTCTAACCTTCTTCTGGCAGACCCTGCTCAACCTTCACCATCTAGGGTCCTCACTTATTTTCTTAGGGAAACTCAACTTGCCTTCACGTGGGAAAGAAGCCACATCACTGTGTGTGGTTAAACTACATGGACTTTGTCTAGATGGTGATAAATTTTTTCTTGGCCTAGGGTTTGCCAGAGGAATGCAGGGATTTTCCAGGGGTACTATTGGCTCTGGTTTTATGAGATAAAGACAGTGAATGACCTGATCCCAGGTTGGTCTCTTCATCAGTGAGTGCAACTGACATTTTCTACCCAATTAATATAAGAATAAGGGCAACTCGATTCCATGAATATTAATTTTCTTCCCAACGAACATGATCTGGCATGATGTGAGGTAGGTATAATCTTTAAATTGATATGACTTTGACTCTATTCTTTTGGGAAAAAAATAACCCTTGTATTCCTAGATATGGATCTTCTGGTTTATTCCTCTGAAGATGTTCATATTATTAGAACTATCATTTTAGTTTGGAATCACTGTTTATGAATCATTTAGGAAAAATGGTGCCAGCTTCAAATATAATGTTTCTTATAATGTAATATTTCCTCTCAGAAAAGTGCAGGTGATGGTGGGGGAGGGGATCTCATTTTATCCCATTAAACTATCTGTATCTCTCTCTACCTCTATCCACGAAACCATGACAGCTGATCATTTTATTCAAAACACTAAGGTAAAAGCAGTACCCAAAGTATTCATCATATTGTCTCCCTTCTTTTCACTTGACATATAATTTGAGATTTTTTCACCGCACAAACATCTCATTTCATTCCAAAATCTTAAACTCATATTTATTCTCATTTTAGCTAACGTGCTAAGTATATAACCAAAACACTTCCCAATAAAAAAGGAGAATCAAAAAGAATACACTTACACTGTTCTTGCACAAATAACAACTAAAAGAACTGCTACTATTTAAAGATGAATGATATGAGATTTCTGCATTGACAAATGTATTGTTCTTAAATAAAAGAAATATAAATGTGAAAGACAAAGAATTACTGAAAAAAATGTGTAGATGAAAATTTCCCTACACTCTCTAAAAAAGTAGGGAAACTTTTTTAGAGAGTGTAGGGAAAAAAAAAAGAACTCTAAAACAAGAGACAAAAAAGAAATAATATGAAATCAAATGGAGATGCAAGGCAGAGTTAAGGAAAAAAACCGAAGTAAAAAACACAATATGAATGTGTGAAAAATAATATAAATGGAGCCACTTCAAAATGGAGTTGGAGCCACCACCCCAGAACTGCCTTGCATGTCTTAGTCCTCAAACCTTTGAAATGTTCAGAAGGGGCAAAATAACCTTTGGACTGGGCCAAAGCAACACTGTATTTCAAACAACTGTTTGCAAAGCTAACAAGAAAGTATACATCCTGACTACTAGACTGAAAATTAAAGACATTATTTAGAATTAGCAACACCATGATAGCTAAAGAATAACTTAGCTGATTTGCACCTATGGAAATTCCTTCCTTGGCTTAGTAACACCAATAGAAATTCTTTCCTTCTAGTCATGTAATTATTTCTCCTCCCTTTGTCATAAATACCCATAGCTTCACCTCTTAATTGGAGCACTCTTTGAGTTTCTGCCTGAATCAGTGCTTCTCAGAATTGCAAAATTTTTTTTAATCTCAAATAAATGATTGTTGCCTCTAACTTTGACCTTTATTTTCAGGCTAACAAAATATATATAAAAACTACATTTGAAATAGGAAGAAAGAATTAATGTAAAAAAGTAAAAAAAAAAAAGTGGGAAAAGCACACAGTGCAGTAGAAAAGAGATAATAACTTAAAGCAGCGGTCTCCAACCTTTTTGACACTATGGACAGCTCTTCCACGAGAATCTAATGCTCAATGATCTGAGGTGGAGCTGAGGTGGTGATGCTAGAGCCGAGGAGATGATGCTAGTGCTGGGGAGCTGCTGCAAATACAGATGAAGCTTGGTTTGCTGCTCACCTCCTGCTGCGAGGCCTGGTTCCTAAGAAGCCATGGACTGGTATCCATCTGCGGCCTGGGGCTTGGGGACCCCTGACTTAAAGGGAAGAGAGCAAATGAAAATAGATAATTGTCTGAGACTCTTTCTGGCACATTCAAATTAATTCTTGTTTCCCTGAGCACACGGATGCCCAGCTAGGCTACATTTTCCAGACTCCCTTGTGGCCATATCTCACTAATGTAATGTGAGTGGAAGTGAGTTATACAAGGAACTTGCTTGAAGAAGACTTTTTTAGATTTGCATCGTAGTCTTGAGTCTCTTTCTATGCAATCTTCTTTATTACCAACTCTTTTCAGAAGTCTCAGACCAGCATTGCAGCCTGAAGGCTCTCCCTGCTTACTCTACTTCCCTTCCCTTTTAGCACTCCTTGTACCCGACCTAACATGGAATGGTTTCAGTGTTTCACCATTAGTTGCGGTGTTTCTTTAGGATATTCTATCAGGTTCCTTCTATTTCTAGTATCTAGATGTTTTCATCATGACTGTTGAATTCTATCTAAAACTTTTTACACATATATTGATATTTTTCTCCTTTATTCTTTTAATGTGGTTAATTATGATATACTACTTGATTATGATATACTACTTTTAGAACTCAGGAAATACACATTCTTTAGAGACAAAAGTAGTTATCAGTTATATATTTACCTACATGCAATGAGCAATATATGAAAATATATTAATATTTTACTAACTAGTTGTTTTGAGTTGTGTCTTTTATTTATTTACCTCAGTCAGTAATGCAGTTATTTATGTAATCAGTAAACAAGCATTTGTTGAGCATTCACTATTCAAGAATAAACGCCATTCAGTCTTCTGGTACAAACTAGAGTACAAACCATTGCCATTAAGGAGCTTATAATTTAAGTGTGTGAATGCAGTGTGTGTATGGGGTTGTGTGTGCTGGACCATAGCACCCTGGTGATATTGGAACAGAAAGGGAGTAGAATAAAAGATTATGGAAAACATATATAGTAAATGTTGAACTATAAATTAATGAACAAAATGCTAAGGAAATAGAATGGGGAAGCACTCCAAGTCCCTATTCAAGTCATTAGACTTGAATCTTGAATACGATACGGGTGCATCAGAAAAAAGATGACGGCGGAGAAGGAAACATTAGACATTTGTGCTGGTTGAATATTTATTGGTATGTGCCAAGACGTAATGGCCTTGGGGATAACGTAGTGATAAGTCACAAAAATCTCTGCTGTTTTAGGTTTAAATTCTATCATCAACAGAAAGAAATAATTTGCCCAAAGAAAGGAACTTTCCTGCTCAAGAAAGCTTTTGTATGAACAATCAATCAACAGTTCTGGTGGATACACAGAGAGGCAATACCCAAAGTGGGCTGCGTGAAGGAAGACAGTACCAGATTTTCTATTTCTATTTAGTTTTTACAATCTTCTAGTATTACTATTTTGTTTGTTGCAACGTACATGTAATTTACAAATTATTGTCTGCATATTGGGAGTGCGGGCTCAAACTTTTTATTAATGCATTTACCAATGTATTTTATCAAAGAAGTTTCGAGACCATTGCTCTAGAGTCTTCCAAACTAAAAGAAAACTTGGAATTCAACTATATTAAAGCCACAAAACACTCATGTCTAAAACACTAGCAATACAAGAATGTTACAGAACAGAAGGGGTGGCTGGGGAAATTTCTTAAGGGACTTACTTGTAGACAATCCTAAAGGCGTTGCCTATACAGTTGTAAATAAAAACTGAAAAAAGTTCTTAGATGTTTGCTGGTTTGGACCGCTGCTGAGAACTCTGGTTTTACAGTCTATATGTTAAGATCCCGACCACAGTCTCACTGATTGTGTTGCTCCGTGTGTAATTCACAGGAGGCACCAAGTATAAGGTCTGAGTACAGCAGAAACAGCTTTCGCATCCGATGAACTCAGCCCGGGAATAGCAAGGCGGTCCTCGGCTGGTCAGCTCGCCTAGAGCGCCACCCGGCGCTGTCCGTAACCACTGCCGGGCCGATATCACGTGCCCTACGTGCTGATCTCGCGCCTCCGCGTTGCTGTTCTAGTCGCTCCATTAAGTCTCTTCTGCGGGGAAAACCCGCCTTCGGGCCGAATCGTCACTTCCGGCTGACGCTCAGCGTCACTGGAATCGTCACTTCCTGCCGGTAGCAGTGTGGACGGTGCGGGTCGTGGCCGCCGGTTCCCCGGTTCTCCCCTTCCCCTACTTTTCTCCCTCCCTCCCTCTCCCTCCCTTCGCGGCTGTCGGTCCCCTGTCGCAGACTCCCTGGCCCGTCCCTAACCCTTTCCTGACCTCGGTGCCCCTGGATTGGCTTCCTTTTTCTGTTTCCCGGCCCAGCCCCCGTGTCAGGGCGGGGGCCTTGAGGAGCCAGAGGCGCTGTAGCTGAGAGAAAATAACCAGACGACCCTCGGCTCCCCAGCCTCTTCGCTCCGCTGCCGCCATGGCAATGAGGCAGACTCCGCTCACTTGCTCCGGCCACACGCGGCCTGTGGTTGATTTGGCCTTCAGTGGAATCACACCTTATGGCTATTTCTTAATCAGCGCTTGCAAAGGTAAGCAGAGCCGCTGATCGGGGATTCCAGAGGCTAGGACTGGAACGGAAGGGAGTGGAGCCGGCACTCCCCAGTGCCGAAGGGGTGGTGGGGATCTCAGTCTTTGAGATGAGGGCCAGAGGAGTAGTGTTAGGGATTCCGCAGCTGAAACTGAGAGAAGCTTTTGCGACATATCTGACAAAGCTAACTTTGCCTCTAACTAAAGCTTCTCATTTTACTTTTATTGCTATTTCTGGAGAAGCGGGACTGCACACTTGACTAGACATCTCGGCCAACAAACCGTAAATATCTTCAAGGGTTTGGGGAATGGCGAAACTAGGCCAGACTAAGTAATACCTTACCAACGCTTGTCTCTCCAGTTGTCTCATTGGCTGTTCATTTGTGATATTAGTCTCATTTTTCAAATGGACACTTATTAGGTTAATAAGTTTGCCCAAAATAAGACTCAATTCTAGGTTGTTTTAATGCAGATCAGTATTCTTACCACCTAATTACAAATGCTTCACAGAGAACCTACGGCTCAGTTCTTCAGTTTATTTAGTTAACATATATAGTTGCCTATAAGTTAATTTATTTGCGGACGTTCTTAGTGACCCCCAGTGGGAATAGTTAGACAACAAAAGCAATTTTCTACTTTGTTATTCAACATAATCACTTTATGTTTGAATCTTAGGTTTTAAACAATCTGAATTTCTATTTTTTAAAATCTGAACTTCTAAATCACATGTCTTTTAAAATATTTTTTAGACGGTAAGCCTATGCTACGCCAGGGAGATACAGGAGATTGGATTGGAACATTTTTGGGTCATAAAGGTGCTGTTTGGGGTGCAACATTGAATAAGGATGCCACCAAAGCAGCCACGGCAGCTGCAGATTTCACAGCGTAAGTATAGTCAAAAGGCCAGCTTTGGAGGTCTCTTCGGGTTATGTTCTAAAATGATCAAACTTCAGCGTCAGTCTGTTCATCTTCTATGGTGCTGCCAGTTGTGTTCCTAAAAACAAATTTCATCATTTCACTTCTTTAGTGATTTTCCTGCCTGCCTTCTACTATTTCAGTGATTCATGGCCTTGGGTGTACATTGGAATATCCTGGGGATCTTTTAAAATATTCAAATGCACATATCTGAGAAATTCTGATTTAATTGGTCAACAACTGAAATTTAACTTTTAGGCCCGTGGTTCTAAGACTGCATATCAGAATCACCTAAAACAACTTTAAAGGGGGGAGGTGGGGTTGTTGACACCTTAAACTTGAGCCGCATCCTAGTTCATCGGCATCCCGTAGGTCTAGCTATATATTGTTACCGGAATACACCTTACCTATTTTGCTTTTTGGCTTTTGCATACGTTATTAGAGTGACTTGTAATGGCCCACTTTCCCCTTCTGGGCATGTTTCATATATATTATCTTAGTATCCAATTCTTAACTGTGTTCCTTAAATGTTTAAACTAATGAAGACACTATCAACATCTATTGTATGTATGGTAGATTTTATTAGACTTAAGAGTCTGGAGAGTAAAAGTGGTTTTTGTTTTGTTTTAAAGACAGTTTCACACTGGGGAGCAATTATAAGTGTTTTGCTCCTTTGTTTTAAGCAAATTAACATGCCAAGTTTTATTATGAAAAATAAAGGCGGATTGATAGTGATGGTGTATACATGACTATGCATTTGTTGAAACTCAAAGACTCTAACCCACAGAGTGAATTTTACTGTGTATAAATTATAAAAATAAAAATTTTTAAATGAGAGGGAGATACAGTTTTATATGGGATTAGAGATGATGAGAGATCAGGAGGAAAAGTTACGTTAGTCTGAACTTTTTTTCTGTGTCTTCAATAAATAAATTGCTATTATGTCTTTATGCATAACCACTGTAAAGTTTTGTGCTGTGCCCTGTTAGTGTACATAATATTGATAATGTTAGGAACTGGTTGATTTTATATAAATCCTTTTAATGTCAATAGCTTCAGGTCATGTTGCTTTAGATGTCAGCTTCACTGCTTATGTGACAGAGACTCTGATTGTTAATTATGGAAGGTGAAAATGATGCCCAGATAAGGAACACTTATGGAATGCTAGAAGGTGGAGGTGTCTTATTTTGTGTGCTTTTAGCACTTTTGTAGTACTTAACTTACTTATGTGTCTTTGCTTCTTGAGGCCAAGGGCCATATCTTCTATTAAATTGTATCCTTGGCTTATTCAAACCTTATATATTTTTTGAATAAAAAACTTAAGGAAATTTCTTAGAAGGATGAATTATAGATCTTGGTTTTGCTTCTGAAACATTTATGGTTGGTTGTCATGAATATAGCTTTTTTCCTCCTCCTCCTCTTCCAAAGTTTGTTTTTGCCATTGGAAACAAATGTCATTGATTTTATAACAGAGCTAGAAAATTGAGATTAATAACTAGATTTCAAATATACAGTAAGTAAATATTAAAAATGTTGTTACTGAAACTAGGTCTCAGTCTCATGATGATAAGTTAATATTTAGTAAAGTGGTATTTTAAATTAAATATAAGCTATAAATATAACAAGGTTTTAGACACTACGGACATTAGCATTAAAAGAGACAAGTTTTTGAATTGCAGTTCTGGAAAGATCCATTTTTGTTAACCTCTTTTCTGTGTTATCTGGTCTTGACAATGTTAATTACATGAGGAAATGCTTTATCACTTACTGCTTGATGGTCCTGCTCTGATCTTTAAAAGACCTTTGCAAAAGCTTGTTAAGAATGATGCTTGTCTCTAAAATCTACGAAGAGTCTTGATTTGTACATTTGACCAAATGGTAATGCCAGTCCTCAGGAAAATAAAGAG
The DNA here is from genome assembly GCF_902729225.1 of Pteropus medius. NCBI lineage: Eukaryota > Metazoa > Chordata > Mammalia > Chiroptera > Pteropodidae > Pteropus > Pteropus medius. Next base: position 3,174,540 of record NW_024346692.1, read on the forward strand.
CATTAGATAAAAATTACTATTGATGTGAGAATTACTCTGAAATGAAAAGAGAAAAAGTAATAAAAAGTGTCATTTTGGATATTTAACAGTTGAGTCATGAAAAGAGTAGTCAGGATTTTTTCTGACAGCATTAATAACTAAAGTCACACATTTGAGGATATGTCTGGGTAGTGTTGTTTTTGTGCTTTCTTAACATTTCAAGGCTTAGTGTCTGTGTTTACAAATGGTAATAAAATCATAACTGCTGGTTTAAACTTTAAATCTGTACTTGAATTCTGGCTTCATTACTCACTAGCTCTATGACTGAGGGAACTTTAAACTTTTTCTCAGTTTCATCATCTATAAAAATGAGAACAGTTACAGCGCCTAACCTCAACCTGGTGTTGGTTGTACATATTAAATGAGTTTATGTTTCTAATATTTAGAACATTGCCTAAAATCTAATAGCTACATGTTACCGTTGTAAGGTAACAATGATAGCTACCACCCCCACTGTACCAAAATCATATATGTTATTTTGGTACTTATGTAGCTAAAGCTGTGAAACCTTTTAGTTTCATGCAAGGAAGTTCGAGTAGATGTGAATATCAAAAAAGAAATACTATTTTCCCCTCTCAATTAAGGCTTTTAGGTGCCAAGATACAGTGGGAAGATATAAGGGTTCCCATTAGGCAGGCCTGAATTCATGTGCTAGCCACGCTTTGTATTTCCAGTTTGATCATGGGATGCATCTTAAACTTTGGTTTTTATATCTATAAAATGGGTATAAGACCAAGTGGTTATGGGGAGAATCACAGAGATCTTTTTGTGTCTGTTCCATGGTAGGTGTTCAGTAAATGATAGCTGAGACTTATCCCTCATTTATTTTGTGTGTGTCTGTGACGCGTGGAAGTGTGTGCATTCACTGTGTATATTCTCTTTTAATGACTTGTCATGGGCTCGCTGTTAGGAACTTGATCTAGCTAAAGAATAGCTTCCTCAACTTACTTAATCATAATTGGTATAAATCATTTTTTGGAAAGTTCTTTTTTTCCTCCCACATTCTTAACGTTTCTCATTTTTTTTTTTTTTTTTGGTTTCTTGTAGAGAAAATATATTCAGCAGGACTAATCTCTGGGTCAGTTTAGAATGTTATCGTGAAGGGACTTAGGTAGTCAAGGCAGGTGACTAATACACTGTCCGTGAAACATCCTCTTTATATCTTTTAATTCATAAAGCTAATGTTAGCATTACTTCCCATGATCCTCTCCTCAGCACCTCCACTTTTGAAATCATCTGGAGAAAATGCCAAACGTAGAAAAGTTTCCTATGCTATGTTCCAGAGCACTTGAGTAGATCTGGGGTTGGGCCCGGGACTCTGTAGCTAACCAAAAGTGTATAATCACTTTTTTTTCCTTGTAAAAGCCAATAAGGTTCTCAGTAAAACAAAGGTGTTATCATATCCTCTTTGGTGACTTGGTCAACATGTTAAGACAGGTAATACTTTGCCCAAAAATAGTTTATTTTGTTCAGGCCTTAAAGAAGGTAAGGAGCCACTCTTTTGAGATGGTGGTAAATCTATTATCAGGATATGAAAAGTATTGAACAGATAGCGTCGATTATTATATTCAAGAAACTGGGGATGTAAGAGGTATCAGTAGTTCAGGGAGATGACAAGAACTTCATGAGTTGTGCAGAAATAAATGCTACAGGATTAGCTGATGAAAGGATATTGATGATGATGCTTCATTGTCTCGATTTGAGTCCTGCAACCAACTAGTTAATAACAGTTTCTGACCTGAAGATTGAAAAATACATTAGAAAACATTTAGGTTATTGAATCTGAGCCCTTTTTTAGAATTCTTACTGTGAATAACAGAAATATCCCAGAAAGTACAAGAGATTAGAAAATGCTCTGTCAGACTGTCATCCTCAATTTTAGTATTGTTTCTAAATAGGAAAGAGACTAAAGATGCATTGGCCCCCTGTATAATACTGCTTTGCTCATGCCCATTCTTTCCTCTTCCCCAGTGAATGTATGTGGTCTGAGCAAAATCTTAAGATTTTATGGAGTTTTTGGAAGATTATTGAATATACTCAAAATTAGTAATTCAGAAGACATTGCCCTGGGTTCTTTGGAGACTTGGAATCATGTGAATAACTAGGATAGAAATTTCAGATATGTTTGATATTTTCTTCACTGCAACAGTTTGGAATATTAATCTTTGTACTCTTATCACTGATTTCCCTGTGATTAAGAGTAAACATAAGTTACAAATAAAAGCAATGCAAAATTAAACACAGTACTCATATAGGCTGAAGTCTGTGGAGGAACAGAAAGGAATGGTTACTGGAGGTGAGATAAATAGAAGCTTTCATGAAAAGATAGCATTTGAAATGAGCCCTGGGAATGAGTAGATCTTTGCATAGTTGAGAATATAAAATACCAACTTAGAACAATTTCAACAAAGACAGGATCCTGGAAGAAAATAACACGGCTTCTTTGAGGAATGGTGTGACCAGATTCAGAGAAATGATACAAAATGAGATTGGGAAGGTAGGTGTGGGCCAGAGTTGAATTGGAAATGGGAGAGATTAGTTCAGGTTTCCTTTACAAGGAGAAGTCAGTACTTGAGAGTTTAGTAGCAGTACTGCTCATAGTTGACTTTATTTTTCTCAGAATATATTTATTTAGCCACTTGCCTACAAGGTTTATGTTGTAACGTCATCATTTATTTCTGTTAGATGGTCATGTTTCTTGACCATTGTACATGCTTGTCTGCAATGGCTTTTCTCCTTTTTTCCCTTTGTGTATTTCTACTTGCTCTTTAAGACTACTGACTGGCTCTACTGCTTAGATTTTTCTGGACTTCTGGCATAATTAGTGGCATGGATTTTCTGTTTCTATAGCCATGTACATTCGTATTTTAATTATGTTTATTTAATGTGTGATTTAATGCACATTTTTCTCCTCAGCTAAAGCTCTACAAAGGCAGGAACTTTCTTTGGGATCGTTTCTTCCTTTTGCAACCTAGGACTAAGTCTAGAATGACATAACATACTGGATGTATTTATTGTGTATTTAGAAAAAAAGATACCCCTTGCTTTTATTTTTTTGTTTATTTTTCATTTTATTCCTAAAAATAAATGTCAATTACATTGAAATGAAAATCTTTATGAAGCATGGCTTGTTTGCTGTTAACGGTTCTTTTCTTTGTATGCAAAGTTTCCTTGTTTATTTTTCAGTGGTCTCTCTTGATATAAAATGAATTCTTTTTTTTTTTCTTCTTTAAGTGTTTTTATTTGGGGGAACCCTTAGTATTTTCGTAAAGGATTAACCGTTATCCCTTAACCTATAGAGACATATATACATGTGTGTTAGACACACAACCACATATATTTTGGGTTGGAGTGGGAAACACAATTGAGAGATTAAAATTTCTCAATGTTAGCGTTATATAGTCAAAAGCTGATACTTTTGGAAGAAGTTAATTAGAGTATGATTTGAGAATTTAAGAGCACTTTAGGGAAGAGGTAGGGAGAATTTTTTCCCCTACTGTCTTGATTTAAAATTTTATTTAACTTGGATCAGGGCCTTTTCTTTAAATTTTTTAAAAGGATTTCTTGATTTTCATTTTTTTTGTTTTGTATGTGCATGAGAGTAGAGAACAGGAAAAATTGGAAAGGTGGAACTAAAAATTGGTTTAAATGTTTTCAGTCTTGACAAAATGATATTACAGCCATAGGCTAAAAATAAAAGTAAGGATACATTCATGGATCTCGTTTACTTAAATTCATAGGTCTTTTTTGCTGTCAGATTGGTTTATGTGGCTTTTATAGAGAAATTTCCTTTAGATTATTTAAATATTTTATTAAATGAACCCTAACAGTGGAGGGCTATTAGAAATAATGGAGATTTATAATGTATTCATGTTACATTTCACATATCTAATTTATTTGGTGATTAATCATCAAATTACCATTATTTACTTTTCACTTTTAGCAAAGTCTGGGATGCTGTCTCAGGAGATGAATTGATGACCCTGGCCCATAAACACATTGTCAAGACTGTGGATTTTACGCAGGTATCAGAAAATGGAGTTTATTTTAGGGAGTTAAATTGCTGTTTGTATATTTGGTTAATATTTGGCTTTGGGGAGAAATATTTGGTGTATATTCACTTATATTTGATTTGGTTGTAGATTAAGCTATACAAATTTATTTATTCTTGGTTAATGATATGAGTCTTTTAAAATACCCTGGAACCCTTGTATTCTTCATCAATAGCAACAAACATCTGAAATGCCCAAATGGTTCTCAGCTACTTTTAATATAGAGAGGATAAATTTGAGATCATCAGAGAACTGCCATTCAGGAGGAGGAGAGCAGGATCAGGGCAAATTGAGAGAATTCATGTGGTAGGTGGTGTAACAGTTGAGCTAGAAAGCTTATAAGGCTTCATTATTATGAAAAGGATAAATGCTCTATAGCACCTTCTTAGAAGTAAGGGGCATGGGCTGCATCTCTTTGTGACATATGTGAGTTTTGTTTGGATTTTATATGGTGTTGAAGTTTCAAAGAGAAATAACTATTAAAATGACTAATCTAGTAACATTTTACTTGTGTCTATTTTCAGGATAGTAATTACTTGTTAACTGGAGGACAGGATAAACTGTTACGCATATATGACTTGAACAAACCTGAAGCAGGTAAGCATAATTTATACGTGTTTGTGGTTTTATTTTGTTATAATTTAAATGACTTTTTTTTTTTTGATTAATTCATGTTCATGTTCAGTACTCAAATTTGGGAAAAAAAATTAAAATAATCAAATCACTGATAATATCTTTAGTTTTTGGTTTACATTCTTTCGTTCCTTTTTCTATGCAGATACGTATTTTCATATTGATTTATTTACTAATTATGCTTGTGTAGTCTTAAAATTTAAAAACTTATCCTGAATAAGTTTTTGTTATGACATTAAGTTTAAACAGGTACATAACAGTGTTAACTACCTTTTGGTGAGAAAGAATGGTTTTCTGTAGAAGGTGAGATGAGTAAGAATTCTCTGTGTACATAGAGTGTTCAGGTTTTTGAACCATCTGAATGTATTATTTATTCAGAATTTGCAATAATTTTTTCATGTCTTTAAATATTCTTTCTACTATTTTTAATGATTATGGTTATCCTATGAATAAGTGAATTAACTAATCTCCTATTATGGCTTGTTTGGGCTATTTGCAAATTTTAAATATTTTAAGCAGTGTGTATGTTTAACATCCTTATAAGTTGGAAATATTTCCACAATTGTTTCTGTAGGATAGCTCCATAGAAATAGAATTGTTGGAACAGAAAGGAGGTACACTTGAAAACCATTGATTACAAGTGCCCTCCAGCAAAGTATAAAAATATATCTATGACTAACCTATTCCAGCAAACTGATAATTTTATATTTGCCAATTTAATAGAAGAAAAAATGATTCTGTTATATTGATGTGAACTTTAAAAAATTATTCATGAGATTAAAATACTGTTGAATTCTAACGTATTTCCGTTTTTGTAAACTAATTGCCTGTTCCTGCCCTTTGCCAATTTATCTATTGTGATATTGTGATGTTATGATGTTCATCTTTTCCTTACCAATTTAAAGGTTCTTTATTCTGACTTGTCATTTGCTTTTAAAATTTTTAATAAGGTTTATGATGTACACATTTGAAAATTTTCATTGTGTTATATAGTCATATCTTAAATTTTGTATCATGGGCATTTATTGTGTATTCATAAATCAGTATATTTTAGAAGTTAGTAAGAAAGTCTAACCTATATTGGAAATTAAGTAAAAAACATAGCAAAGTACTTTGATTTCACCTAATCAGTGCAGTTATGTGATTCAGCAAGGTCATTTAGGGCTTAGGTGGACATTTTTATCTTTTGCCTTTCTCAAAGGTGTTTATTTCAAAGTGGCTCTTCCACTGTACTGACAACAAAAATAATAGCAATTAACTGAGCTTTTACTGTATGTCAGACACTAGGTTAGAAATTTTAGATGTATATTCTCATTTGATCCCTTCACTCAAACTATGAGGTATAGTGACCATTGTTATCCCAATTTATAGATGAAGAAATGTAGTCTTCAAAAGGTTAAGTAACTTGCTTAAAGTCAAAGTAATGTTGAATAGCATTGCCTCAGTATCTGTTTTGCCCAGATATAACCAGTGTTGTTGTTATTTAATCTTTTGAAGGAAAAGTTTACAACAGAGACAGGTCCTGCACCCTTTTTTTGATACTTTGCTCTCCAAGTAGAAATTCTTGTGGGAATACTGCACTGCTTTTTACTTCCCTTTTCTCCTTCCAGCCCCTGCATCCCCCCACCCCCCTTTTTATTCCGTTAATACTAACAGTGACTTGGATGAGGGGCCCAGCGTTAGTGCTAGTACTAAGATTAGCTCTGGTTGTCTTGTTCCTTAGTCCATATTCTTATTAAGTTATACCACAGTATTTTAATTTTTTTGTGATGCAATAATGCTTTTAAAAGCAGGAAAGTAGCCTGGGGGTAGAGTGAGTGATATAGTCACTCTCGCTATATATAGCATCATAGTTCTTAGATTCCTTGTCATGCAGGTAAGTTTTTGTTCCAATACAGAAAAAACTAAATATATTCTCTATAAACAGCAAGTTTGAATTGTGCCAGACTTTAGAAAGTTGCAGTCTAATTTAAAATGAGTCCTTTTATTTTACTTTCATTTATTTATTTATTTACTTATTTAATTTATTTATTTATTTATTTATTTCAGCCAGGACTGTTTTATTTTTACATATTTAATTGTTCCAATATTTTTCATTTTTAAAAATTAAATATTAACAAATGCATTTTAATTGTTTCATCTTAAGAACCTAAGGAAATCAGTGGTCATACCTCTGGTATTAAAAAAGCTCTATGGTGCAGTGAGGATAAACAGATTCTTTCAGCCGATGATAAAACTGTCCGGTAAGTGACTTTTATTTAATAATTTAGAGTTTGAAAAATATTTGACCTTAGAGCTTATATTTTAAATATTTTTTATAACTATATGTGGGAAGAATTGTCTCTGAATATCAAAACTTTAGCTGCACATAGGTCATATTCTTCTGTAGGTACCCATCTCTGAATATCAAAACTTTAGCTGCACATAGGTCACATTCTTCTGTAGCTACTATTAAAAATAACAGAATTCACAAAACAAAAATACTGTCACCTATATAAGCAGATCTTCTTAACCCAGGTCAGTGGACAGTTGGCTATAGGGAGTCCATGAGACCCCTGATACTCTACACACAAGTTTGTGTTCTGATACCAGATGTATTTTTCCGTGGAAAGAAGTAGCTATTATCAGATTCACAGAAGTAGAGTGTAAGAACGTTATTTGGAGCAACGCTGAAATTAATTAGATTAGGACCTTAGTGTCTATAATACCATAGTTTTGCAGAATTGTTTGGGAAGTATATTTAAGTATTAAAATTGACTTCATTAACAAGCTACCAAATAATTTGACCTTGTTAGAGGAACCCAAAACGTCTCTACATATCATTTGTAATTTATGAGTCGGAATGGAGGTTGTTTTACAGGTGTGATTATTGGTTAATCTACAGATATAATTAGGATTTAAGCTTTTTTCTGAAGTGAGTAAATATCATATTTTCCTTTTTCTTTTTTGCAGCCTTTGGGATCACGCTACTATGACAGAAGTGAAATCTCTAAATTTTAATATGTCTGTTAGCAGTATGGAATATATTCCTGAGGGAGAGATCTTGGTAATAACTTATGGACGCTCTATTGCTTTTCATAGTGCAGTAAGGTATGTTCAAGAAGTACCTTTATTTTCTTTTTTAGCAACAAAGGACAACACAGGGTACTTAAAAATTAAGGCATATATGAAAAAGTATTTAACTCTTTTAAAGGCAGATCTTGGCCTATACTGTGTAACATAGAGGGGAATGTTTTCATATCCACTAATAATGTGTTTTAAAAGAATTTGGTATACCTTAATCAGAGGAATTGATCAAATAAATTTGCAGATGCTTAGGACATTTATTGGTAAATTTTAAAACTTTTTAAATTATATTTTTCTTTAAGGGATCATTGAACCGGAGCTGTAATTAAGATTATTCATTACTATATAAAACCATTGTGATTTTGATTCTCCTATTTTCACTTTAAAAATTTGGAGAAATAGTGATTTTTTTCCCCCTATTCCCAAGTATGTATAGACCTAATGAATTTTTTTTTAAACAGACTTAATTTTTGCAACTATAAATATAGTAAATGCTTTTGTCAAGTATTTGGAAAATATAATTTAAAAAAATTTAGTCCTATAATCATAGATGCCAAAATGTTAATGATAACTGTATTTTCTGCCAGTCTTTTTTTCTTTGTTATATATGTGTGTATATTTGTGTGGTGTTTTTTTTTTACCTCTTTGGTTATTAAGACCCTAATGCGTGTAATTTTAATTTTTTATTTTAAAATATTCTTAGTAAAAATTCTTGGAAAACAGTTATTACTAGGTGTATTGCATTATAGGTTACACTAAGTTATGTATCGGTTTCCCTACTTTAATACTGTAGTGAGCATTACGGTACATCTCTGAATGGTTCTTTATAATAGACTCCTGTCATCAATTCAAAGGATAGGAATATGTTTAAAGTTCTTAGTATGCATGCAACTTAATTGATTTCCATAAAGGTATACTACATTATACTCTGACCAGCAGTCCTAAACTTTTGTCTAAAGGTCCACTAAGCTTCACTTAATGGCAGAAGGAAAGAGAAGGCAGTAAAAATGGAGAAGAGCAATTAAGGATGTAAAGGAGTTCATACACATACAGTAATTTGATAAAAATAGAATACTACTGCCAGAGCCATTAAATTTCACAACTATGTTAATTGGTCACTTCTAGATTTGGACAATATGCAGCCCCGATGTAGACTATTGCCTTAAATCCCATTTTAGTGGCAGAGGTTTGCTGATCTATGGAATATTCTAACATTTGAGTCAGAAAGTTATATTTAGTGATCATGGCTAACTTGACTTCATGCTTTGTAGTGCGTGATGATGGAAATAGGATGGTGGCATTTAGGAGCTGGAATACTGTATTTGTATTGGAGGCCTTTCAGGATTTTTAGGGTTGGTCCAGAAAAGAGCTGATGTCCAGACTCATTGATAATCAGGTGAAGCTATTGTTATGCATTGATTTTTTTTATATAGCTATAGTCTCAAATTTCATTATTCTTTTACAATAAAAACTGAGCCAATCTTATCAATTTTATATTTTATGAGATTGAAAGTTTATCCTGTTGGAGTTGCTTACAAACTCTCAGCAATTGAGAATAATATACAAATAATCCTTTATATTAATTCCCTACTGTAAAAACTTTTTGTTTACAAAGATAGTGCTTATTTGTAATGAAAAAGTCAGACAATATAGAATTAAATTTTTTTCAAAGCAAAAAATTCCAGAATGTTAGCTATACATTTTAGTTAGCTAGCACACTTGTCTTGAGGAAGGCATCTGCTACCCAGAATGTGGCTATCCCTCTGTCAAAGTGTCTGTATTCTGAGATGAACTCCACCTTGGCATAGTATCCTTCTGAACTTTTTTTGCTAATACTATTGAGAGGTTTTTTGATTTTTTTAAACATCACTGTTTGACTAAATGAATATTTAATTGTTCCTTGGATTTTAGAATTTAGGAATGGTTTAACTATAAGTATTTCCTTATATTATTCATGCAGTATTCAAAATTTATCAATATTATTTATTTTTTTCTTCTTTTTTTTTGCAGTTTGGACCCAATTAAATCCTTTGAAGCACCTGCAACCATCAATTCTGCATCTCTTCATCCTGAGAAAGAATTTCTTGTTGCAGGTGGTGAAGATTTTAAACTTTATAAATATGATTATAATAGTGGAGAAGAATTAGGTGAGTTGTCCTTTTTCTTCCTATAAATGATGCAGTTACCTGTATCAAATGTTAGGTTTAAATAATTACCACTTCAGTCAACACCTCAGCAAATTTTTTAGCTAAGTAAAGCTTACAGCTTCCAAGTGAATAAAATAAAGGATTTTTATCTACTTTGGTAGAAATGTTTATAGAATTATAAACAAAGTATGATAAAATCAATTTACCTTTTTCTTTTAACTTAAGTTCATATTATGACATTCTATACAATAGTGCAGTATATTTATTGGGGGCAGGGGGCAATCTTTTATGTCAAAGTAATATTAAGCAGATGCAAGATTTGTTCTTTCTGAAGTATGATGTAGGTATGTAGCTCCATCTACCTGGATCCCCCTCTTGCCAACATAGGAATCCTTAAGTGTAGGGGAAAAACAGCTATAGCTTATTATAGGGATACCTTAGGGATCTGAATTGGAGGGGGGTTTTTTGATTTGTTTTTATTTTATTTTTATTCTTTTTTGAAGTCTTGATTTTGGCTTCCATTTTCATGATCATAATCTTAATAAAGAAAAGGGAAAGGTATGTGGGACTAATTTGAAGTTAATGCACATTCTAAATTTACATTTATCTGATGGACTAGGACTAGGTGTTTCATAATATAGTTCTCAATATCTACTTTTAGCCTTCTCAAATAGTTTTTGCTTTTTGAACTAAACAGTTTTAATTTTTTTTTTTCTATAAGCTGCCATTTTGTTTCTAGATGTCCTGCTTTACCACTCAATGAACTAAGCTTGTTAGAATGATACACAAAGAACAAGAGACAATTTTATGTTTTGTTTCTTTGGGAAAGCTGATGGATTTTGGTTGGATAAATAAAACCTTGATGAATGGACTATATAGAATATTTTAATTGCTTTTAGGTCACCTTTTAATGCTTGACTATAAGTGACTTTTAAATAAGAATTTTTTATTGTTTTTATGTTAGTTTTCAAAGTTTTAGAACATTTTGGCCCCATGTTTTATTCTCTTTGAAAAAGGTAAGTAAATTATTGCCTGATATCTGAGATTGCAGTTAGTGAATACCAGACTTCGGACCCAGCCATTTTCATTCCAAAACCTCATATTCTTTCTACTCTCATGATGCTACTTTCATGATGTTCTCTGGTAGGACAGGGATGGGGGAAGATGGTACATGAGGGTCCTTGAATTGAATAAACATGGAAATAGAAGGAACATTGGTCCAGTAAGGTCCTTTAAAAACTAATAAGATGATCAGGCATTAAAAGTAAATGGGGAAAATTCATAAATAACGATATGACTTAAACAGAACACCACCATTGCTAATCTACATTTTTTTATTAAGTTTCATAGGTTCAAATATATAAGGATCAGTATTGATTCTATATCTTAATGTTCTTGTAACAGTGACTAAGTAGACTGACTAGGTAATCTTGTAGGAAGACAGTATGTAAAAGGGCTCCATCTGGTGGCTCTCTATAGTCATAATTTAGAATTGGTTTCTGATAACTCGGCAGTAAATTTAGGATTATGGAAATTGGGAGTGAACTGATAAGACTTTAGATCTAATTTCTGTAGAATTTAGGAGAAATTTTCGTTTACTCCCTTTATCCTTACTGAGGCATGAATCCTCATTTTTTTTATTAAAGAGGCTATCTGAAAACATAGTATGTGCTAGAGTTGGAAAGGGGTAATCTTACATAGAAATAGTGGACATGATATACCACTTAATGAGAATCATTTTATTTTTAATTAGGCATAGTTCTTTGTATTTGCTTTTATGAATTTTGCATCCTCTCAGTAAGATAGGTAAAATTTTCTTTAGTGTAGCAATACCTAACCAAATATTTTTAATTAAATTATTTAATAACCCTTCTCCTCTTTTAGAATCCTACAAAGGACACTTTGGTCCTATTCACTGTGTGAGATTTAGTCCCGATGGAGAACTCTATGCCAGTGGTTCTGAAGATGGAACACTGAGACTATGGCAAACTGTGGTAGGAAAAACATATGGCCTTTGGAAATGTGTGCTTCCTGGTAAGAATTTTTATTCAGAGTTATGAAGTTAAAGTTTATGATTTTGCGTCATTTTTCTTTATTCCATTTCAATATTTCTGTCTCTTATAGATTTTAAATTATGGTTTACACAAAGAGAAGCCTATGATTATAAATTGGCTGCTGTATTCTTCGTTTAAATATTTTTGTTGTATATACTATTGACTTTATAAATTTTTACACTGGATCATTTGGTGAATGGAATGGACTTAATTCAAAATTTGTTAGAGGGCAATATAAAGAATTCATAAGTAAATATATTTAATCTCTGAGTAGCATTATTCACTGGTTCTTATTAAAAAGGTAGACATGTTTCTAATAAAAATAGTTATTGGTCCTAAAGTAGGTTTATGAACCCAAAAGTGATTTTGAGGAAAGACATAGTATTATAATTACTAAAAAAGTTGTAGATCTTAATATGTTTCTATCTTGTTGCTTGGAATAGTCTTGGCGTACTTTTCTTGTTTATTAAATACTTTATTACTGGTAATACTGAAATTCACATTATCATTGTTTTTCTTTTCATAGAAGAAGATAGTGGTGAGCTGGCAAAGCCAAAGATCAGTTTTCCAGAGACTACAGAAGAAGAACTAGGTAAATACTAAAGAATTAACTTTTGTAGAGTCCTGGGGGATTTAAAATTGAAGTGTTATGTGAATTTTACCCATTGACAAAGGAAATTTATTAAATATGAACATATTTAAATATTGGAAAGTTGAAATGTGTACCTATATATACACATAAAACATTTAAATACCTACTGCATAGTAATAGGCACAGGGAATATGGACATGACTGATGTGGTTACTCTTAGTGAACTTAGAGTCTGACTTAGGAGGTAGATGCTAAAATAAATAAATCGTTACAGTTGCAATTGTTATTTAGCATTGATTAAGTGCTTGTAGACCAAGTACTTTTCCAAATCTAGAATTGCAAATTATAATATGCTCTGATCATATAATACTGTGAAGTTTGAATGAATAAAGATCAGCCAGATCTTTCAAAGATATGACTTTAATTCTGGATTTATTAGACAGTTGGAATCATTGAAAACAGACAAGGAAAGGGGTCTCTTGGAGGTTAAGTTATGATGTAAAAGAGTTAATAGGTAAAACACATGAACTCTTTCTTTATTGCTTTTTCAGTGGCATGAGTCTAGTCATTAATGGCATGTGCACTTGTTCTTTTTTGCTTCCCCTCACCAGAACACTTCTTAAAAACTTTTTTGTTCCTTCATTATGCAGAAATGTAGATTTACTTCTTTCCTTTATAAAATTGACTGTGATTTTTTTTTTTTTTTGTAATTATAGAAGAAATTGCTTCAGAGAATTCAGATTCCATCTATAGCTCGACTCCTGAAGTGAAGGCCTGAGTATCAGGCATATGCCACAAATAGTATACAACTTATGGACTAAAATAAGCAGAGAAAAGCATCAGCCTTCCAGAGTTCTTCTCTGCTTAAGACAAATGAGCAGTAAATAATGAAGAATATATATGAATTAGCTCCAGTGCTGGAACTAACTAACTTGGTATTACCTGTAAATGAAAATGCAAGAGTATCAGATGAAGGCAAGTGGAGTTATACTCTTGTAGTATGATGGCCTGTTGTCTTTTTAATGAATATGTGCAAGCCAACATCCATTTTCTCTTATTACAATTAGATTTCTTGTAGCTGTTTATGTTATTATGGAGATGAAAAATATATTGGCCTATTTTTCTGACTTTTCCCTTAAAGCGGAAAGCCTTTTTTTTTTTTTTGCTTTCGTTGTGAAGGGGGAATACATGATAAAGTAACTGGTTTGATTGTTTTCTCATTGTACACTGCTTCCGAACATCTGATTGTTTTAGTTGTTTAAATAAAATGGTTCCAAAACAAAACAATGTTTGTTTCTTGGGAAAAATTGATAGATAGGAGAAAAATTGATAGATAAGAGTTTTGTAAATGGAAATCACCAGGAAGTTTTTGTTACATCATAACCGTGTTAAAACACAATCTGATTAAAGAGTCTGTAGTAAACATTGTTTCCTAATTTCGAAATTCCTTTACTTGCACTGAAATTTGCTGGGATTGCATTTTACCTCCCATAGAAATGCTCGACCAAATTTTAAAAAAAAAAAAAAAACAGAATAATACCTTATTACATGATACATGGTAGTTATAAGGAAAAAAAACAATCCAGAATTAGCAGAAAATCACTCAAAAATCCCACCACCCCAAAAATCTATTAAATTGAGCGAACATGCATATTAGTACATCTATATATACAGATAAAGATTTTACGAAAATAGGATAATTGTAGACCTGTAATATTTTACTTTATTTTTTAAATTCAGGTGGCATTCAAAAAGTTTACTACCTTTCCAATAAAATGGATCAACTTGAGTTTAGATTTGTAATGTATTTTTTTAAATGTGAAGGGGATATTAAACTAGAATAACATCTCTGCCAAATTGCTTTTATCTTGTGAATGACTCTTGATAACTTTCCTTTAAAAGAAATAACCAGCCAAAGAGTATATGTTTTTGAAGGTTTGTGGTAACCCAGAGAAAGCACTGTAGGCTGTGACTACCTCAAAGGGCCAAAAAAGTGTATCATTGAGCCAACTAATGATCCACAGAGTCTCATAGGATGATGATAGTACTTTTCTGTTGGTTTTGCTACATGCTTGGTCCTCAGCTTACAGAAGCAGTATTAGGAATGTGCTAGAACTCCAATTAGAGTCTTACTTATCCTAAATAAAGTTGAAATTTACATGCACCAGATTAGAATCATGAAATTGCTTGGTATTTATGAAATTTATGATCCAAGATAATTTCTTCTATTTAAGTTTCATTAAATGTCTAAAGACCCTATACAATTAAATGTTTACACCATCACCAGATGGCATATGGCTTGGAATCTATAAACGTTGTTTTGAGTTAAGGTTGTAAGTTGAATTTTAGGCCGTGAAGTTCAGTCATAACATGCCGTATACTTTATGTGGCTAGAATGTTCATGTTGGTCGGATAAGCTGTCAAGTTCTTGTGCTTTTAGCA
The DNA here is from genome assembly GCF_902729225.1 of Pteropus medius. Taxonomy (NCBI): domain Eukaryota; kingdom Metazoa; phylum Chordata; class Mammalia; order Chiroptera; family Pteropodidae; genus Pteropus; species Pteropus medius. Next base: position 3,189,565 of record NW_024346692.1, read on the forward strand.
CATTTTTAGGTACCTACTTAAGTCATTTTATGTTTCAGCTTTTGCCAGATTATGTAGAGTTGCTTAGGATTGTAAACTCCTTTTAACAACAGAGGGCATGTTTTTAGAGATTTTGCTGGTTTAACTTCTAAGGATAGTCTCGTTTTTCTTTATAGCCTTGTATATACTGAGCGTACAAATCACCAGGCAGGATGTGGGAACAACCAGTGTTTGGTATCCTTTGTGTACTGGTTTTCTATTGCTGCTGTAACAAATTATGATACATTTGTGATTTAAAACAACACGAATTTATCTAAAGAGTTAGGGAGGTCAGAAGTTCAAAATGAGTCTCACTGGGCTAAAATTAAGCTGGCAAGGTTGCATTCCTTCTGGAGACTCTAGGAATGTTTTTCTTTTCCAACTTCTAGAGGCCACCAGTATTCCTTCCTTGTCTCATCGTCCTTTCCTCTGTCTTCAAAGCCAACAATGTAGCATCTTCAGATCTCTGCCACCTTATTTCACTTAAAAGGATACTTGTGATTACATTAGACCTACCTGGATAACTCCCCAGTTCAAGACCCTTAATCACACCCACAAAGTCCCTTTCACCATATATAAGGTAACCTTCACAGGCTCCAGGGGTTAGGACATAGCTATCTTTGGGGGGCCATCAGTCTGCCTACCACACTTTATAATGGTAGAATTTTACAGTAGAATTTACTTTAGCAAAAAGTTCAAATATGTATCTGCTAAAATTGCACTCATCAAAGTCTCCAGTGTCCTGCGTGGGTGGAGATAAGGGGCCGTATCGTACAAGCTGGACTCATAGGTAACTGGGTCTCAGGTCAGCTGAGGCTGTGCAAGGGTTCACAGGAGAGGCAAGAACTTTGAGCAGGTTCCTCCATGTCTGACTCTTCAGAGGGGACAATGGGCTGCTGCATGGAGGATAACTGAAAAATAACCTTCCTGGTCTGGTAAGATTTGGTGCCAATTTAAAGACTTCTTTCAACAACTATTTAGTATTCTTACAACATACCAGCCACCTTTCTAGGCAAAAGTAGTATTGATGAAGACAAAAAATATACTACGTAACTTCAGTGATAAGAACTGTGAATAAATGGGACAAAATAAGTGACAAAAGAAGGGATACGGGACTTCAAACCTAAATCACAAAAAGGTTAGTCATGCAAAATTTAGGTAACAATAGACCAAGTAGCAGAAATAGCAAGCCAAGTGCAAAGGCTTTGAGACAGAAATAAAGCAGCTTTGGCTAGAGCAATGCAAGGGAAAAATATAAAGGTCACAGAGAACTGAAGTCAGATCATCATAAAAATATGATATAATGGTAAGCCACTACGGATTTAAACGAGGCTGTCAACTGGCCTCTTCAAATCCTAAAGCAATTACCTTTCCGGCTGTGTAGAGAAGATGAATGGGATATAGGCAGAGAAGGGGAGTAGGGGCAAGAGAGAATCGTTAGGAAGGCACTGTAAGAGTCTGAGAAATAAAGATGGCCTGGCCTAGGTGGCGACAACGGAGACGAGGCAAGGTACAGATTCAGAAGAGCCCACAGGACTTGCATATAGACTAGATACAGGGATTACAGAGAATAGAGTTGAGGATTTGTCTTTTAGTTTGAAAAAATGAGTGTTAGGTAGTCCCAGTTATTAGAATAAGTAACAAGAAGGAAACAAGTTTGGTTGAAAAATTAAAATTTTATATAGGTAAATCTCTCCTTCCCATTCCACTCTTGCTCTGGGGCTTCCCTTCTGGGTTCTAATGACTAGTAGGTCATGGAAACCCAAATTCTTGCCTACTTTTTAGTAATTTACCTTATGAATCATTACTTCCCATTTTTAGTGTCATCCAGAGGTTTCTTCTAAGAAACCAGGATTGAGTGTAGGTCATCAATTCTCTTGAGACTTTTTCATGTCAGTAAATAAATTTCAACACATTCTTGTTAATGGCTTCAAAGTAGTATAGTAAAGGTGTACTATAATTTATAACAGGTTACATTTATAATAGTTCAATGGAATTTAGCTTTCTTTGAGGCTGAGGTAGAGGGAAATGAATATGATTTTTCAGAAGCAGCAACAAAATGGGGACTTGAAAGTGCAGACCAAGGGAAAATATTTCTTTAGTAGGTACTGAAGTTTTACACCTGTATATTTTAAAACAAAGTAATTCCTAATGGGTTCTGTATGTTACTGTACCTGTTGATCTCTTACACTAGGGATATTCCTGAGGAAGAGGAATTACTGGAGCAAGAATGTTCTCAGGAGGCTCAGCTTTTCTTTGCTTATCTATAGGAATGCATGATTTTTAGTGTGACTTGGTATCGCTTAGATCAGTGTGACTAAAGTCAGTGGAGTTTCTGAAGAAACAAATGAGACATCTAACAAATTTACCTGTGGAAACAAGGCTGGAGTATGCAGCTAACTGATAACTAATGAACAGTATTTTATAGGTTGAATCACTTTATATAATTAATGAGAGAATGGAACTTAGTCAAGTGGAAAAGAACTGATTTTAGTTTATGGACAGTGCATATGACAATAGTCCCGTAAAATAATGGACCTGAAAAAATTATTATCACCAAGTGACAATGCAACCATTTTAGCTGTCATAGCACATGTGTTAAATGTTTTTGATGATGCTACTATAAATAAACCTGAACTACCTGTCATAAAATTATAGTAAATATGTATAGTACATTATACTTGATAATAAATGACATTGGTTTATATATTTATGCATTTTATTATTTTGGAGTGTACTCTTTCTACTTTGAAAAAAAGTTCGCTGTAAAACAGTATGCCATGTTATCCTGGCAGCAGCGTTATACATCTTGTGTATACCATGTCTCTTGATAGCGTCATTTTCTCTTGTGGTTGATTTAATCTTGTGTTTTATAAGTTTAGTGTAGCCTAAGTGTACAGTGTTGATGAAGTCTACATTAGTGTATAGTAATATCTTAGGCCGTCACATTCACTCTCCACTCACTGACTCACCCAGAGCAACTTCCAGTCCTACAGGCTGTATTTATGGTAAGTGCCCTATACAGGTGTACCATTTCTTATCTTTTATATTGTATTATTATTGTATGTTTAGATATGTTTCAAATGCCATTGTATTACATTTGCCTATAGTATTCAGTATAGTAACATGCTGTACAGGTTTGTAGCCTAGGAGCAATAGGCTATACCATACAGCTTATGTGTGTAGTAGACTAGACCATGCAGGTTTCTGTAAGTACACCATGATGTTCACACAACGATGAAATCACCTAACAACTCATTTCTCAGAACATATCTCTGTTGGTAAGTGGCGCATGACTCTATATGGGAAACGTAATTTCAGAGAGGTTAAATGGCTTGTCTAATGAGTTTGGCTTCAAAGAGATAGAATAATAAGTGTGTGGTCTGTAGGGCTATATTGCCTGGATTTGAACCGTCCTCTAGCACTTACAGACTAATTTCTGAGACTTAATTTTTTTTTAATCTGTAAAGGGAGATGGTAGTTCTCAGATTTTTTGGGGGGGAAATATCAAATAATTGATGTAAAGGGCTTACCTCAGAGGCAGCACTTAATATTAGCTAGTATTACATATTTATTCTATCAGTGATTCCCTAACTTTGCGATTTGGTGAACCAATAGATGAAAAAGCAGAGAGGTGAGCAAGATGGAACGGTCTTCTAATAATGTCAAGTGAAGCTATTAAAAAAATAAAAAGATTATCACCACAATCTTCGTAAAAGAAAGGACATTTTAAAATTCAAGTTGTAATGTAGGCTTTAGTCTCTGAATGAAGGACTGTTTTTTAAATTGAATAAATTTAGCTTCATAAAAGACAATAGAATTCTTATTTTTCTTATTTCACCACAAATTAGGAATTAGATGGTTTATAAGTCTCCCTCCAGTTCTGAAATAATTCAGTTCTAATATTCACATTCTTCCTTAGTCTTTCCTGCTTCTATACTTTTCCCCATCTAACTTAGAAATAACTGGTTGACAGTCTATAGTATATTTACCTATGGAACCTGTGAATGACTGCTTTTAGAAATCATAGAATTAGAGACCACATTCAAATGAAATTGGACTGGCGAAAAAAGTGGGCACTATAAGAAAATAGCATAGACAGTAATATACAATCATTCATCTAAGAAACATTGGCAGCCTACTATGTACCAAGTACTATGCTAGATGCTAGGCATATGACAAACCAACAAATAAATGGTCAATGTCCTTTGGAATTTAACATTTGGATTACTCCTATCTCCGAGGCCAGGTAGGTTCTTGAGGCTTCAAAATAAATATGACATATTATTAGAACTTTAATTTTAATTGAAGAAGGAGTGGGGGTGGGAAGACAATTTATACAGCAATTTAAAATTTATATTAACATCCATAAAAAGCAATGGCTTGTAAAATTTCATGGATTAAAAGAATAAAGACAGTTTTACTCTTGTAAGAGCCAGTTTGGGCTATAGTTTCCAATTGGCATGCATAGTTTTGCTTTCCTCTGCCTCTAGATTGATAATTCTTTATCTAGGTTGATGATTCTTTATTTAGCTTGCATTAACATCATTTGAGGGAACTTATTAAAAATACAGATTCCAGAGTCTTAGAGATTCTGATTCAGTAGGGCTGTCTGTGGTGAAGCCTAGAAAAGGCTTTGAAAAAGACTCTGGGAAGATCCCATTTGGTAGTGGTGGTCTGTAGATCTTTGCGAGATCTTGCCTTAGGGGTACTTCAGAAGTTTCACAAGGCACTAAATTTGAAAGAGAAACACCCACAGTGAACCTTGGCAACATTTCTCCATTAAAGAAATTCATTTTTTTTTTTTTGCATTCTATCCCCACTATCTCTGAATGCTGCCAATTTAGCATACTTTCAAACTGTAAAGATTAATTCCAGATTAGTACTGTAGAACAGGTCAGTTTTAGAAAAAGTCCTTCAGAAATTCTTGTCAGATATATGGCTAAAGTGTTTGCTGTAGGAGGCTGCCCTGATTCTAGTTTTTCAGCTACATTTGGATCTCATAGCTCTTTTTATTGTTTTAATAAATTTACATTATACATGAATGTATAATGAATGGTTTTAAATCTGGCTTAGAGTTGTATGTGCCCATAAAAATAGCATTCTATTTGTTATCTTCGTACCTTTTAGGGATCGCAGTGCTCTCCAGCTGACGACCACCAGGATGGACCTATAGTTGAATAAACATGGATTTACTCACTGCAACAAGAGAATGCTCACCATGAGCAACTGTGAAGTGTCTTAGTAAGAGGATGTTAGAAATGACATAGGATTTGGGCTCGGGTTTGGTGAAGGTTCAAGTAGGCCATTGTTCTGGATTGGACTGCTCTCAGGAAGTGGTGATAACTCTATGATGAGGCATCTTAATTCATATCTAAAACACAAGAATGGCTAAAACTGAAGAGTAAAGAAATGACAGTCACTTATATTAGCCAGCATAGGGGCTGTTAGGTTATTTTTGTGTTTTGGACAATGTTAATGTTTTTTCTGTGTTCAGACATGATTATGAGTGGCCTCGTTTTATTGATTCACCAGGGTCACAACGGCCTTGGCTGATGCTGTTGTTCTGTGAAATTGTTTATGTTTGACTGGAGAGCACAGTGGGCTAACTGTGAGTGCCAGGCCAACTCCAGGCTGTCAGGGCCTGCTTTTCTCTTTCTCAGGGTTAAAATAAAGGAAAAATACTTTCGTATGCGTGAATAGAATCTAGACACATCCAAAATATTCAACAGTAGCTATGTGTTGAAAATCAGTGTAGGGGAATAAGACTGGGATTACTTTTCTTAATTAGCCTCATAATTGCCCTGTGAACTTGACAATAATATATTTGTTGAGCATCTACTATATGCCTTGATGTGTCCTAGGTACTTTACATGTATACAATAACATTCCAGGCAAATATGTTTTGATCATCCCCTTTTTATACATAAGTAGACAATAACATTCCTAGAACCACCAAATTATTAAGTGGAATTGCTGATATATTAAGGGGTTCTATGCATTATGAACCTACTCAGTTTCCACTACATCAGGATGCCTATTTATTCAGAATTTTAGTGTCTGTAGGTATAGCAATAGAGATAAAATACATACATGGCAGGACTGTTCTGAGGCTCAAACGCTAGCATATATCTGAAAGGCACCTAACACAGTAACGGGCTCATGGTAGACAAGCCATAACTAAGTTTTCTTTCAGCAGAAAGGAGAGACCACTGATTTTGAGTACAGGCGAATTGACAAAGTAGCCTTTTTTGATTGACTCTGAGGATTTTAACCCTCGGGTCACGGAAAAGCCAGGCTGAAAAAAAATCTTAGTATCACAGATTCAGAGTTTAGAGCTCCAAGAAATTGTCAAGGTCATTTCTTACAAATGAGGAAACTGAAGCTTAGAAAAGGGAAGTTGATGTGCAGAGTATCTGTGTCGGAGCTAGGCCGACAAACCAGATCTTCTCAGTCCTAGGCTCATTTGCTTTTCAGGGCACAGAGCTGCCTCCCTTCTTGGTATGCAATCTTACAGTTAAAAGTTTCTAAACGTTGTTATTCCGTGCAGTCGGCAACTTAAGTATTTCTAAACGGATTATAATAGCATTATTTCCGGGGATCAGTGTTCGAGTTCACCCTGGTGGAGAGGACCCGGGACAGGGGAGGCAGGATTTCTTCGCAGAGCTCTGGGCCTGGAGTCCTGACCACGCGGGCCAAGGCCGGCGACTCCGCCCCTTAAGGGACAGGGGCGGGGCGATCGCCTCGTTCCTGTAGAGCCGCCAGGAAGGAGGAAGGGCTGGCCCAAGTGAGCCTGACGCCAGGGACCCCGCAACTGCTTCAGCACCCGGTGCCATGTCAGCGCACAACCGGGGCACAGAGTTCGGTAAGGGCCCCGCGGGTCGCCCGGTTCTCCTTTCCCCGCCTCCGGCGCGTCCGCCTCCTGCCCTTTGCCTCCTCTCGCAGCGCGGTCTGACCGCCACCCCGATCGTGGTCCCCCAGTGGTGCTCTTGGGCCGGGAAGTGGCGGCACCGGGACCGCTCCCACCCCAAGCAGAAGCACAACCGGGAGACTTAACTCTTGGGCACGTTGACCCACCCTACTGGCCTTGGCACCCAAGCTGCCTTTTTGTAAGCGGAAGGAATAAGAAAGGATTCCCCCTTTACCTTTAAATTTACTACTTTACCTTCTAGCTCCCCAGTTGCAAAGAACAAAAACAAACCCCCCTAACCCCAAACAAACAAAACCAGATAAAAACCCTCCTTGCCCACTCTGACTATAATCCTGTGCTGTTTAATGCTGAGTTTCCACAGATAATTTTAACGCCGCTGTATCCCCAAAATGTCCTTGCCGATAGAAAGTTGTCAGGCCTATCTCTGTACTATATAACTTATTGAAAAATGTGTGTGATTTTAGAGGTGCAAAGATTTGTAAAAGTGCCTGAATCATTTCACCATTTTTCATTTCATTAATATTATCAAATATTATTGAAAAGAAAATTTAATTCTGATTTCCAAAATGTGAAAAGTTTTTAATTCCAACAGTAAAACTATGATTGGCCAAAGGTTAAGGATTTTAGTTTAAATATTATAGCTTGGGGATCTGTATCCTGGCTCTTCAATTTAGCTGTGACTTTGGGCACATTACTTAATCACTCTGTGCTTAAGTGTCTTAATCTGTAAAATGGTTATAATAGTATTTATTTTATAAAGTTGTTTGAAGATTAAATGAGAAGATGTAAATTGTTTAATACATTGTGGATACCTAGTAAATATGAATAACTAATAGTAATATAGAGAAAGTTCTGTTTATAGGGGCTAATTTTGAGAAAATTAGTTATAAGTTATATATAACATATATAGGTACTTTTTTCCCCCTTTAAAAGTGTATGTTCTAACCAAACAGTCTAGACTTCAAGAGATGGTCCAGAACTTTTGTTGAATGGTTAAAAGCGTGTCTTTATAAAACAGTTGATTTCCTCACCAACATGATTCTCCTTTAGTCACTTCCCTTTACGAGATTATGTTTTAAACTCGAGTTCTATCTCTGAAATTTGGACTTTAGTAATAAAGGAGTATTCTCTAAATTGGAAGAGCCTGAAAAATGGTGGATGGAGAATAGGGATGGGGTGCAGATCTTACCTTGGTATCTTCAGAGGTGTGGCTGTGGGACTTTGTACTGTACACACAAAGGATGCATCATTATTTTCCCAATTCATTTTTCCCATTTATTTTTCTTTCATAAATACAATTAAAACATTTTTACTTTTTTAAATTGAGATATAACTGACATATAACATTTTTACTTAATTTGTAAGAATTAGAATTGCTTCCATTCACTTGTTGAAATATAACAATATAGGCAAAAAAACAATTGCTATGTAGAACAATAGTAAATGTGATTTTTATGCAGCAATTTTTACTTTTTTTTTAGGTGAGGCAACCCTTGGTTGACCTCACAGACCTTGTCAGCTTACAATCCCTTATTTTGTATTTATTTTTATGCCTACAGCACCTGGTCTTCTTAGGTGGTCTCTCATCCAAGTACTAACCAGGCCTGACCCTGCTTAGCTTCTGAGATCAGACAGAATTGGGCTTGTTCAGGGTGGCATCACCATAGACTTTTATGCAGCGATTTAATAATCATAGTTTATTTTTTTTCTTTGTTTAAATAAAATTAGATATATTTCAACGGTGTTTTTCCTTCATTGGTATTATTAATCCAGACAGAGGTTTAGCCTAAAATGCTAAAATAAGTTACTCGATTTATTTATGTACCAGGAAAAAAATAATTCATTATTAATTTATTCAGTATTTTAACTGATATCTTTTACAGTTTTAAAATTAAAAGTCCTTTAAAATAAATATTGTAACTTCTTTTTCTTAGTACAAGAGGAAACCATATTTATTGTAAAAATTTTAGAAAATACAGTTAACACAAAAAACTGTAAAATTACTAATTCAGTCCTTGTTATTAATATTTTATTGTATATACTTCTACTTAATAGACTTTTTTTGTTAAATAGGTTCATTTGAAGCTGAACCTGATCTTCAAGGAAAACATCCTTTTATTATGCTATTTGGATGCATGAAAGAAAGAACAAACCCTCTAACTTTAATGTTAGTTTTTGTCAGCATTTAGTGATCAGTGCTATCTGTTGAAGATATTGTCTACTTACAACGTTTATTTCTGATTTTCTCCAACTCAAATATAAAGCTAAAAACCTCTTTTCCTTTGAGCAATGTTTGCCCTAAGTGGGTAGGTGACAGGTGTGTCCTTATAGAGAGAAACTTTGCCAGTTTGGCCAAGCTGCTTGATTTATTTGAATAGGTCATTGGTTCTCATATTGTGGTCCCTGGTCCAGCAGCATTAACATCTGGGAGCTCATTAGAAATGCAGATTCTCAGGCCCCATTGACATCTTAATGAATCAGAGCTTTGGGGGTGGGACCTAGCATTCTGAATTTTAACAAGTCTTCTGAGTTGTTCTGAAGCAGACCTAAATTTGAGAACCACTGGCCTAATGTTCTCTGTGGCTCTAGGAAGTGCTTTAGGCCCTTCGCATTGTATGAAAACGGACTGATATTCTGTTTATTCTCTTAGCCACCTTTGAATTTTGCCTGAAATGTAGGTACAGATGGGCAGTGATCTTTCTCTTTTTCACTGATGTATACCATGCACCTAGAATAGTGTCTGGCACAAAGAAGACCCTCAAACGTGTCTATTCAATGAAGGAATGAATTTAGAGTTACTACTTTCTTGGGAGAACTGGGGCATCTACCTGGGTCCCCATGCGTGGACAGGTATGAAGTGCTTCACTCTCTCCCTCTTTTCTCAATATCATTAAAATTCAGTTGTTATTTCTGTCTTTAAAGATATCTCAAGAGACTTATGAAAGATGTTGATAGTGTGGCCTTCTTTCAAGTGTGATTCCCTTTGGAGGCATCTGGAAATGGGAGAGGTTGTATTAGGTGACTTCTAAGATTTTCCTGGTCTATATATCTGTAAGTTCTTGTGTACAAGAAGGAAAATTTCAAGGATATATGAAAAATGAGAAAAAAAAACAATCGAAGACTGATTTTTAATCGAGGGGAATGGGGATAATATATTGGATTTCCTGGGTTGAGTCACAAGAGATTATTTTAGGCATGTGTCCACAAATTGGAATCATCAGAGGGGATGATTTACTGGGGAATGTAAAGACTGTTGTGTTCTCCAGAGAGACTTTCTGTAATCCAAGTCAGAACAAACAGAAAGGGCAGCTTATTTGTTTAAAACATGATAAAGGAGATCAGCTTTGGCTTGTTGCCAAACCAGGAAACATGATGAGATTTTGTATTTTAGGAAGCACATTTATTCATTCGACATGTAGTTATTGAGTACCAGTTGTATACTCTGTAGTATTGCTCTGGGCTCTGGGGATAGACAATGGACAGGGGTAGTCCCTGCTTTTATGGAGCTGGGTCTGGTTCAGGAGCTGGGCAGCGAGCCAGAGCTCCAATGAAAATAATTACAAATGTGATATGCAGTTATTTTTCATTTATTTTTGTCTGTTTAAGAAATTAGATAGCTCTGTTTGGGGGTTGTACTTTGAAACTATTTAGTATTGTCCTTCTGTAAATTTTCAGTTTATTTATGTTCGTTTATATTTGTATGTATTTGAGGTTTCCTGTATTCTTAATGGGTTATAATTGTTATTGTTATTATTTAATATCAAATTGTTCCAGATTTTGCTAATAGGAGCCCCTTCAGCCTCGCCCCTCTCTCTCTCTTTTTAAATGTCCCGTTATTTTAAAAAGTACTTACTTATTTTCTAGTGAAACAAGCCCAAGGTATTCCAGGCTTACGTTATACGTTCTCTGTCCTAGCACTGGAGTCAGCTGTTTCTCCAAGGAACATTTCTTTCACTGGATAATGGTATTTAGAAGCCAAGATCTGGGCAGTAGTTATGCTCATGGTGACTGGGGTATCTCTGTTCTCAGGGTACTCACTGGGCAAAGCTAGAGAATGTATATACTATGCACATACTTCTATATATATCTACTTACCAATTATCTATATCACTCTATGTAGTGAAAACCACAAGTTCACAGTGATTTCTCCAATTCCAGTCTAACACCACAGGGTTTATTCCATTTTTCTCTCTTCCATATTTGAAACTCCACATGCTGAGCTGTGCATACCCCACCCCCAGGAGACATTCCTCTCAACTTTCTCAGGCTCCGACACCTTGGGCTGGATGCCATCCTTGTCCTGCTTGGGCTCCAACTCCCTGTGTCAGGCTTCTGCCCTCATTGATACCCCCAGTAGGCCTGGTGGTCTGTGTCAGGCTGCCTCTTCATGTAGATAGCTTCTTTATCTTGCTTGTCTTGACTTCCCATATCTGGCTGCCCTTTTGTGCAGATATCCTTCATGTTGGACTCTGGGCCACCACCATGTGTGAGTACTCCCCTCACTTGTACAGGCTCCTGTACCTCACTCCACCATATGGCTCCCCCTCCCGGCCTGGCTCAGATATCTGCCTTGCTCACCCCCTACACATACACACATCCATTTAGGAAAATTTTTCGGGAAATGAGAGGAGACTAGAATAAAATTTTAAATCTATTTTTCAGGCGAGGCAGCCCTTGGTTGACCTCACAGATCGCAAGGACCTTGTCAGTTTACAATCCCTTATTTTTTAATTATTTTTTTTTTACGCCTATAGCACTTGGTCTTCCTAGGTGGTCTCTTATCCAAGTACTAACCAGACCCGACCCTACTTAGCTTCCGAGATCAGACGGGATTGGGCTTGTTCAGGGTGGCATAGCTATAGTAAATCTATTTTTATATATTATAAATTTATACAAAAAAAGGTTTTTTTTTAAAAAAACAAACTTAAGTGGAATGCCCACTGGTCCTGGCACGTGTTACCTGTTGCTTGTGGTAATGGCCGGGTTACCAAAGGGAGGATAACCTCATCTCTCCTCTTCCAGAGCTCACAGCCAGCTAAGGGAGACAGTCATGTAGGTCATTATGGTAAGATAAAAGTGATGATAAAAGAGTGGTCAGATTGGAAAGAGGAATTCACAGACGTACAGTCCAAGGGAAGTTTTTTGGGAAAGGATATTTTTGACAGGGAGTAATTTCTGCAAAGGAACTGAGCAAAACCAGCCTGGCATCAATTATAGGAACCCTGTTTTCAGATTCCTAGTATAATCTCGTTCTATTATAATGACTAAGAGTAGTATTTTAGGGAGGAAAGAAGAAAAATCCTTTATATTCTGTGTTTGAAAGACACAGAGTTAACATAATGATTATATACATTTCTAGATTTAAAATTGGGCATCCTTTTATGAATGCTAACTTTGATTTTTATCTTAAAAGTCTTTTACTGTTTGCCTGTAAGCATGAGTGATGAGGCTGTCTTTTATTATTCTGATACTGTTTTGATTAATGGGAAAAAAAGTATAAAGTAATAATTTTGGTTTGTTTTATAATTGAATAATTAAAAGTCCTCCATGGTGCCTGCTAAGTTAAAAAACAAATTTTTTTAAGCATCTAAGCCCAGTGGATTCTAATTGTTAGGGAAGAAGACGAACTTCAAGCGCTCATTTGAAATGGGATGACTCTGCCAGGAAAGAAAGACTAGTAAATGAGACAGCAGATAGAGCCCTTGAGGATGCGATTTGAACATGTCACTAGAAATTGTTTAAGTGAAGAGCTCTGGCCCTTTTAAAACACTGTCACTTGAGGATTGGGTCACCTTGAAATGTGTTCATCTTTGAGTTAAAGGCATAAAAAGGCACTTTGAAATTTTCCCGTTAACTTTGGTGTGTGTTGTGTGTGTGTCTGCAGCTGTACCTCTCTCCTCAGCCTGCCTCGGCCCTAACAGTCAGTTCCCTGGAAACCAAGTAGTTGCAAGAGAAGGATAAATGTTTCATCTCAGCTCCAGAAAGCTATACAGATTTTTTAAATGTTGAGACACTCTGGCTCCAGCTTCTGACTCTCTGTATAGTCAGGCCTTCCTCCCTAAAGCCAACTTTGAGATGGCAGTGGCCTCTGGTAATTACTTCCTAAAAAGGTGCCACTTAACTGGTGCTTTGGTTGTTTAGGAATGTGGTTAATGATGTCAAAATTATGGTCTTTAAGTCTGGTAAAAAAATATCCAAATCAATTGCTCCTGTAACCCAGATTCGGATCAGTTTTTCAACTGCACGTGGTGAACATACTCCTACCCTCATAGCCACGAGGTAGGAGTACACTCTGTGTGTGTGTGTGTGTGTGTGTGTGTGTGATTTCATTCAAATGTCTCACATTTGACATTGAACTAGGTATCTGGTGTGCTTAAGGTATAACTCTTATCTCCAATGTAGAGATCCTTGAATAAACATTACTTATGAATATTTTAAACACTATTTTTGAGGAGAATGATAGTATCCACATTTATAAAGCTATCTTTTTTTTTCCCATGTCATAATTTTATAGCAAGGAGGATTCTAAGATATAAAGTTAACACCTTTCTGTTACAGATGAGTAAACTGAAAGCTGGACAAAGTAAACCTATGGTCACATGGCTGGTTAGAGGCAGTTCTGGAATTGAAACTCTGGCATTCCCTATGCTGATTTATTCCAATACAATGCATTTACCTCCTTTGTCATTAGCTTTCTAGGAGCTCTCTGGGCTGTGGTCCTGAATCAGGATCACCTGAGATGAGTATTAAAAATGCTGAGCCTCAGAGTAGCTTTAACTATCCTTATAGTTAGTGGTTCAGGAATCTGCATTTTCGCAAGCTCCCCAGAGGGTTCTTATGAGGACTGCAGATTCAGAACTCTGCAGTAAACTGTAGAGTTACCCAGGTTAATTACAGACTCAGATAATCTTAAATTTCTCTATATTATTTTTGATAAATCTTTCAGTCACTTTTACCTTTATATTAATATCTTTATCATATTTTAAAAATTTGGTTAGTGAAGTTTCTATAAGCAGATTTGGAGAGAAATTAGCTTTTTATTTTCTAATTAAAATACGTGAAGAAATATGTTAGAATGAGTATGAAAACTGGGAAAATCAGGAGGGTAAGGCAGTTAAGCAGGTGCATATATCTGAAAAATGCATTGTATCCAAAAAGGAGCATATTTTATTCAAATAATGCCAATGGCTGATGGAAAAATAGAACCAAACAGCGTTCTTCATGATGATTTTTTGGAAATGGTCTCAGGAGAGGACAGACCTTAAAGAGCTCCTATAATCTGAAGATGTGAGATTGTCTACCAAAAAGAGTAATTTAGTTAATTTTCTGATTGAAAAAGGAACACTTATGTATCTTTGGAGATTAAGTTTGCATCGCGGACTCAGGGAGGAAGGTAGATTGTGGCATCTTCATTATGTCCGTACTTGGATGAAGGAGCTCAGCTCTGTATATTTCGATGTTTTGAAGGATATTATTGTTTTTTCTTCAGTGTGTAGAGAAAACTTAAATACTAATACTAATTTTCCAGAGAAGAAACAAGAAACGTATTTTAGTCTTGTATCTTTATAAGCAGACTTTATTTTCCTTTTTTAAAAAAACTTTTGACTCTTCAGGAGTCAGTGGTTATTGTAATCTCAAATGCATTCCATTCAACACATCTGTGTTGTACTTAGCACAGTCCATACTGTCCATGTCTTTGTGAAAGAGACGAGCAGTAGAAGTTGGGAGGCCCAACCCTTGAGAAACTTCCCTTCATCAAACTAAAATATCCCTGGGGAATCACATTGCTGTACTCTTGTGACAAAGTTTGCTCATCATCAGGATATGCAGTTGGCTCTGTTTCAAATGATGATCCAGCCAACCTTCTATTTAGTGTTAAAAATATTGTGGGAAATCTCTCGAGCTAGGCAAAGATCTGACATGGGTTATTATGAGTGAAAACTTCTGCATAGATCTGGCTCCAGGAAGAAAAATATCACAATTTCAGTCTACAGATGAATACTCTGATTGGTTGTAATATTACAGTAGTAATTACATGATAGAAGCCGTGGGACATATGAGTAGCATGTAGAGTCCAGACAATTGGCATCGATGCTAATAATAATGAAGACATCTCAGAGAAAAGCAGAGTTCTCTTTACTCCCTAAAGAAAGTGAAATCATTTTGGTGCTTGACAATAGTTACTTTTATAGAACAAGTTGAAGTTTGGCATCCTATGGAATGCATGTCAGGGGATCTGTAGTTGGCCATGTATGCTTCACTGAGTGCATTGCGATTTACCTAGAAAGGATACAGGATTGGGACCCAGGCATTTTGGTCCTAGCTTTGATAGCATCTGTCCATGTGACCTTAGCCTGGGGACTTCAGTGCACTGGCATGTACTTTTCAAATCTATAAAACAGACACATGACAATGTAGGTTCAACAGCTTACAACAAATGTTATAAGTGATGGGGATGTTGATAGTAGGAGGGCTATACATGTGTAGGGATAAATGGGGAATCTGTCCCTTCCACTTAGTTTTGCTGTGAACCTAAAACTTCTCTAAAAACTGAAGGTTGTTTAAAAAAAAAAACAAAACAGTAAACAGACACATGATCTCTGCGAATCCTAGTTCTGAATGTCTTTGGATTTTCTGATTATTATGTAAAATTGCCATTCTGGGGAGTTGTAGGATGTTCCTTGTGCTTGAATTGAGACCTTTTCCTCCCTTCTCTGGCCGTCACAGTTCTCTGGCTTTCTAGGCTCTAAGTTCCAGAGATCAATTTACATTTCCCCCCTTTCTCTGATGATTGAACATGATTGAATACATTACGATATATTTTCTTTTTCTCTAGATGTTTCATGAATGTACATCTTGGCTTCATCAATCTTTATGTAAACAGAGCCTTTTATTTTGTGTTTGTTCCTCTGCATGGCCGAATATTGCTTATAGTCTTACCGTTTCTTCCATAAAAAATACCTTGGGGTGTTACCTCTTTCTCTTTTCTTCTGTTCCTATGCTTGGCTTGTTTCATCACACACCTGAATCACGATGGTGGCCTCGTCTATATCTGATTTCTCTACCTCTGGCCTTTCTCATCTGCCCTAGGAAAATTCATATTTGGTTAAACTTTATCTTATTGTCGTTTGTTCAAATAGAACAAATTATACTTATTTTCTCAGATTTACTATTGTGATTATTTGGTCCCTTTAGGATGTACTTCCATTTTATGAAAAGTATAAAATCTTACTTAATCAAATTAATGTAATTACTGTCTTTAGTAGAAAGGAACAATTGAGTTAGTAGGGACAGTCAGATAGTGGTGTGAGGAAGCGATGAATGGGTTTAGCCAGGCAGGAATTCTCACAAGACTGGAGCTAGAAATGCCTGTTAAATTCTGTTAAATTATATGTCAAATAATTGAATGAAGCAAATATGTTTTTCACTCTAAAGATTGTACATGCAGCATTCTAGAAACAACTTTAGTTTTGAATCATAGAGACTTGTTTGAATCTTAACCCTGACATGTACTGCGTGACCTTGGACAAGTAATTTAATCTCTGAGCTTCAGTTCTCTCATCTGTAAATGGACCAAAATTCTACATGGCAGAGTTAGTGTGACTGTTCAGTGAGAATATAGTTAAGTCATCCTTACCTTGATGAGTGACCGATACATGGTAGCCATTATTCCAGTAATCTTCCCGAATTACTGCTTTTATTATTTCATCTCTGGGAAGGCCTTCTTCATCTCTATTGGACTGTTCACCATTCATCGTTTGAGGCCTTTTGCCTTCTCTTAGAGTTCCTACTGATTTCTGCCTTGTGTGTTTGTATGTTGTACTGATGCTTTATCAATAAGGTGATTGAGGGTAGGATCTGTGTTTGTAAGCTCTCTCTATCCCTCATATCATTTAGAACAGTACTTTCATGATGTAAACAATTGTTTTTTTTTATCAGTATTCTTTAAATGAATGAATAAAGAAACATTGTTGCCATTTCTAGGAACTCACAATGACTTTTTAATGCCTGGTGTGCGGAGGCCAGACACTTCTCACTCTCTCTGTCTTTGAGGATCCTGGGTCATTTGGTCCCATTCCTGTTATCACCTGCCCCTCCAGTCAGGCTGGCTTGGTCTTTGTTCTTTGAAAATGTTGCTCCTTTTGGAATCCCTATCCATGTTACCCTCTCTGCCTATGGGAAATGATCTTTAGCCTTGGAGGTCAAGTTTAAATTCAGTTTCTTGAAATCTTCTCTTATTCCTTGTTTAGTATATGTCTTTTAACACGTATTTTGATTTTTTGTCTCTATAAGTTTTCTTCTCATCATTTTGATCGTACTATGTTCGTTAACACCAAGGACAATAGCTAGTGCATGAGAAGCATACCTATCTGTGAACTTGGGAGAATGAATCACTGTGGAGATTTTACTCTTTTAACTGTGGGGAAAAAAGTCTAAAACTTATGCCATCTAGGATGAAATTTTAAAATTAAATATCTTTAACATTGTTTTGCCAAATTATAAAGGTAATACATAGTCATTACAGTAAATTTTGAAAGTGCATAAATGTAGAGAAGGAAATTAAAATTGCTCAATATTGTCCCGTGGCGAAGTAGACCTCTGAAAGTTTAGTCCCTGTCTGAGGTAGAGTTTACCGGGTAGAATTTAATTGTTTTTGGCTACTGGGAGGATCGTCATTATAAGCATGTAACTCCTTGTAAGTGCTCAATATCATAAGTTCTCAGTAAATATTAACTTTTAGTATAAAGGACTCCTGAAGTTCTTAGAGACACTTTCCTCTAATCAAGTGTCTGGGTCGCTTTGCTTTTTTTGTTCACTGAGTGCATTTTTAATAAATTTTTGATTCCTCTCCTGCTGCCAGGCTGTCACTCTTCTCTTATAGATTCCTGTCTTCTGATTTGCTGTTTCCAGGATGCATTAGGCTAGAAACAAGAGAACCAAGGTTACCAGAATTGTGGGTCAACTAAGAGCCAGCAGGTTCTGAGTGGAGGTTCTGGCAGCCTTCCACAGGTGGGGTCCGTGAGAATTAAGTGTTAATGCCCTTGAACAACCATTGTAGGTAATGAATTAATTTCTCTCTGATGCATCTGGAAGGGGCCTAGCTCTCCATTGGGGGGAATGAGAAAATAGTCATTCATATCGTTTTTTATTTCTCAAATGAGGAACCCTGCTTGAGAAAGGCTGTTGGGGCTCTTCCGATGAGTCAGGTATATAAATACCATCTGTGGACCCTGAAATCTCTACAAATCAAAGTCCTTTTCTTTACTAGTCTTTGGTTCTTGGCAACATGTCAGAAAGGTAAAATTGACGCCTGACTGATTTTTTTTTTTTGAACAATGGTTTACCAGTTCTCCTTTTTTGTTAGGGTTATAGTATTTTAGAGTAAATCCAAAGTGACATCATGCCATTTACCCCTACTACTTTGATATGTATCTCTAGAAAAACATTATATTGTTATGTAATTACTTGTTCATTATCATGCTAACAAAATTAAAATTGATTTAGTTAAAAAATTTGAATGGGAGCTACTCACCTTCATGAAGACAGTAATGCAAATATTATAATAAAAGATAATGTTATGTCGAATACTTACAATATGCAAGACGCTGCCAAGTACATGCATTAACCTGTTCTTTACTCCTCCCGACAGTTTTATGTAGTCTCAATCCTGTTTTTATCCTGATTTTACAAATGAGGGAGCCGAATTTTGGGAAGCAGGCCATCTTGCCCAGAGTCATACAGCTAGGAAGTGCGAGGTGAGCTGGGACTCAGCCCTGGTCTGCGTGACTCTAGTGACTGCTTTTAACCTGACAACTGCACTGCCTCTTTATATACTCATATTTTTTTTATTATTCATATAGCCTCACATTCCATATATGACCAGCTGCTCATTACTTGTCTTAATTAGAAACCCAAAATGAAGATAAATAGGAAATCTATAGAAAATTTCCAAGTGTTATTTTAATTAATGATTTTTAAATATCTTTCTCATTATTCTACTTTTAGGGATCTTAAAACAAGAAGCAAATATGATTACTTTAAAATTCAACTCTCTATATATGTGCATTTTGGACTATATGGCAGACATGCCATGGGCAAGCAGTGAAAAGAACGAGAAAAGGCCAGGGACCCAGATAAGCCTGTTTGGATCATTAGCCCCTGAGTAATTGAGAATCTGCTGATGTCAGGGCTCCTTCCTTAAGATGCAGGGGAAATTTTGCCTCTATGTGCACCAGCCCCTTGCTGCATGCTTTCCCCACCTCTAAGGTGTCTGCTTCCAGGGTGCCTTTAAAAGCTGTCTTGCTGCATGCTTTCCCCACCTCTAAGGTGTCTACTTCCAGGGTGCCTTTAAAAGCTGTCTGGGAGAATGCAAAATTCACTTCCCACCAATGTGTGAGACATTGACGGTGTAAAGAGCTACTTTTCCTGGGGAAGCGAACTTTAATAAGCACCAAGGAATGACAATTGTGCAATTGTCATTTTGAAATGATAATTGTGCAATTTGAAATACCAAACCACAGGGAAAGTTGGGTGGCAGGGAGCCTTCTTGCTTTGCCTGCAATCTTGCCATTTTGACTTCTGTCCACTCTGTGTTTTCTATAGTTCACCTTGTGTAAGTCTCTCAGCCTTCTAGATCTGTAGCTGTTAAACCCTGCCCTGCAGACAGGAGTAGCCTTCTCTGAAAATTGGACAAGACCCAGCTCCTTTAGGGAGCTGACTCAGTAATGTGATTTCCACAGCAGCTTCAGGTTCACCTGACTCCGAGGAGCAGGCAGTGGGAAGCCTGTGTTCCTGCGCCATGGGGGGAGTGTGCTTCTAGACTGACATGGCCCGGAGATGTTATATAGAGCTGCCTCAGACTAACTTGTGAGTTGGCACATCTAATGACTTCTTTTTTTAAAGCAGGTTAGTGGCACTTTAACGTTTTTGATGACTTGTCACAGAGCATCTGAAAGCACAGAGAAAACCAGCCACCTTGTCAAAACCTGGGCCACTAAAGAACTTCTTCCTGAGGAGAAATTGCAGAAGGAGATCAGGTGCCGTGGGAAGTGGTGTTTTGAATCAGCACTCAGCAGGTGGTGATTTACGCTCTGATTCAGTTTTGAACAGATAGTCTCAGACAGTGTTGGCAATCATTGTGCTCCATAATGTAGCGGGGGTTTGTTTGTTTGTTTGTTTTGGGAGACAGTATCAACTCAAGCCCTGTCTGCTTACAGTCAGGGTGTTTTAGCACATGTTAGATGCCTGCTGTTTAAGGGGTACACCTACATTTCCAAGCTCCTTCTGCATGTATTTAAAAATATATGTAAACATAGATAAAGGCATTACTGGAGAGAGTGAGACTGTGGTAAGTAGGGATCCCGAAAGCATTTGATATTTTCTGCAAATCGAAAGGTAGTGAGAAGGTGACATAAAGCATGTATAATACATTTAGTAGCTATACCATAAATGTTTCTTTTTTTATTTTTAGTTTTCTTTCAACACTTAGTTCACTTTAGTTTCAAAGGAGGATCTCTTGTCCAAAATTGAGAATTTGATTATGTAGTTCTTGACTCTTCGCATTAAAATTTTCTGTAAATAAATATATCTGTTGGGATGGTTACCCACTTAATTAAATATAGCTTCTTTGTGGAAAGGAAATAGGACTTTGAGGGCAGACTCCCTGGGATTCAAATCTTGATTCTTCTACCTATGATTTTTTGAGTTTTCACACCTAAAAAATGGGTGAATAAAAGCTCGGTCACAGAGTAATTGTGAAGATTAAATGAGATATAACAGGTAGAGCAATTGCCCTGGTGCCTGGGAGGTAGTGAGCCGCAATAAGAGTTACTTACCCTGCCCTTTCACAAGAAAGAGTAGATATGTTGGAAAGCTCTGACCTTAAAGCTAAAGAATAACTGTTTATGAACAAGGGTGTTTGCTGACTGGAGTGTAACATGGGGTCGTGAGGGAGAATGTCAAAGGGTCTGGGGCAGTTGGAGCCGCAGTGTGTGCTGGAATGCAGTGGAGGTTGAAACTAGATATGTACTCTATACTTTTATAGTGATTTGCTTTCCTTTATACGGAAATGTATAAAAGGTGTTTATTACTGGGAGTTTTTCTTCTCAAATGGGAATTTATCCATCCCAAGTTCTTCTTCTCCTCCTTCTCCTCCTTCTCCTCTTTCTTCTTCTTCCTCTTTTTTTTTGTGATTGGCATCTTTGAAAATTGATAAATAGCAAGACTATAGAGTAAGTGTTCATTTGATAAATCTTATTGGTGCCATCCTATGACTATTTTGGGTAAGTAATCACAAACAACTGCTCATACCCTATCACTTGAGAAGAGAATTTTTTTTGGTAAAAGTAGACATTGGTTTTAAAATCCAAATATTCAAAATATAATAGCAAAATTGTAGTGATTCTTAGTAGGTCATTTACAAAATATTTGCTCCAAAAGCTAAGTGTCAGGAATAATATGAACTCACAAACTTGAGGAAATAAGTTGTTAACACCCACCATAAAATATGTCATTCATAATTTACTATATCTTACCTTAGAGGTAAAACATAAAAGAAAATGTTCCTGGGAGAGGTCATATATTACCTTAAATTCATGGTATAGTACAAATGACTGATGATAGATTTTTTCTGAAAATGAGATTTAAGTGAGATAGTGTGCGGTGAGAGCAGACGGACATTGAGTACTGGGCAATGGTAATGGGAGAATAGATTTCAGGAAAAATAAGTACAGATTTTATATAACTTTTTTTCCCGGAGTGTAACATATTTATTTAAATGAAATATTTTTTATGATTTTTAGTTCTATTCTATAACATTTAAATTATGTGTATGGTATTTTGGCAGGACTAATTCTGTGCAGGTCTGTTATAGTATGTGAGTATCCTTGCAGAATTTTACCTGTGTGACTACCATAAAATCTAGCACAGGTAGCAGCTTTATGAATAATATTTTCTATTGACTTGTAGTGTGAACTCAAATAACAGGACATTTTTGGACATGTTCAGATTTTAATTTATGAAACTTTGTCAAGTTTCTCGTTTAGAGGAAAGGGTTAAATAGGTTTCTCTGAAGCTCTGAGCTCTTAGAATAATTGATCAAATCTTAAAAGGCTGAGAGTTGGATCTTTATGGAGCAGGGCACCAAAGTTTTCCAGCTTCTTGATGAATTTCTCTGAGGTCTAATGATTCTTTCTGAACACTAGGAACATTTAGGGGCTTGGAGAAACTGATCAGAAATCTTCCCACAGTTCATTAAATTGAATGACTATGTATTTGGAAACCCAAGAGTAGTTTAGTAAGTCGTATGGTGTATCTTCATGAGAGTGTATAGTAGTGAAACCAAGATCTTGGCAATGAGATGTCTTGTAATAGGGGACATTTTGTCTATTAGCAAATTTATTTAAGATGTTAATTTGACTGAAAAGCATGAATGAGAACTAATTTTTACATGATAGTTTTAATTCACGGTGTCATTTGATAGGTAAATGTATGTGTTTTCCAAATTCGACAAGCATATATGAACCCATGTAAATCCCTGACTTGCTTTGGCTGGCAAAGTAACGGGTATATATAGAGGCTGAAGAACCAATACTTGTTTTAGGTTAATAGAGTTGAGTCCATTTCATAAAGGTGAAGGATGGCCCGGAAGACTGTAAAAGAAACTGTAAAGGACTTCTTGTCTTCTTACCCCCGAGATATCTTCTCCTATCCTTATAAATCATATGCTGAGATTTAGTCATAATGTAAGTCCATATGTAAAATCCAGAATGTAAATCCTGATGGTCTGTAAGAAAGGAGAAGCAGCATCTTTTAGGAGTATAATAGTATACTTTCTAATGAAATTTCTGAAATAGAGGGAAAATGAAATAGCAGGATGCAACTTAGAGAATTATTGGGAGATAATCATTGACCATTAATGTTGGATATATGCTCGGCATCAAATATCTTGGGAGAATTATTGCAGGGATAAAGTAATTCACAAATACCAAGTAGTTTATAAACACTGAGGTGAAGTTGGCTCCACAGTGTCAATCTTGGGGTTCATACTCTCACTCATGAGTTTTTTGGTCACTTATCTTTTGAGAAGATCTCTTTAAGAAAACGTACAAACAAAAAAATGTAAAGAGTACTCCCTACCTGCTGTAAAGCCTGCTGGTATTCATTCTGATTAATTATAAAATGCTTCTCTTTTAAGATATTATTTTAATTTTACTGAATGTACGTGTGTTTGTATAGTCTTTAAAAAGTCTATAAGAGTTAATACAGCAAACTTCTGTCCCACCCTTCTATATCCACAGTTCCTACTGCCCAGAGGCAGCCTTTTCTTCTGGTGTTTACCTCCGTATTTCAAAATTACACACTTTTACTCTTATTCTTAATTTTTCAGTTTTAAATTTTATTCATCGACTTTTTGATATGGAAAACAAAGATTTAGCTGTCTCACACTTAATCTCCCCACGCTTCCTCTCCTAGAGCCCCTTTTCATCATCTTATTATGGTAGTATAGTTTTAGTTAGATGACTTTTCAGTGTTCCTATTGTTTGGAGTATGTAAATATCAATATATAAGCCATATGTTATACTATGATTGCATCTCATTTTTTGATTAAATTTTTATTTTGTCTGGAATCATTTCATCTGTTTAGTTTTCAATGTAGTTATTTCTAATTCAACCTTACACTAGCTGTTAGAGATGAAACTGCTCTTTTTGATACATTCATAGAGATGTTGTAATTTATTAGTTTTATATTTTTCTTAGAGATGTCACCCCTAGTGTCCTCAGCTCTCCTGTTTTAATCCAGCTTCTCTCTAGGCCTGCTGCATCTCTAGTATTCTGGGCTCTCCCTTCACCATCATCCAAAGGTTTATTTTCACTCCATTATTTGGATTTCTTCTTTCCTGGATTCCATGTCTTCCTCTTTCATGGTTTTTCCCCTGATTTGGTGAAGTATAATGGTCAGAGACTTCCTGAAAATAAAGGCTTTGAATGTCAAAAAAATGCTTTTATTCTTTAATCATGTTTAATTGATAGTTTGGCAGAGTATAGAATCCTATATTTGAAATTCTGTTTCCTCAGGAATTCGAAGGCATTTTTCCACTGTATTTAGCTTCTTTCTATCCAGTGTCCTGTTGACAAATTTGGTTCTCTTCTTATCACTGTTTTGTAATGTGATCGCCTTTATTATTCTTTCTGGGAGTTTGAAAATTTTCTCATCGTCTTTGGAGTTCTGAAATTTCATAGTAATGGACTTTTCAATTGCTCTGTCCACCTGATAGGTTCTTTAAATTCTAAACCATAACTTCCTTTATTCTGGAAAATTTTCTCGAATTATTTCTCTGATTAATTTCTCCTTTACATTTTCTTAACTTTCTCCTTCTGGAATTCTTATTCCTTGGGTGTTGGACTTTCTAGCCTCTAATTTTACCTTTTTTTTCTCCTGTTTGCTGTCTAATTTTGGGGATGAGGAGGATGAGGGAGTAGAGAGAATTTCCTTAAGTTTATCTTTCAAGTCTTTTTGGATGTTTTAATTCTGCTACCACATTTTTAATTTCTGTGAGCTCTTTAGTTTTCTTCTGCTCCCCATAGTGTTTTGTTTCCTCTAAGTGTCCTCCACTCCCTCCACTGCCCTCCAGTTGTTTTCACTCTGTATCTCTTATGCTAGAAGTTATCCTTATATATCAGGTAATCCTTTGTTTGCCCTTCACTTTTAAGGATGAGGCATATGTGTAGTAAAGAGAGGTCTGGCTTTTACCCTGGTGCCCCGCACGCCCTGTTATTCTCCATCTTTGGCGGTCCAGTACTCGGCTTCGGTGGCTTGTCTTTCGGTTTGGATGTGTTACTACTGTTAAAGTTTTATAACAGACTCACTTGGAACTATAGTAAATTAAAAACGAAATGCGTGAGAAACTATTGGATATTTTAACTGCCTCTTTTTTTGACTTCTTGATTCAAACCAAGAGTACATTTCTCAAACAGCTTTGATATGTGGATTGTTTAGGAAAATTATAAAGTCCCAACCTGGCAGGTTAAGAGTTTTTTGAAATAGTTAATGCAATGCTTCATACTGGGAACCTGGTAGAAATACTTAGTTTCTGAAAAATCTTTTCATAATGCTTCCCCTAAGAGTTTAGGAAAAACTGCCAACAGAGTAAAAAAGTATTCCTTTTTTCATAGATTTAAACTTATTTGAACAATAGCAAAAAAGAATACAAGTGAAAAGCTTCTGTTCATTCTCCAGGAAGGTCGGTCACTGGTTGACACCAATTTTATTATGGCAAATGGTATTTTCATTGTTAACCTAGGTCTTTGGAGGAGAGCATACAAAAACAGTTGATGGACATTAAATTAAAGATACTTTAAAAAACCAAAAATATATTAGTTTTGTAATAGATTGAGCTGAGTGTAAAAACACAGGCATCTATTTCTATGATATTTTAACCTCAAATTTCACTATAATTTTTCAAAAGAAATTTAATTGAGGTGTGTCTTAGTCTGTTCAAGATGCTGTAACAGAAATACCATAGACTGTGTAGCTTATAAACAACAGAAATTTATTTCTCAGAGCTTTCTGGAGGCTGGGACATCCAAGATCAAGATGCGGGGAGATTTAATGTCTGTTGAAACTCCACTTCCCCACTAAGGGCTGTCTTTTTGCTGGAACCTCACGTGGCACGTGTGAGCACTAACTTCATTTATAAGGGCTCCACCCTCATGACCTAATCACCTCCTGAAGGCTCCACCTCCAAATAATATCTCCATAGGTTTCAACGTAGAGTGTTTTTTTTTTGTTTTTGATTTTGGTATTTTTTGGTGGGGACACAAACCTGTAGACCACAGCTAAGCATAATATAAATACAGTAAAGTGTACTAATCTTAAGTGTATAGTTTAGTTTTTAGTGTAATTTGATGTATATATTTACATTAGTGGAGTGTTAAATATTTACATTTTATAGTTTGAGAAGAGAAAAAGTAAAATATTTCCTAGTCTTCCATATTATACTTGTGAAGTAGTTTGCTATTAAAAGCTTTTATGTTGATTTCTGTATGTTATTTATTGCTAAGATATAAAGTACTTCAAAACTTTGCAAATGAAAACAGCAATAAACATTTATTATCACACACATTTTCTTTGGGTCAGAAATTTGGGGGCGGCTTAGCTGGGTGGTCTGGCTTGGGGGTCTCTCATGAGGTTGCAGTCAAGTCATCAGCCCAGGCTACTGTTATCTGAAGGCTTGACTGGAGCTGAGGGTCCACTTCCAAACTGGCTGCCTCTCGTGATTGGTTAGTTGGTGCCGGCAACTGGTGAGAGCCCTCAGCTATTTACCACGAGAATATTCCCCAGGGCTGCTTGAGTGTCTTTATGACATGACACCTGGCTTCTCCCTGAGACAGTGCAGTGATCCAGGGTAGTAAGGCAAAAGCCATAATGTTGTTTTTTACCAAATGTCAGAAGTCACACACTGATACTTCCACAATGTCTTATTGGTCACATAGGTCAGTGCTATTCATTGTGGAAGGAGCATGAATAGCAGGAGACAAGAATCATTGCAGGCCATTTTGGAGGCTGATTACCATAGTTTCTTTTATTTATTGTTATTTATTTTAGCTTGCTTTTATATATAGTTCCTTTTTATTACGAAAGATTTTAAATATTTAGGAAAGTAGAAGGATTAATCTAAAGATAACCCATGTATACCAGTCACCTGGACTTAACAGTTGTTAATCATTTACTGTTTGCTTTGCAACATTATTCTGAAATGTTTTAAATAAAAATTACAGCCGTCATGACATTTCACTGATAAATATGTGTTTGCATCTTTAAGGAATGCAAGTATTACAGTACCATAATACCATTGTCACATTAATCAAATTTGAAATAATTCCTTGATAATCATCTAATACCAAGTCCATATTTAAATTTCCTGAGTCGTCCCCAAAATGTATTTTATAGCTGGTTTGTTAAAGCTGGGATCCAAATAAGGACCATGCATTATATTCGCTTGTATTTGTCTCCCTTAATTTGAACAACACCCCCGCCCCCGTCCTTTTTTTTTTACTGCCATGAGTTTGATGATACTGGTTACCTGACCTGTAGATTGCCCTAACTGCTAGATTTATCTGATTATTTCTTCATGATATCATTTAACTTATTTCTCTATCTTCTGTATTTCCTATAATTTGGAAATTATATCTTTATTAGTCTGAGTTCTCTAGAGAAACAGAATCAGTAGTAGATAGTTAGATATAGATATAGATAGATATAGATATAGATAAAGAGATTTAATGTGAGGAATTAGCTAATGTAATTATGGAGGCAGAGAAATCAAAGACCTACAGTTGGCAAGCTGGAGACCAGGGAGAACTGATGGTATAGTTCCATTCCAAGTATGAAGACCTGAGAACTCGGAGAACCAATGGTGTAAATTTTAGTCCGAGTCCCAAGGTCTGAGAAGCAAGAGAGCTGATGGTGTAAGTTCCAGACTTCTTGGAGTCAGTGATATCTCTGTAGAGATATGTTGGCATGTGATAAATGTTGAAAAGCATTTTGTGCAAAGTACAGATCATCAACTTTCCTGAGAAATATAAATTCAGAATTTAACTTTTCATTCAACATATTTTTTTTGAGTTCACTGCTGCTCATAGATATTTTTTTAAATAAAAAAGTCTAAGCCCATTTTTATATAGAATATAAAAATGACAAAAGCATTGCTTTCAGTCTGTGCTCCTCCGAGAATCTAGAGATCCCCCATAAATATGCCGTGTTCCTCTAACCTGCAGGTTCAAACACTTGTCATGACCCTGCTGACAGGTGGCATGGTGTATCTCTTGCAGGATTGGGCTCAGGCCAGGGCATGGCATGCTACTATATCACATGTCTGCAGAGAAACGACAGCTTTGCATACTTCTCCTATTGTCACCCAAGACTGGAAGGACTTAGCTGTTGCTAGCCACAGATATTCAAATGCCCTCAGTTGTCAGTGAATGCCCTGCATACTGGGAGTGTTATAGTTCTGTTATGTTTGGGAGGGTGGCAAAAAGTCAAGTTTTAGTTTTCTTACGGAGCAAACCACACGTTCAAGTGAGATCTCTGTTCACTGCATTTGCCTTTCACACTCTATTACTGGAGACCAAGGTAAAAGTTGGAGTCTACCAAACCCAAATTGGTATAAGTTTGTTTAAAAATGAAATGAAATATATAAGACAAATGACAAACTGGATGGGACAGGGGTGTCAGCTGGTTTCTCCTGGGCAAACAGGGTGACGTGGCCACGCTAGTGAGGAGGACCAAAGCCCAGCAGATAGTTTGTATTGGGAAGAGCTGTTGGATTTCACTCTAGTAGTCTCTGAGTATGGGCTAGTTAGGAGAGGAGGCAGAGGGCGCAGCCCTAACAGTTCTAATCAGTGAACTCTTATGCTTACCCGAGGATATTTATGGGTAGGGAGCAGAGGAAAATTCCTTCAACTTTGTGTTTTGTGAATCTTGTAGCTGCTTCTGGAATATCAACTTTTCTTGGACCATTCACTCTCCAAATGGGAATAATAGCACCAGAGAATAAGTAGCTCTTGTTTGTTTAAAGGCAAATTTTAAAGGCATATTGGAAATGCTATAGTTAGTGGTCTGATGAGATTTTGATCACTCTCCATGCCACTACTAGTGTTCTGGTTAAAGCTACAACCTGCTCTTGTGTGAGTCTCCTAATTGGCTTCTCCACAGCCGCCAGAGGCATTCTTTTAAAATGTAAGCCAGATCATTGCAGCCTTCTGTTCAGAATTCTCCAAAGACTTCTCATTTCACATCTAAAGTCCCTTCCATGCCAAAAAAGTCAGACCTAAGGGTTTTCTAACCTTCTTTATCATGCCTCACAATAAGTAGTGTGTTTTATATTGCCACACAGTACATGCCTACATACGTGTGATTAAAACAGAACTTCCATAAACGATCCCTACCTGTATTTCAGAAGTGTACCCTGATGTTTTCTATTTTATTCTATTTCTTCTTGTTTTTAAAATGCCGGTTGCAACTGACAAATTTCGTTTCATGACATTATTGGTCATGACCTTCTGTTCGGAAAACATTTTACTATCCGATGTGGCCCTTGACTTCCTCTCTCACTTTTTCCTCTACCCTCGTGCTTACTCTCCTCCAGTTACAGCTTCTTTGCCTTAGATATGACATGTTTACTCTTGCCTTAGGGCTTTTACATTTGGCTTTCTCTCTGCTTGGAACACTGTTTCCCTGGATGGTGGCCTCATTGCTCACTTCCTATTTCAACTGGGGTTCTGTTCAAATGTTTTCTTATCAGAGACTTTCCCTGACTGTGCCTGTCCCTGGGTTCTCCATAAAACTTCTCATTGTAGCCCATATGTATTATATAATATAGTCAATATGTATTTATATGCCTCTTCGATTAGTGAGGCTGTGAGAGTAAGGATTTTGTATTTTCATTTGCTGCTGAATGTGCAGAGCCTATAGCAGTGCCTGGTACCACCGTGGGTACTCCCTTTCGTATTAGTTTAATGAATGAATAAATGTAAGTCATAGTCGGATCTGAGTGAGCCCTCAAAAGCACCTATGCTCCCATTGGATATAAGCCAACTCCTCTAACATTCTGAATGAATGTTATAACCCATGTAGCTGTAGATGCAAGACATACTGGAAGCGTTAGGCAGATGGAAATGAAATGTAAGCAGAGAATTGAAAAGATTGATCAAATTGGCAGATCAAGTTGGCTTTCAACTTGGTGCTGGCAATTTAAGTTGAAGTATTTCAGAGGGTGTAGTAAACTTATTACTCGCCTGGCCTTGGATTGATATCCTAAAGAACGATCTGGTCGCAAACGTATGTGGCATGGGAGTCTGAGATTAGGGGGCAGAGCGGCTTTGGGGAGATATTATATTAGCAAGGCTCTGTGGGCTGTGGCAGCATATGTTGACAGGTTGCTCTCTTGTCAGGTTGCTGGTGTCTTGGTTTTTAGAGCATCTGTCTGGGTTCTAAGGGCTGGGCTTACACAGTGGAATGTTAGGGGAGTTGGCTATTGTTCAGTGTGGGCCTGGATGCCCTAACGGACTCACCCAGGGTTTATTGGATACTAGGCTTTGAGAAGAAGACTAATTCTAGAACTCACCTGCTTGTCTCTGTCTTGAATCTTTTTGGCTTAGGAACTAGGTGAGACTGAGTCTGTCATTTATATAAATCTAGTATCTTCTGAGCCTATCTGGGTCAGGCATTTACTGACATCCAGGACTGTTTTTTCTATCCCAGATAATTTTTTCCAGGACTAAGGTTGAAAGACTAGACATGATCAAGTTGATATTTCACTAGTTTCAGTATCTGAAGTAAAAAATAAATTTACTGTGATACATGGAGCTCATTGAGCAACTATTTCTGTGCTAGACACTTGTGCATAGGGGAGGATATGGCTGATTCCTGGGAAGTTGCAAATTAGAATAGAAAATAAACAACACAGATTTAATAGACAATTAGGTGAATACAGTAAGAAGAGGTCTTCAATAATAGACTCTGGGATTAAAACTATAGAAGTACATATCAGGAAATGACCAGAGACATCACTAGGGAACAAATTAGGGTGGTACAATTACATATAAAAATCCAGAAAAAATGAAAAGAGAAAACATGGAAAATTTTATCTTTCTTGCTTTTTCCCAAGTTTTGGGGTAAAAGTCTCTAATAAAGCATCACAATTTCTTTTTCTCCATCAGGAGCAAAGGTAAAATCAAAGTACAAAATAAACCTCCTTTTGTAGAGTTACTCGGTGTTTTAGGAATATTGTGAGTATCCAATGAAACGCAAATGAAAGCGATAAGAAGACTACAAATTAGATTTGTGGGGACAGTGGTCTCCGTCTCCACTAAGATTCAAACAGGAAAAATAATAATAATAAAAAATTGTGAGAAGAGTATTTGAGAACAAATTTCTAACTGACAGAAGGGGCTGAAAGCCACCAAAATGACATACTAAAGGAAACAGTGGGATTTCCTTCACTAGAGAGTTTTAAGAAAAGAGTATTATTGCCTTCCAATTATGGTTTCATGTCTATTCTCCCCAAAGGCACATGTACTTGAAACCCCTCCTGGCCCCATAAGAGAAGATTCTATGGTCCTGATGAGATTGTGTGCATTAGAATCACTATTCTGGAAAGGAGACGCTAAAGGGTACTCGAATAAAATGTTAAAAATTATGAAGGACATAACAAAGGCCAATCAGTCCTTTCCTTTCCCCAGACCCCATAATATGAGAACAAGGGTTATTTGATGAAATTAAAGAGTAGCAAATTAAGTGCTAATAAAATGAGATAGTCACTTATAATTCATTACCATGGGAGGTCACAGAGGCAAATTTTGTGGCTAGATTAAATATGGGGCTGGATAATTTTATGACCGCTAATGATATTTTTAGCAGTGGAGGCTGATATTGTGAGAGAAGTAATCCTATTACATTCTCCAGTAGAGGGCTCGCAGGGACCTCTGGCAAGTGGTATCTGAGAAGTGTGAGAGCAGGCCTCACGGGTTCTAATCTTTGGTGGGGGATTGTACTAAAAAGTAGTTTGTAAGGCGAATGTCTTCAGATGTCCCACTCACGCTTTAGTCCCAACTTCTCTTACGGAGATCTAAACTCCTTTCTAATCAGAAACAGTTGTGGTACAGAGTTTCATTATTCAAGATGCATATGTTCTGGAGATCTATTGTAAGCCATGAGATTGTAGTTAACAATATTGTATTGATACTTGAAATGTGCTAAGATCTTACGTGTTTTGAGCACACGAAAAATGGTAAATGTGTGAGGTGACGGATATCTTAATTGTTTGATTGTGGTGATTAATTTACAATGTATATCAAAACATTAAGTTGTATACCTTAAATATATATATAGAGTTATATATATATATATATGCTATATATACATATATATATATATATATATAATTTTACGGAATAATTATACCTAGTAAAGTTAAAGAAAAATACTATTTTTTTTTTTTTTTTTTAATAGCTAACTTGGGGAAAAGATACCACAATTAGGTAATGTCTTTCAAGAATTTTGAGAACCTAAACCACAAACTTATTTATTGGAATGTCTATATTCACGGCAATATCAGTTGGAGTTTTCTAAAAGCCACTGAGAAAATAAAACATTTAGACAGATCATTCAGCATGTCATTTATAATGGTGGGAATTGTACTAAAGCTAGACTGTAAAGTAGCATGAAAGCACAAAGACACAAAGGAATAGCTCAACCTGAGAAGGTTCATAGAGCAGGTGACACTTGAATTGAGTCTTTTTTTTTTTAATTGAGATATAATTGACATATAACATTTATTAGTTTGACGTGTATAAAATAATGATTTGATAAGTGTATTATTGTGAAACAATTACCACAATAAGTCTAGTTAGCATTCATTACCACACAGTTATTATTTTTTTCTAGTGATGAGAACTTTTAAGATCAGCAACTTTCAAATATACAATACAGCATTAATAACTATAGTCACTGTACTATACATTACATCCTCATGACTTATTTATTTTATAAATGGAAGTTTATACCTTTTGACTCCCATTTCTCCCACCCTCTACCCCCTGCCTCTGTCAACTACCAGTCTGTTCTCTGTATCTATTAGTTCAGTTTTTTTTAGCTTCCACATCTAAGTGAGATCATACGATATTTGTCTTTCTTTGTCTGAATTATTTCACTTAGCATAATGCCCTCAAGGTCCATCTATATTGTTACAAATGGCAAGATTTGCTTTTTCGTGGTTGAATAATATTCCACTTTGTATATATAGCACATTTTCTTCATCCTTCATTTGTCAGTAGACAAGTAGATTGTTTCTATATATTGGCCACTGTAAATAATGCTGCAGTGAACATGGAGGTGCAGAAATCTTTTTGAGATAGTGATTTTGTTTCCTTCAGATAAATATTCAGAAATGGAATTGCTGGATCATTTGGTAGTTCTGTTTTTCATTTTTTGAGTAACCTTCATACTGTTTTCCATAGTGGCTGTACCAATTTTCATTCCCATCAGCAGTCCACAAAGGTTCTTTTTTTCTTCACATCTTCACCAACACTCATTTCTCGTCTTTTTGATAATGACATTCTGACAGTTATGAGATGACACCTCACTGTGATTTTGACTTGCATTTCCCTGATGATTAGTGATGTTGAGCACCTTTTCATGTACCTGTTGGCCAATGACATATTTTCTTTGGAAAAATGTCTACTCAGATCCTTGAACTGAGTCTTAAAGGTTGATAAGAGGTCACCATACAGGCAAGATAAAGAAGGGCATTCTAGGTAGAAGGAACAAGCAGCATGCGCAGGTCCAGAGACAGCACATGACGTAATGTGTCAGTGAACTCCTAGTACTTTGGAAAGGCTGTGCCGCGGAGTTGAATTGTCAGAAACAGAGAAGATGGGGCATGAGAGGGAGAAGGAAGCCAGATCATGAAGATTGGGATTGCCTGAGACCTCTCTCTGGCAGCAGTGCTTCCCATGGTATTGGTAGTGTGTGGGGAGTAGAGAAGAGGTGGGGAGGAGCTTCCAGGAAGAGTTATATGAAATTAAGGACAGCCCCTCAAAGCCTTGTACCATCACAGGCTTTCTTCTTATACTCTTGTCAGCAGCTTCCTTTTGGTGAGCATTGTATTTCATCCAACTCCTTGCTTCACTCATTTTTACAATCTACCTGAAACGGTCTTTACCATGAACCTGATCACTAGTAATTAAAAATGAAAGAGAGAGAGAGAGAGAGAGAGAGAGAGAGAAGAGAGAGTGAGCGAGGGAGCAAGCACCTCCGTTACCTTTGGTTAGAAAGAGGTTCTTATAGGTCTCAGATAAATTGGGATGAGTCTAGTGTGTCTATCTGGTATATGATATTTCCTTGGCCTCTACTGAGAACCAAATCAGTCTCTGGGTGGATAAGAAGTGGCAGATTTCATTTGCCTGACCTTAGACTCCCAACTCTCTGTGAACTTGGCTCAGCAGACAAGCAGGAAAACCTACAGTGTCTTTGAGGAGCAGATGGATTGAAATGTTAAAAATCTGTTTTGTTAGAAGATTTCAGCTAACAGAATAATTTAATTAGAAACAAAAAGCACCCAAACTCTTCAGTGATATTTAAATAAGAATATCATTATTAATCACTCAAAAGCTAACTTGGATTCTATACCATTAAAATTGATAAGAATCAAGTGGAAGAGAATGAGAGAGAGAGAGAGAGAAAATGTCTTTTGTAGAAACTGATTTTCTTGGTGATTTTATCTTTGTGGTGGATGCACGTACTTTATTATTATTTGTGATATTTCATAGTACAGTATGCAATCAGCAGTTTTCCCCATCACATTATAAAGAAATGTAGAATTGTGACATATTTCCTCATCAATAACCTTTTCCGCAGTAGTCCTTTAAGGCTCTTATACGATTATTGAAAAACATGAGGTTGCTAGAGGGTTATAGAAGTGAGGTTAGTTATAGAAGGTAAAGGGATATGTGCTCAATTTACTGTGAAGCCGCTTGTGTTTTAGAGTATTGATGAAGTTGAAATGCACGGTCACCAGATGCTACGTTTGGTGTTAGACACTCAAAGATGAATAAGGTCATGACTCACAATATAAGAAGCACAAGAGACAATTTTATTGCAATTCCTTGATGTATTAAATACAAATTCTGTAGTAGAGGTATATACAAATGTTGGCTCTATCTGGGGAGCAGGCAGTGTTTTCACAAAGTAAAACACTTAACTGCGTCTTAAAGTAGAGATGACAGTCAACCAGAAGAGAACGGAGGGTGGGATGGAGGTAGGAGAGAGCATTGCAAAACCGAAGCAACAGAAACGTCTCCTGGAATTTTGAACAGTTTGTTTTTTCTTTTCCTTTTTCTAACTTCTGTTCTATCAGTGTTATAATTTCTAATACATTCTGCAAAATTCTCCTTTGAGGGAAGAATGGGCTGTATCATATCAGCATCTAGTAGATATTAATCTTGTCAGTAAGGGGGTAGTGATCAAGGATTCCTTTAAGCCCCAACATTAATTCACTTAAATATGTATTAATCATTTGCTCTCCTGGACTGGGCACTCACACATAAGTCTTTGCTGTCAAAAGTGAGGCACGTGGTATGGGTAGCACACTGAACATTTCCCCCCATTGTTAGACATATCTCTGTAATGAATCGATAACAGGTTCTTCCAGTTCCAAATGTACTTAATTTTGCATGAAGTATGCCTTTTCACGACTGGGCTGCCTTCAACAAGGTTATTTATTTGTAGTTGTGTGAAAAAGAAACATAAGCTTTAAAAGAGCTTTGATGCCAAATGATAAATATATCCTTTCAAGGACCATGTAAAAAATAGGTGAATATATTTAATAAAACTTTCAGGTTTTAAAAAGTATTCTTTATTCCCTTTTAGACCTCAGCTGGATCTCCAAAATACAGGTGAATCAACCAGCAGTTCTGAGGCGTGCAGAACAAATCCAGGCTCGCAGAATTGTGAAAAAGGAGTGGCAGGTAAGGGTTCTCCTTGAGCATTCTCTTCCTGTAGCTTACAATGCCTGGGCTCTTCCCTCAAGGCCACAGTATTGAATTTCGCTCAAGATGCATCTGAACTTAAAAGATTGCAGCTGTCCATGACTTATTTTAATAATTCATATATGATGATGATGGGTTGGAGAAAGATAACACATTTATCCAAACAAGTTAAAAAGCTTATCACTCTTGAGTGGCAAAGCTGCAAATGAATCTGAGGCATCTTTATTCATGAGTGAATTAAATGGCATATTTTTGCAACACATTTATTCGGTTTCTTAGACATACCTTCTTTGGTTGTCTTCTATTTTAAATTTCAAACCATAACATCTAAAGCTGGTGTGCCCACGAGTGAGACCCTTATGTATAATAGTAGTTGACCACCTTTGACCATTGTGTTTCCCTTACTATTAATTTTCATAAATAATTTTTCAAATTTCAAAAAATGATGTTTCGTGGAGTGATCACGGTAAGCATATTCTTCCACGTATATCAACCAAAGACGTGCTATGCATCACAGGACTAAAAGGAATTCAGAGTTCATTTTGCAAGTGAGGCAAAATACTGTGATTGAATCCTTTTGGGTGACATCTCACATTTTGTTCATCCTTGGAAATATTCTGATTGAAAAGATAAAAGGAAATTCATCAGAATGAGTTGCGAAATATAAATGTTGTTTGATAAATGAAATTGGATTAAGTTGAAACAAAGAAGTTAGAGACTCTTTTTATAATGTCTCATCCCAGATCCCATGGCTGGAGGTAAAATGTAAGATAGAAACGCTTTTGTTCCTACGACCTCCTATTGAGGGGCTCCTTGTGAATGAGATGGAGAAGACAGATGTGGGGAGACTTGATTGCTTAGAGTTTCATTTTGGCATATCTATGGGAGAAAAAAAATTTAAGGCTACTCTCCTCCCTTTTATTTTATTCTATGTAATGCTCTTCTTGAGCAATGTTTATATCATATATTAGAATGATATGCCTTAGAACAGTATAGATATCAGGTTTTAGCACGCATGTTTGCCTGATGATTCTCTACTAACTAACTGGATTGGAGATTAATTTATTTTTTAACATCATTTTTACTTTTTTCTCAAACCAGGCTGCTTGGCTCCTGAAAGCTGTTACCTTTATAGATCTTACTACACTTTCGGGCGATGACACATCCTCCAACATTCAAAGGCTTTGTTATAAAGCCAAGTATCCAATCCGAGAAGATCTCTTAAAAGCTTTAAATATGCAGGATAAAGGTAATGTTGTGTATAATGTGTGGTGTTTACCTCTTTACAATACTGAATATTAAATCTAAGAGGACTTAAGACAAGATTCAGCTGCTAAAACTATAGCAACAATAAAATTCAGGATAACATTGTATACATAGACAAATAATTGAGATTCTTCTTTGAAAGATAGCAGGGGGAGAATCTGAGTCTCATTTTTAGGTCAGTTCTTTCCATTGTGGATTAAAGTTGCTGGTAGAGAGTTTCTTGATTTTTCTTTCCAGTTCTTTAGTTTTGGAAGTTTTCTGTCTAGTGATTCTGAAAATGCTGATTCTGATTCCCTACCCACATGTGAAAAAGCCGGTCTCATTACTTAATAATTACATCTCATGCATAAAGTATTTTCTGTGAGTAAATGAAATACTGTTGAGAATAAAATGCAAATGGGAAACATTGCATGCTTGTATATTAGGTTAGATCTTTTGAAAAAAGTTTTATTCACTCTTTTAGTGTACATGAAAGAGAGGACTTTCTAAAGTTGCCATAAGTTTAGAACCTTAACGTTTTTGAAATGGAAGAGACCTTTGAGAATCCATCACCTTATTTCTAACTGAGGAAAACGAGAGATGGAAGGCAAAACGGTGTTTCCAAGACAACGTATCTTGTTACTTGCTGGGCTGATTTTAGGAGCCAGGTCTTTCCAGGAAGCGTTGCTCCGTGGTTCCTGAGTGCCTGTCTGTGATGAGTGCAACTGGAGATGTTGCATTGGCCCAATGCAGGTATTTTATTCCAAATAATTTGTAGATAACTTGCAGACCTA
The DNA here is from genome assembly GCF_902729225.1 of Pteropus medius. Taxonomy (NCBI): domain Eukaryota; kingdom Metazoa; phylum Chordata; class Mammalia; order Chiroptera; family Pteropodidae; genus Pteropus; species Pteropus medius. Next base: position 3,227,101 of record NW_024346692.1, read on the forward strand.
AGAAACGCCACAGCTTTTGAAAAATATTTATGATGTTTCTTTTGAGCTGACAATAAAAACACCACCTGTTTATTGCACTTCAAGGTAACAACTTTGGGGGAGAGGGGCTAAAAAAAGTAACAACTTTGTATTAGTCTTATGGTATTATGTTATTGTTTTGTTTTATGGTGCCTATTCGATCTTTTAATTTTTATTTTTAAGAGCTTATTCCTCCAAATGGGGGTTCCAGATTCATGTTTTATTATTTCTTGTAAAAGAAGAGAGATTAGTTAAGTCATTTTGCTGTACCACCCTGTAAGGTTCACTTACTTTTTTCTTCATCCACTGTTTGTTTGAATGCTACAAAAATCTGGATTTTGTTATTTACATGAAATAAAATATTTTCACCGAGTTTACTATTTAGGAATTTTTAAAAAGGAGTCTTGTTACCCTCACAGAACGATGTATCACAATTGTTTTATTCAAGGACTATAATGATGAGAAATTGATCCACGTCCTCAAGAACTGGAAGGGAATGTGGAAAGTAAAAACCTTTTAATTTGTTACAGCATCGTAGGGGAATTTTTTTCTCTGTTTGATTTCTGCCAGTGTTGTTCCATAAATAATAATTAAAAGCATATTGTGCAAATCGAACTTCACATACAGAAGGCTGCTATGATTTCTTTTTTCATAGGCATCACTACAGCTGCTGTTTGTGTCTATCCTGCCCGCGTGTGTGATGCGGTGAAAGCACTAAAGGCTGCAGGCTGTACTATCCCAGTGGCATCAGGTAAAATTGGTGTGACTTTTGTGGTTTTAAAGCACATTCCCTGTCTTTCACTCAGACACTTTGGGGTATTATGTATAGTTTTATACTGCGATTTTAATTAGTTTCATATATTTAATTGGTTGTATTTATTCATTCTTTTAGTATTTATAAATTGCCTTCAAGTAGCAAACATGGTACTAATTCTCAAGAATGTATCCCTGTCTTTAAGGAAACTTACTTGTTTAGGAGGAATAGTCAAGTTAAAGAAAAACATGATGCAGGATATGTAGTATAGTATATATGTGTAAAATATGATAATAACAATACGCAGAAGGTACAGTTGTACCTCAGAGCAGGGAGTGATTTATTCTGCAGAAGTTGGTGACACTCAGAGAGTAAGGGATTGCTTCACGGAGGAGATGATAACCACACTGGGTCTTAAAGGCTCAAGAGAAGTTTACAGTGTTGATAAAACAGGGAATGGCTTTTAGACAGAGGAACAAACAGATGTGGAGGCACAGAAGCATGTTCAGGGAACTGAAAGTGGTTTGCAATTGTTGGATCCTAAGGTAGGACAAAGCAGGACTGTGGGAGTTGAAGCTGGAGATGTATTGAGAGACCACACCCGGCTGTGGCATCTGGGCTGTGTTCGGGCGATGGGGAAAGCACTGAAGGGTTTTAAGCAGAGGCAGGCCATGATCAGCTTCATGACGTACTGAGTACACATTAGAGAGGGTGAAATGGAGTTAGGGAGACTTACCACAGTCCATGTGGGAAATGATGAGAGCCACCCCAAAGCTTGGAAGATAAAGAAGAGAGGGTATGTTTAAGGGTTATTGACTTAATATAGACACAGTAGGACTTGGCATGAGTCCTACTTCATGTGTAAACGTGTGTGTGTGTGTGTGTGCGCGCGCGCGCTCGCGCACGCACGCTTACGTGCACCTGTCTCTTACCAGATGGATGGACAAGCGTAAAATTAAATTCTACTTTTAAAAGATGTTAGAACATAGTTTGGTGCTTTAAAAAAGAAGTCTATAAAGATCATTAATTTATTTTATTAGAAATACATCAAAGCTATAGAGTATATAGTATTTATATATAACTTGTTTGTGAAGATTCTCAAAGTATTTGGCAGCTACACCTTTATCAACCTTAATTTTTCATTGGCCTCAGTCAGTTCAGCTTTTCCTTTATACAACAGGGGGACGTGCTTTCCTCTGAGGTAGCAGACCCAAGGAATTTAATAACATCAAAGAAACACAAAAGATTATCTTTAGATTCCAGGATGTAATTAATGAAGCGCATGTAAAAATTGTTAATACTTTTTCAAAAGTGTAGTTGTATGTCCACTTTCCTTTTATTTATGCTTGTCCCTATTCTTCCCAGCTCTGCCCCTGCCCCAGTTCTGTGGACTAATCAGGTGCTTTTCTTCCTGCCGTTTTCTTCCCTTTAGTCCCATCTGCCTGGCTGGTTGTTTTAAGATTGGAAAGGGAGGAACCTACATTTCAATTTGGTTACAACAGCTAAAACTGTGGTTGGTAAATCAAAGATACAGTGATGGTCAACTGATCAAGAGTAGGATCTAGAATTATTAGTGTCCAGCAAGACTGGACTACAGCTACTATTTTATGAGCATCAGTGTGATGATAACATATATTTTTTTAATTGCCATTTACTCAGAGAACCCTCATAGTCATCTCTGAAACAATTTAATTTCAGATCTTCTAAAGGATAATAAAATGCTAATATCTGGCCTAACACCAGTACTATATATATAAGGTAACTTTCTGTTTCTTCGCACTTAACTTTTCAGGATATTCATGAAGTTCTTAAGTGTCATTAAGGCTTTGGTCTGTAAATGCTGAATTTTTTGTCTGAAATTCTTTGTTGAGATACTGACCAATTGAAATTCCTTCCTTTCCTTTTTTTCCCTTTCTCTCTATTAGTGGCTACTGGCTTTCCAGCTGGACAGACTCATTTAAAAACCCGATTAGAAGAGATCAGATTGGCTGTGGAAGATGGAGCTATGGAAATTGATGTGGTAATTAACAGGACCTTGGTGCTGACAGGCCAGTGGGAAGGTAGGTGTATGTCCTTACCTATCAGAGAGATACAATTCTTCCCTGGTGGATCAAATAGTGGCGATTTGGTAAGAGACAGCATGTTTTGGAAGTCACTAGTCTAGATTACAAGTCACTGGTTCAGAGAGTGAATCTAGGAGAAAACCTGGCTAGGGATTACTCATCCTTTCGCCCTTCATAAATCTAGAAAGTTGCCTACCTGTATGAGTTTTTTTAGATCCTTTTGAGTGCTTAGGTGAATAGTTAGTTCCATGCAATAAATTAACTTTTATTCTGTTCTGTATTGTTTTGTTATTCAATACATAAATCACTCCAGGCAAGTCTTTTATGCAGTTTATTTTAATATGGTAGAGGAATATTTCTTTTTTTATGTTAATCTTTGTAGATTTTTAAGATGTGAAATTATTAATAAGTCTAGATCTGTTTTTACTCCTATTATTCTTGCACATAGCTTCTATGAATATTATTTTATATTCACCTTTGAGATTCATGACTTACTGTCACAGATTACAATAAGATGTCACCCATTCCAGTAAAAAGCTATTGTTTTTTTATAACTAGTTAGTAAAGAAATAGATTTTACCTGTCTTAAAAATATTTTATAGACTAGAGATCACTGATAGCTAAAATAAGTATTGTTCTCTATTTCAAAAAAAATTATTATAACAAGTAGTTTAACTAAAAGTTTTTAACAATATCATAGGATAAAACCAGAATAATATACTATCTCTTTCGATATGTTAACACCAAATAAAAGGCATATTTAATTCTAATTATGGAGGTTATCCCTGCTCACTGTTAAAAACAGAAATTCCCACCAGTAATAAAGGAAATGGACTTTCCACTTGATCTCATCTAGAAATAATGCCTGATAACACTACAATCTACAACTTTCCAGATTTTTCATACACACACACACACACACACACACACACACACACACACACTCACATGCAACTCCTACCCTTTTTTAAAGTTTAAATAAAAATAAGATTATATCTAATGTATTTTTTCTTAACCTGTTTATTGGAGTTGCCAATATCTTATGGATGGATATCTTTCTCTAACTTTATCTATCAATCCATCTATCTTATCATCTGTAAATCTTAATTCCATTGTTTATCTAAGAATTGTTTTTGGTTATGGAGTAGCAAAGATGCAGTCAGTCAAAGATTTATTCTCTTATATAAAGTGTGGAAGTTGGTATTTCAGAGGTATTGTGGCAGCCCCACAAAGTCCTTGGAGACCTATGCTGCTTTTGTCTTCCACTTCTAAAACATGTGGCTTCTACTCTCATGTTCAAGGGCACTTCGTTATTTCAGTTTTTGAAGCTCCAGTCTTTATACTCATCTGCTAGACAACAGGAAAAAAGGGCTTGTCCTATTCCAAAATCTCACATACTTTTGCTTACACCTCATTGCCCTAAACTGAGTTACATGGCCATGTGGGGCTGCAAGTGAAGCTGGAAAATGTAGTTTTATCGCTTGGAGTTTTGGCTACATTTCTGTACATTCTTAATAAGTTAGATTGTATACATTTTTGTGCTCAGATGGAGAGGAATGACAGAAGTACTGGCAGGGAAGGCGTGCCATAATGAGATAAACATGATGAGATAGTAAAAAGTTTACATAACAGCAAAGGATCAGGCAAAACAACAATAACAACAAAGATTAAATAAGAAGATATACATCGAAGTCAAAAAGCACAAAGGTGTGGACCAGTAACTGTGGGGCAAGTCATTTCTGAGATTTCATCACTGAGACAATCACTGTGTTCCAGGATAATACAATCAGAGATACAACAGTTTGAATGATCAAAAAAAAAAAAAGAAAGAAAAAAAAAGTTGAGGCCATTCTCACTTTCACTGCCTTACATTCCCTTTATACTCATCAACATTTTTAGTCCTTGCCAGGTTTAAGTTTTTGACAGTTCACATATACCTTTTTGTGCTTTTCGTTTTTGTTTCTTTTCTTACGGTCCATGTGTGTTTTGGCCAATTGTAATCATTCTTCAAAGGTCTATTTTGTCCCTTGTCTTGACATATTAATTCCACTTGTCTGTTTTTAGTCACAGATTTTAGTTAAGAGCTAAGACTAGAGAAAGAGAAAATAAAAATGGGTAAGCATTAAAATGTGGAAATAAACTTTGTGATTCGGTTAGATAAAAAACTACATGCCCTTTATGTCTTTTATTAAGAGCTGTAGATTTAGAAGTATAGTTTATATTATAACTTGTGTTTTTGTCTCTAGAATACTGCTCATTGAAAATTAAATACAGTAGGAGAGAGGTTTTGATGTAGTTGGCAATCCTTAATGAACTAGAAATGGTTGTTTTTAAGAACTGATTATTTCCCAATAACAGGCATTCATGCAAAATATAATAACATGTCTTTGTCCTAGACCATACTTTTCTATTAACCCTTTTGTATGGTGTTAATAACCTCTTGACCCAAGGCAAATTGAAAAGGAACATTTAATACTAGAAATTTAATTCTAAATAGAAATCTGCAATGACTTAGGACTTTTTCCACTGCAGTATTTTGTCTTAGTTTCGGTTCTCGACCTGATTGCATATTGTATTTTTCAGTGTCATGTTTTAATATTAGCTGTTTACTAAAATATAAGCCTAAAATTGATTTCTTGCAATTTGCCTAGGGAAATGTCTGTTGGGCTATTACACGTTCAAATCCAGGTCTCTCTCCTCTGTGCACTGAGGTGTACATAGGATACTGGTTAAAGCACAAAAGAAAGCATTCTGTTTTTAAAATCTAGCATTCAGAGTGGATCCTAATTATTCCTTATGGTTACAAAGATCCACAGTTTAGGGTATGAACTCAAAGAGGAGACTGTAGGGTGCTCATATTTTTCTTCCTGGATTCTCCTTGGTGACGATTTAAAAATCTCTACTTTCCTCAAACCTCTAACTCTTCTGCCTACCTTGAGGCTCCTTCTCTCTTAGCAAGCAGATGACCTACCTGCTTAAAATCTGGAAATAAACTTTCTCTGAGAAGCAGAGAAAATGGGAACCATTAGACAGGAACTCCCTCGAGGTCCTTGCACCAGATCTGCTTCCTTCTTATCTCTCCCTCTGTTAAGTCCGATCCCTCTGTTGTGCCGTGGCTCTCATCCCCTCCATTCTCAGAGCCCCTACTCCATTCATTGGCCATTTTTTTTCTCCTGTATCTTCAGCCAAACTTCCCCTCAAAGTCTGCACACTCTCCCTGGGAAAGCTCATGTCGTGTCTGATCTCACCAGTATTCCCTATGCCGAAGACTGCCAAACCTCCTGAATGTTGGAACCGTGTCTGCCTGACTCCAGAACTCATATTCCATTTCCCCACTAAACCATGTTGCTTTTCATTAGTCATTTTTACATAAGTAGACATTCAAAATCTGAATCTTGACCAAAACAGAGAATCTAGCCATTTTAGAAAGAAATTTATTTAAAAATATTTACATTTCCCCTGACTTTAACACTTTCCATTAAATACAATTTAATATCAGGACTGTTGCACTCATAACTGCATTATCCTGGAACGGAGTGATTCTCTCAGGGACCGCTGAAATCTCCGAGATGACTGGCCCCACAGCTAATGATCCAGACTGTTGTGCTCTTTGATTTCATATGTCTTTTCATTTAAACATTTTTGTTATTGTTGTTTGGCCTGGTCCTTTGCTGTTAAGCTTTTTACTGTCAGATCTCGTTTAGCTCATATGGCACACTGCGCTTCCCTGCCGGTTCTGCCCTCACTCCTTGCCATCCAGGCACAGAAACGTACACCACTAACTTACACTCGGACAGTAGTTTTAAGTGGCTGGGGTATGGAATGTATTGCTGGTTCTCAGAAATACCTGATAATCACTTTCAAATTTCTTGCCCCAACTCCTCTTCGCCTTTTCACAGAATCTTGCACTGCCCCCACAACCCCACTTTCCAGATATATATTAGTATCAGAATTGGGGGTTGGATGTGAGAGAATAGGCTCCTATACTGTGAAAATCACTCCAGGTGATTTTGATTCTACCTGCACACCCAGTCTTCACCATCCCATAAGTCTTGTGGAGAAGCTCTAATTTAGAACATTAAAAAAAAAATACTTCTAGTTCTTGGTTCTACATGGTTTAAGTGCAGGATAATTGAAGCATTGTTAAGTTTACATATTGATTAATTAGTGCAAATTGTATTTCCCATGAATTTCTATTTATTTAGCCTGACTCTGCAGTTAACCGTAAACAGGATGCTTAAGGAATACAGTGTTAGACTCTGGTGACTTTAGCCAGAAAATACATTTATTTCTCTGCTCTTCATAAAAAGACAATTCTCTTCTCTCTGGGGTGGCTGTGCTTTGGGATGAGGATAGCAGCTCGGGGTGGGATGGGGAGGTGCTGTGCTGGACTGTGAGAGAGGTGGGGGCCCCCAGGCAGCCAGATAGGCCAGTGATCACTGGGTCAGTCAGACCCAGAATGTATACACTGTGGAGTAAGAAGGGAGGCTAGCACTGGGAAACGGGAAGAGTTGAGAGCAGAGTCTTTGCACTAGACAGACCTTGATTGGAATCCTGGTGCCACCATTAGTAGGCATTTTCTCTTGGGCAGGTTGCTTCTCTGTGCCTTCTGATCCTTCTCTGTAAAATAGCAAAAATGGCATGTGCTTCACAAGGTTATAATAGGGATTAGGTTAGATAATGTGTGTAAATCAGTCATCCAGGTGCTTGGCCCAGATGACTTCCTCCAGGCCAACTGCACTTTCTTCTCATTCCCCCTCCTCCTTCTGATGATGAAAATATGTTGTCAAAGGAAGTAACCATATAACACATGTACTGAGTAAATGAAGTGGAACTCTAAGGACTTGGGATTTAGTCTTTGTAATTTTGCTAATTTACACCTAGTTCTTGGGCAAAAGCTTCACTTTTCTCTGCCTCCATTTAAAATAGCTATCGATGGGGCGGGGAGGGGGGATGGCAGGGGAGAATAAGACCTAAGACTAAAGGATTCCTACAGCCCTTTAGAACTGTAATGGCCTGTGATTTTATATTTGGTGTTTTCTTTGTCCGTGAGTATTATTTCCATAAGTGCTTGTAATATGGTATTTTTTTAATGATGATATTGAAGTTGACATCCAAGTTGCATTCCTTAAATAGTTCTTTGAAGAAAGCATTCACTAGAGGGATTCATCATCTCATAATTTTTACCGAACAGGTTTTGAAAATTAAATATATTCTATGCTCTGTAAATAGGCAGAGGTGTTCATTTTTTCACTTTTTTATGACCTCTCTCTGCTGCATATATTTACTTAACATATTACCAGCGAATGGAAGTGCTATCAGATTCTGCCTCATTTAGGAATCTTCCAGTTTCTTGAGCTCAGGACTTTACTAATATTTGGAAACTCATTTCACACAGAAGCACTAGCAGACATGACTCCAAAGGTGATGTCATCTGTGACATTTTTCCAGAATACTATATTCAGTGTCCCAGTTGGAACTATTGTTTGTCTCCTGTATCTAGAGCCTCATGTGTCTTTCACTCCCTTCAGTTCTTCAGCCCCCAGTTTCTCTCCTAGACTCGGTTTGTGGAGTACATACCTTTTACCCATCAAGAATTTTAGAGTGAGAGAATGAAATATTCGGGCCAATACCAGAGTCTATTATTGTGCCTTATGCAAGTGGATCCTGAAAATCTTGAATCAGGGCAACAATTCATTTTTATTATTTGATTATTTTTATACCATAAGGATGGCAGAAAGAACATTCTTTAGGAGAAATTGGTATTTTTCTTTGGTTTGTAGAGCTGTTAATCATAGGTTATGAGAAAAGTAATCTCTAATTCTATAGATACTTTTTGGAGAGGAATCACATAATCCATAATCTATGCTTTCTCAGTTTTAGGGGTTGTTTATAATGGAAAAATTCTGGAGATACTTACAGCAGCTGTATGCTTTTATGGTTTTTGTTTTTACGCTCCAATTCTTCAAAACTTCAAATAATATTGACAAAAATGTGTGTTTTATTTCTTGTAGGTTATTTTAGTACCTGGTGTTTTAGCTCATCTTGGTTCTAGTCATACAAGAATAATTAGTTGCCTTGGTGGATGAAAACTGTTCTTGAACATTTTGTGACTTTTTTAGTTTAAAAGGTTGCTGTACACTTTTATATTAAGTGTTTTACTGTACATATAATTATCTTAAGGGTTATTTTCAGGCCTTTCTTGCGCAGTGTTGAACATCTTTCAGGTACTCAAAAAATAATTGCTTAGATATGTTCGTTAACAATTATTTTTTAAGTGCCTTTGAATAGCATAAAATATAAAAGGAAATCTACTTTACGACTTTTAGATAGGAAATATAGTCTTTAAACACTTAGATTCTTACTTAAATCATAATTCCTATACATGAAAGCTTTTCTAACATAGTTTTCTATGTCTTTGGCTGTGCTTTTTCAGAAAACTTAACAGATTGCCAGTATCATCACAATTAAGAATATATTTTCCTTTAAAATGGAGAGAAACAAGATGATTTTAAATAGAGAAAAGTAAAATACTGTAGATGCAGCCTCCCTGCTGACATGGGGAGGCAGAAGGTAGAGCCAGTTTCAACTTGTTTTGGATGCTGTTTAAAACAGATGCAGTGTGGCCCCCTCCACTCCTTGGATCTACGTTCTCATGCACACAGGCCTTTCCAGGTGTGGCTAAGTTCTCTGATTCCTGTCAGTGAACGAACGTTCCACCAACACAGCCTCACTTGTTTTTCAGCTAGGAATGACGAGCAGAAGGTCAGGTTATGACCTCCATTTCTCCTCATCAATGTGGCAGTAGTAGGAGGGATAAGTGGGGACAGACAGGAGACAACCCCTCTGCTGGTTGAGACACAATATTGATTAAGCATCTACAATGTAATATATCCTGGGTTTCTAGTACACCCACTTCCGCTACTCCTGAAAACCTCATTATAAGTCAAAGCATTTATTATCAGGTTTTTAATGTGACATCACTATGCCAGCCACTTCTCTGGTATATGTGTTTTGTTAAATTTTGCATTATTCTGACTAATTTGCAGTCGTGGTGTTTGAATTCCATTTTCATTTGTCAGTCATCTTTTATAATAGCCTTCTAAATTATTATTTTTCTGGTACGTGCAAGAATTGTTTTTTCCCTCTTTTTTTTAATGGGGGTTTTCAATTTCTGTAATGTCTGAAATTTTAACAATTTATATGTATTATATGTGAGTATATGAACAGAAAAATTAATAGGTACTCCAGGGAATAAGGTCCTAGAGTACCTATTTGAAACATCCTATTTAGTAAATAGGATGTTTACTAAATTAACGTTTATAAGAGCAAAAAATCTGAAACATTAAATATCCAATAATAGAAAAATGGTTGAATAAATTATTTATGACCATGCAATGGAAGATTGTACAGGGATGTTATTGTTTCTAAACCTTCTCAGTGGACAGATCTAGGAAATATGTGAACGTTGACAGACACACAATGCACTCATTAATCACATATACATCTGTATCTGTTCATTTATCTATCTTTATATCTTTATATCTTTATTAGAACTCATGAGTTCACACTGATAACTCCCATTACAAGCCAACATCACATGATTTATTTTCGACCTCTCCCTTTCTATATTTATTCCCCTCTTTTTTGTCAGTGAGAAATCTTGGTCCCATTATCCTCAGTATATTTACTTATTTGATCAATTTCCTTGTGTATAGCAGTCTCTTGACCATGTGGGCTGTCTCCCTGGCCCACTACCATGAACTCAGGTTGGTTCTATTCACCAAGTTCTCCAGACTCCTAGCCCCCACTGGCGAGCTTATCTCTTGATGTGTAGAGAACACTTTGAGAATTTTTGAAGGAAGATACCTTGAAAATTTAGGGAGAGTCATTATTTTGCATGAAGAATATTTTGGAAAGAGGATCTCTTAAACTTATTACTGCACTTGTAATTCTCTCCACATGATTAGTCTAGTAGCAAAGATATAAATCCACACCCTGATGCTGTCCTTTCCTGCTAATGTAGGGGGAAAATACACCCATTAGTTTTTCCATTGTATTGCTTGTTTATATTGAAAGGAAAGTGACAGTTGAGTATGTTAAAGACATTATGATTCGAGATTGATTGGGTTACATTTCAGCCATCAAGTCATTTGATTTACATTTATCTTCTATCTAGTTTCTAAGATATCTGTCATTGTGATGCCACAGTGCCCCAAACTACCTTCTAACAATGTTTCCTGTGGCTTCCATGGCTTGTGTTGGAGTAAGGTGGTCTTTTTTCATCACTCAGTAGGATTCAAAGGCCCAGGTAGAAGCGTTCGCTTGATGGAGCCCAGGCCACATTTTAAAAAGGCCAGATTTGGTATGCTTTTTTATTTAATTGTTTTGGTATTCCCTGGGCAAAATAGTAATAGAAAGAAACAACAACTTTCCCAGTATTGAACTTCAAAGATTAAGATATTTGCTCAGAAAAACTTGACCCTCTTATGTGGTGAAATAGGTCAGTAAAATGATTTGAGGAGTTGGTGGTTAAAGAATGAGAAGGCACTGGTTGCATATTTGTTAAGTCTAGTTAAGCTCTAAGTGATCATTTTGGTTCATTCTATTTGGCTCATGGATTAAAGAGCATAACTTCCAGGTGGCTGATAATTGAGTCATAAAATACATCTGGCTTTTCTGGTTGATTTTAACTGTAGGTGAAGAAATTCACTGGGTATTTAAAGGTAATACTCTTTGGGAAAGGATGGTAATTTGTCCATAAATATGATCAGGATCAGCGTTTTAAGAATTTTGTTATACAGGGCAAAGTTCACTTTAACAGATGCCGTAATAAAATATTTTCAAGCCTTTTCTGATGGCTCACTGTAAGCACTAATTCATATAAAATTTTTCAGTGCAGTACAAGGAGTTGGATCAGGTCATGATGCAAGATTTGATTTTTATCACACAACACTTAATGGAAACTCATTTTACTAGAATTCTGAGCTTAATAATGATTATACTTTTGAGTGCTTACAGTAAGCCAGGCAACGTGTAAAGTTCTCTCTCTCTCTCTCTTTCTATATAGAGATACATATATATATATATATATATGTATCTCTATATATCTATATGTAGATATTCTTTTAATTCTTATAATAACCCTATAAAGTAAATGTTATTATTGACACTTAGGATGGTACAAAGAGAAATTATTTGTCCAAGGTCACACAGGTAGTGGTGGAATTGGGTTTTAAAGCCATATTTGTCTGACTCTCAAGCTTGCTTTTGACGGCAACACTGTGGAAGAAAATTCATTAATTAAATTACAAATTAACTCTGGATTACCATTCTTGAATTTTCAGATTAAGAGATTTCCTTGTCACTAGTTCTTAGAGACCAATTTTCTCTTTTTAGATTCAGTAACTCAAGAAATGTCATTCCTTCTAAGATTCATTCTCTGAGTTTAAAGAATATAAATTGTTATTGTCACATAGTCTTTTACTGTTTATACTATTCTTATACATGTTGTCATATTGGATGTAGGGGTGAGATGTTTTCTCACAGTTTAGGTAGGATGGGCAGGGTATGATAGGTGGCGTGGCATCTCAAATCATCTCTAATGCTCAAAACTACTGATTGTTAGGGATTTGTGAAAATAATTGTTTCTTGAAAAACCTATGGGTACCATCTCGGCGGCAACAAACACTGAACTTTACCAAGCATTTCATAATAGAATATTTGACTTTATTTGTATTCAGTTTTCACTTTCAAGCTTCAAATTAACTTCAGGTTTTCTAGGATTAGGAAAACAGGTTTTATTCTTCTTGTTATAACTTTAATGGATTTGACTGAGTTTACTATCTTTTAAGTCTTTTATATGTACATTAGGGAACCTGTGAATTATAGAACTCTCATTTTAGCATTAAAAAATGTTTACCCTTACCCTAACCTTTATTATGAATGTTTCTTTCCTGCTCAGTTTAGTCTGTGTGGTTGTAAAACTTCCTAGGAAACACACATACAGAAAAAAAAAGTTCTGATGTTAGTCGCGATAATGTAGCAATAGCTTAAGTTCAAGAAATGAATATGGCCAACTTGATGCAGGATGAGAGCCAAAATCCACTGGTGTCATGACAAAAGGCTGCAAAATAATTTTTCAAAAATTTAATACTCATTATACTGGTTTTGTTTACTAAAATTCTGTTACTTTGAATATGAAATGTTTTCCCCCTCAATTTTATTTTTTTAACTACAGTTTTATTTAAATTATTTAATCAAGCTGTTTTCAGGGTGCTATATGGAGCCCTAGAAAGCCAGATATGATTCTGGGGTCAGGAGTTAAATGGATTCAAGGCTGCATCTGTGAATCCCTCTACAGCTGGCTTTGTGCACATACTTCCAACACTACCTCAACACTTTTTAGTCATATATATATATAGACACATGCCCTGGCAGATAGTGGGACAAGGCATTATGTCTTTATTGTCATTAGTAGAGCTCTCAGGAAAGGCCTGCTTTATATTCCAACAAGGGAACTTATTATATGTGAATGGAAGAATTAACAAAGACCTGAGGATTTTTTTCTTTAGTTTAGAAAGTGGTACACTCCTGTATGTGTGTTAGATAAATTTCTTTTTTCTTCTAGGTAACCGTCATCTGGAAAAGGTGGAAATTATTTGTAATTTGCATGTCATTATAATGATATTTTAAAAGCTTCATGGCTCTGGACCTCAGGTCAGGGCTTAGAAACTGTTTCCTGGTAGCAAATTAAGCATTCCTTATAACAGGATGTGAACTGCAACAAAATGCTCTAGGCGATATTAAATTGGGGTGCTTTTTTAGAAAGTGACAAATGTTTTATGTTTCGTAAACCTGAGAGAGGTTCTACCAGCTCTAAATGGCTGCCAAGTTATGTTATCACTTGCCTGCTTTGTAACTGCCTCAATTATTTCCTTCTCCAGCCCTGTATGATGAGATTCGTCAGTTTCGCAAGGCCTGTGGGGAGGCTCATCTCAAAACCATCTTAGCAACAGGAGAACTTGGATCTCTAACTAATGTCTATAAAGCCAGTATGATAGCAATGATGGCAGGTAAGCATATTATATTCAAATGATGATATATATTGAATTGGTGTGTTTAGGAGAAACAAGTAAGTGAAAACATTTGGCTGTTAGCTAGAAGTGCTAACCACTTGTTATGGTCACATAGTCTTTTATTTTTATTGTGGGAGGGGTCAGATATTTTGTGACTACATGTACGATGTGAGGTGTTCAGACACTTGGCTTTCTTCCACATTTTTTGATGGCATTTCATTGCTGCACTATCCTTATAAGACAGTAGATGGCTCTCTTGTTAGTGAATTGCCTTCTGTGTTATTCTTTGATTATTCATTCATCAACATATGTTAGACAGAAATTTCTTTAACTCTGACATATTCCTCTCTGTGAATTTAAATGTTTGATTTTTCTCAGAGATGATATATTTATATGGTTAAAGGCAACCGGTGCTTTTGTTTGTGTTAATTCTTTCTTTTTAAGTGTAGTACAGTACCATTGTACTTCCAAATGTAGGTTGACTTATTCTTTATCTAGATGAAAAGGAGCTCTATCCATTCGCATGTCCAAGCTTGAAACCCAGGAGTCATGCTTGAGTCATTCTTTTTCTCACCTTCATATAAATCAGTGAACAATTCTTGAGAGTTCAACCTCTTTATCTAATACGTCTCCTCTCCATTCTGAGTGCTGCTGTTAGGCCATTGTCATTTCCCATGTGGGTCACTTCAACAGTCTCCTAACTAGTTTCCCTGTCTGTACTTTTGTTCCCTTCCAACCTGTTGTCCACAGTGCTGCCAGAATGATCTCTTAAGCATGCTAATTTGATTGTGGTAATGCTTTCTTAAAATACTTCGGTGGCTTTCTACTTCATCTTTAAGGTAAACTAAAATTTTCAGCCTGATCTTTTTTAACTTTTATTTTATATTAGTTTCAGGTATACAGTACACTGGTTAGACATTTATACAGTTTATGAAGCGATCCCCCCAATTACTCTAGTACCCATCTGGCTCTACACATAGCCCTTTACAATCAGCCTGATTTTTAAAATGATCCTTCCCAAGACCCTGCCTATGCCTGTCATCTCCTCATTCTCCCTTCACACTATGCTCCAGCTCTGTGGAATTACTTGCAGTTCTCTTTGGATGGCACCGTCCAACCCTTTGAGTCTTTGTGCTGTGCTCCCTGCCCTGAAATCTCTTTTGCCCAAATAACTCCTTAACATTTTTGGATTCAGCACAGGTGTCACTCTTCTTAAAAATATCCCCCCTCCCCCAAAAAAGAATATTTCCCCAATACTGCTTCCTCTCCCACCACTTGGTTTATTATCTTCTCTGGGTGCCCCCATAGCATTCTGTTAAAACCTCTATTAGATAACTTGTTACATTATACACTTGACTGTGATTGAGTATTGAATTTCTAGGTGCCCTGTTAGTGGATATGTGACTTCTCATGTCTTAAATCTGCTCCTCAATGTAGTCACCCTCTAGGTTTTTATACTTTTGTACTTTTCGAATACTCTGTCAGACTTCTCATTGTTCCCTGGAACTCTACTGAAGATCAGCCTAAGAGACACATTATAATGATAATATTGCTCTGGTCACTGCTGCTATCTCCTGAGGATTTCTGCTCTAGTTGTCTCATTTAGAGCAAAATTTCTGAAAACCTAAGGATAAGAAGGAATTGAACACTTTAAACAGTGGGTCGTCTTCTACAATAATAGAAGACTCTCTGCAACTCTTAGGAACCTAGGAAAAGCCCCTTGGAGTCATAAGTAGACAAAGAGTCTCCCTTTTTCATGCTCCTTACCAGAACAAAGGATTGTTAGCCCATAATGCTGTCATTTAGGTCACAGTGAAAGTGTATTCATTCTGGGACATCAGCCAACTCTATCCTAATCATTACACCTACTGCTCATGATAGAAACAGGATATTAGGTCAGAATGCTTGGACACCTCTGTTCTACCCTCTTCCCCACCCTATCCACAGACAAACATGAGACTGGAAACACACTCTCCTTTGTCTCTTCCTGTCTACTGTATCTGTGTTCATGTTGTTGTTTATCTCCTTCATTTCTTCACTTAATCAGTGTCTATTGAGTACTTACTGTGAGTAATATAACTTGTATTTATGGTATGCTTTACCAAATACTTTAAAATGATATTTCTTCATCTTCATGTTAGCCCTATCGTGGATGAAATTTAAGATTGAGTGACTTGTCTAATGTCACAAAACTTAGGACCACATATATTGGAACCCAAATTTTCTGGCTCCAGCCTTATTTCTTTTTCACTTGTAACAACTGCCTCCCAAGGCACCATTCTCGATCTTATTATGAATTAGATACAGTCTTTATGAAGTATTATATTTGGAAGCATCTAGCACACTTCTTGGCCCACAGCTTATGCATCCTATTCTGTTAAGAAGGTACATAATAAATGTATTTTTAAAATGAATTTTTAAAATTTTTAAAAATTGTAGAGTAAATTCATATTGCTTCCTATATCTATGGTATTTAAATTTTTAAAAAATATTTCTTAAAAAAATCGACTTCATTGAGGTAAATTTACACTTAATAAAGTTCAGGCGTTAAGTGTACAGTGTGATGCATTTTGACAATTTTTATATTCCATCATCCCAGAAATATCATTTGTGCCCCTTTGCTGCGAGTTCCACTTGTCTCACCTTCTACCCCAGTTGCTATCACTGATCTGATTTTGTCACTATAGATTAGCTTTGCCAGTTTTAGAACACCATATAATTAAACATGTGTAAGATTTTGTGCTTATCTCCCGCTACCCAAGTTAATAGCTGTGAGATCTGTCCATGTTGTTCCATAGATGAGTTTGCTTAGTATTCCATTTACAAATATACTGAGTTGCTAAATTTATTGGTATAAAGTTGTTTTTAATATTCTCTTATTAGTCTGATGTCTATAGGATCTGTAGTTGTATCCTTTTTTATTTCAGATTACAGTTGTCGTCGTTACTGGTGGTTATTTTTTGTTGTTTTTTTTTGGTAGGAAATGTCTTGCCCAGTGGTCTGCCAATTTTATTAATCATTTTAATAAACGAGTTTTTGCTTTATCATTTTTTCATTATTTAGTTTAAAATGTTTTTTAATTTTCCTTAGACTTCTCTTATTACTCAGAATCTTATTAGAGTGTTATTTAGAATGAAGTGTTTGATTTCCAAATATTTTCTGCTTTCCTGGATATCTTATTGTTGACTTATAATGTAAAATTCTGTTTTGATCACAGACTATTGTAAGAATATTTTGTCTTTTGTAAATAAAGAGACTAATTTTATAGCTCATTTTATGATATATTTAGGTATATGCTTCAAGTGCACTTGAAAAGAATCGTGTACTTGCAAATATTAGTGGCAGTGTTCTGTAAATGTCAATTAGATCAAGTTGGTTGGTAGCATTTTTCAGAACTGGTTTTGTTTTGTTTTGGTTTACTTGTTCTATTTAATACCACGAGGGGTGTTAAAATCTCCAAATATGATTATGGATTTGTCTACTTGTCCCTTTAGTTGTGGGACAAGTTGGGAGTATAAAAATACATTTTTTTAAATGTATTTCGGAACTCTGTTATTATTTATATACACTTTTAGGATTGTTAATTAGCACATTCATCATTACGACATGTCGCTCTTTATCTCTGATACTAGTCTTTGTCTGAAGATCTAGTTTGTCTCATATTAACCTGGTCACACCAGCTTTTTTGTGCCTACTGTTTGCATGGTATATCTTTTTTCATCCTTTTATTTTCAACCCATCTGTGGTTATATATTTAAAGTTTATCTCCTGCAAGCAGTCTTTTTAAATCCATTATGATAATCTCTACTTTTTAACTGGAATGATCTGTCCATTTACATTTCTCATATTATTAATATGATAGGATTTAAGTCTATCATCTTGAGATTTATTTCTTCTTGAGATCTATTTACTGTTTCATTTTTAATGCCACCTTTAGGATTCATTAAATAGTTTATAGTATTTCATTTTACTTTTTCTATTGGCTTTATGTATATATACAACCACTTTGTATTTTTTTAGTGATTTCTCTAGCAATTACAATATGCGTCTTTATCACTGGCTACCTAGAATTAATATTGTTCCACTTTACACTTTATATGTCACAAATATAAGACCCTTACAATAGTTTCATTTACACCCTCATCAGTCCTTTGAATTATTTTCATGTTCTTCTTCCACCTATGTTATAAACTCCTTACAAGGATGCAATTTTTATTTTAAGTTATTTGTCTTTTAAGGAAATTAAAAGAAAAAACTAGTGAAGCTAGTCTTTTATATTTTTTCACATATATATCATTTCCAACTTTATTCCCTCTTGTAAGTCTGCTGGTGATTTATTCTCTCAGGTTCTATTCATCTGCAAATGTCTTTATTTTATCCCTATGTTTCAAAGATAGTTTACTCTATATAGAATTCTGGGTCGACTGTTTTATTTTTATTTCGGCACTTTAAACATGTCATTTTATTCCTTGGAATTTCACTTATTTATTTTTTATTTTTTTATTTTTTTTGTAAGTAATATCACGTTTTACTCTGGCTGTGGTCAATCAGTATTTTCTCTTTATCATTGTTTTTCCGCTAGTTTGACCATGATGTGCATAAGTATGGTTTTCTTTGTATTTATTCTATTTGTAGTTTGCTGAGCTTCTTGGATCTTGGATCTGTAGGTTAAAGTTTTCTACCCAAATTAGGACATTTTAAAAATTATTTTTTCAGATATATTTTCTGCCTCATTCTATTTCTCTTTTCCTTCGAGGATCCCAGGTACATTAGCATTAGATATTGTTCCACAGTTTATCGAAGTCCTGTTTATTTCTTAATCTTTTTTCCCTCTCTGTTCTTCTGATTGGCTAATTTACATAGATCTTTCTTCAAATTCATTGTCCCTTATTTTCTATCCCAAATGTGCATTTAAGTCCATCCAGTGAAATTGATGCTACTGTATATGTTTAGTTTTAGAATTTCCATTAGATTCTTCACTGTAATTTTTATTTCTCTGCTGAGATTTCCCATTTTCTCCTTCATTGAGATGATGTTTTCCTTTAAGTTTTTAAGCTGATTAAAAGTCCTTATCTGCTAATGTTTATCTGGATTATCTTAGAATATATCTTGAGCTGCCAATTTTCCAGTGTCTGAAAATATTTGCCTTATATATTTTATTTAGTTATATAGTTATTTTTAGCAAAAAGTCAAGTTGGTAATTATTTTCATGTCTGGAATTCTTCATTGCTTTGTTTTCCCATTAATTTAGCCTCAAAATCTCAAAAGGAAAAGAGTTATTATTTATATTCATAATTTATCTTGTCATTTTGATAGCCATGTAGATTATTGCAAAAATAATTCTCTGGAGAAAGAGGAAGGTAGAGATATATAATTATGTTAACTCAGTGTTATTCATCATTGTAAGTAAAAATTTAGTTAACCAGGGTGTTTGCATTTTCAGTCAACTAAATAATTACTAGCCTAATTTTGATTTAATCTTGTTTAGGAATCTTTCAAAATGTTTTAGGGGAAGGAGGATGATCGCTGGAGTAAGAAGACTTGCACTCTTGTTCCATTTTACATATTTTTTGACCTTGAGCAAATAAATCTGATTATCAATTCAATTAATGTATATGAATGCATTATAAACTATCAATTAAATATTTTGTAAGACACTAAAAATTATTACTATACCTTCCTACCCCATTCCAACTCAGTAAGGAAGGAAACATAATTGAATATTTTTGCTTTCCTAGCCTATTAAAATGCCTTATTCAGACCACCTCTGTTCAAAACCATTTGGTATAACTTTAGGAAATATAAGATATTCATTCTGTACTTATCCCAAAGCTTAGTAAATTGGTAGGATTGTTCAGTGAATCTCAGAAATGATCTTGTTTTGTCAACTTCTGACTCTGTCTTGAAAAAGAAAGGTGTAAAAAAAAATCTGATTAGTTGAGACTCACGATTAGATGTGGTCTAGTTAGTTTTTTTTATGGTATGCTTCTCAGCTTTGTTTATCTGTCATCTCTCCTAATTCTTTTATTCTGGGAACTATAGCAGCCACCTCAGCTCTTTAGATGTATATCCAAATATAATGTCATTTAAGTAAAGATCACTTATTCAGCAGCCACAATGATCCAAGACCAAGCCAGAAACCAGAAAAAGAAAAGAAAAGATTTTGAATAAATGAAACACATGTGATATAATCTATAATACAATAATAACAGTTAACATTTCTTGAGCACTTACCATATGCCAGGGCTTTATATATATTTATATTTAATCTCTGCAACAACTCTTAATAGGTATGTACTCTTCTATGGTAAAATAAGAACATCAGTTCAGAGGATATTTTTGCTTTTATTCTGTATGGTCATTATTGATATTTGGAAATATTCCGGATACTTCTGTCTTCGTTATATTATTTCTTTCATCTGTTATAATGTTCTACCCTCCCCTTAGCTGTTTTTAAAGATTTAAATAAAATTTCCATACTCTGGCAAATCTTTCAGTGATCCTCTAAAGTCAGAGTTAGTTAATTATTTATAATGTTGTGCTCCTAAGACAATTGTTAATACCAGTAGCATTTATCTGTATCATAGTATCATCATCAATCATTCTACCTTTTAGATTTCTTGCAAAACTATGAACCTCTCTGAGGTCAAGGACTAAATCTTACTTATCTGTATTCCCTGTAATTACTACTATGCCTAGAATCTCGGAGAGCCTGAGAAAATATTTTGAAATACGCAAATGAATGAATGGATGGATGGATGAATGAGTGAATGAAAAAGAAAGATAGACATAGGGAAAAGTGAAAACAGGCAAAGTGAAATTTGAAGATTTAGATTCATTTTTCTAGATGTGTCATAAATTTGCAGAGTTGGGACATGTTATTTGAGAGCAAACTTTTCTTTTCATGGGGCAAAAAGATAGATAATTTATTCCTTTGACAAGGAGATTATATATCCATGGCATTGTTTAGGTGATGCAAGCAGTGGTACAACATATTAAAGGGTTATGAGGATTCTGAAGTAGTTATGGAGGCAAGAAAGGATGAAGGAAAACTTTTTGTCTTGGCTTTTTGGTCTAAGAAAATGGATCTTCCATTTACATTAGTGGAAGGGTGAGAGAAATACAAATAAAGGAGGAGATGAAGTAGGAGTAAACTATTTGAGGGGAATATAATCAGGGAAGAGAAAGGAGAGCCATATTTTTTTCATCAAACTATGCAAGAGCAAGGTGATAGGAAGTAAGATAGAAAGGGAAACATGCTTAGAGGAAAGAGAAGACTAAAAGCAGGTCAGTGTGCGGCTGAGAGATTTAGGCCCAGTAAATGCACACATTAAGAATAGTGCCAGAATGTGGAACGGTGGCTTTATCTTTCAGGAACGGTGGGCTGTTCGCACACACGCAACAGTTAACAAGTTCCGCTCCGAAGTTATTCCAGACCTTATCTTTGGAAATAATGCAGGCATGATAAATAAGGTTGGAGTAGAAAAACACTAAAGATGCAATCATAATGTCATCAGGTTTGAATTGCTGATGAAGATCTGTGGGAAGAGTACTAACACAAAAATATGGGGCTTGAGAAAAGCGGACCTTGAAGGGATGCAGAATGAGTTTTGAACTTGGCTGGGATTTTATAATGTATAAGAAATTAAAAAAAAAAGGCAAGTAGGTACGAGGGGAGGGGATATTCGAAATTCAGCCCAGTAAGATTAAAGTTATACACAGAAACAATAAGATGAAACAGAGAAATAAAAGAAAGTATAAGGGAAGCCATTAAAAAAATAAAATAAAGGGAGGAAAAATAGTGAGAAACTCACTATGACTGAAGAAAACCAAAATCCTAAAAAGATGCGGTAATTAATAGGTAATTAACTTCTAGATTAAAAAAAAATTTTAAATCTTAAATATGAATCAAATATTAGTGTAAATGACAATGTAAATTTATTTTTCTAAAGTTGTCACAGGTCACACTGAGTCCTTCATCTTAAGCTGCAAATCTTTGTGTACTCAAGGACAATTATTGATCCAGATGGCACATCTAGACCCCTGCAGTGGTCTAAAAAATAAGATTTGCCTTTCATAGGAAAAGCATTTTAATTTATGAAAAGGTATGCTGCAATTGAAAGTTCATCACCGGGGAAGCATAAAAAAATAGATGTGTATTAGGTTAAGAGTTAAAGGATTTACAGTGTAAATTCATTTGCAGTTCCTTAAACTCTCTGAAAATTAAAGCTCTTACAGGGTAAAAACTAATTACCTTGATATCTCATTCAATGAGTAAATTTAAATTCAGACCCCCCAAGCAGAAATTTCAGAAAGTTTACCCTCATTCACCCACATCCTCCCATCCTTTCTTGAGTGCAAAATAAAGAGCTCCACAGAAGAGAGAAGTTATGTTTTCTGGCCTCCCAGCAGTACAGGAACTACTGATGGTGAATTTTGGTATACACAAATCATTTTAAAGAAAAGGTGAAGTCTCTACATTTAAACATCAAGTGTTTTCTTTGCCTTCTCATGACTGGGCTCCTGAGGAAGAAAAAAGAAAATAAAAAGGAAAAGAAAGAGCTTGTATGCTTAGTTTTTTATGTCGTGTATACTAGTCTGTGTAAAATTTTACTGTGTGAAATTTTTAAAAATGTAACCTTCCGTATTCCAAAATCACATAACTGCCTTCTCCAGACCTAGTTCGCCTAGAGAAATTCATGAGCACACAGGCTAACACTTAATAAGAGCCTAGGAAATGTTCGTTGATAGGTTCAGGTAAAGGGGCATCAATAGATATAATTGTAAGCAACATGCATGAAATTCAGTTTTTAAATAAATCCATATTTTCCCATGAAAACAAACCTTAACCAATTTTTTTTCTCAATGAATTTCTTGTATATTGCATTAGACCTATAGATGTTTGCTCATCTCCGAGATTCTGTTATTCATTTGTCTTTAATTCTTAACACATTAACATTTGTTATTTATTCTTTAATGTCTGTGCCAGGTAGTTATTAGCAAACTCGTAAATGCTGTGAAATTAGAATCCTTGAATGGGTATACCCGATGTAGATATTTATTAAATGATAAAAGGAATAAAGGTTAATAAATCATGTGAAGTTAGTAGTTTATGGAATCTTTTTGCAGTTGTCTTAATTGGGAAATAGGGGAAGTACCTTATCATCTTTTAGTAGATGAGAACCTTGAAGCTCAGAAGTTAAGTGACTAGACCAAGGTCACACATTAAGAACGTGGCAGAATTCTGAAGGACTCTTGACTCCAGATTCCATGTTTTAATTATCGTACAATCCTGTTCTCCACCCAGCAGGTGATTTGTATATAACATATTATATATAAGCTGTATTTAACCTTTGGAGGCATGGATGTATTTTTAGTCATTAAATGAGCCATACTTTTCTATTGAGGACAAGAAATATAAGACAATAAGGGCAAACAGCGTTTGGAGAAAAACTATAAGGGATGGTGGACATGAAGTAAACATGAAAGAGAAAAATAAAAGCAACCCCTGGGGCCCACCCATGATAGACCTGCAGTAAAATCTTGTTGAAATGAAGAGGAGGGATGCCAGGAGCACCCTCGCCTCAGGCAGCTTTACCTGCTCTGCGCATGTTCTAAGTGGAGATGCACTTGGAACATTAGCAGGGTTGTGATCTAACAACTGCAGCTTGGGTTCTGTACTAAAGTTCTTGTTTATTTTCAGATTGCCCTACCTGGGATACTGAGAGAACAGCTAGGCAGTGACAGTAAAAGTGGACCTTCCTTTCTCTTGATCATCTTAGGAAGAAGGGGGAGAGATGTCAAAGCTTAGGACTGTCTGGAATGAAGAAGCAGAAAGGATGAGATAAGAGGGTATGAGAGAGTGGAAATGGTATTGGAGTATATGCACAAGGATTCTCTAGCATAGAATGGGGAAAATTGAAACCTTCCTGTGAAGAGTGACTAAAAAGAAAGTATATGCTTTATTTAGGAAGAGAGCAATCATCAGGGTTGTGATTTTGTGTTCAAAAACTTGTATACACACACTACACAAATGAAAAAGGATGATTGTTCTCTATCACCCCAAGTAGGAGGACTGGGACCAACTTTTAGAAGTTATGGAAAGATAGATTTTGGCCTGGTATAAGGCATGGTTTTGTTAAAGTCCAAGTTCAGAAATTGGATGGGCCACGTCGAGAGGTAGTTGTTTAAATCAAATGCTGGATGTTGACCTGATGGAGCTACTGTTAGATTAAGTGATACTCAGTGACCATTAGAGATGCTTTTCTGTTTCTGTTTATGAATGTGTGTACATGCATGTATGTGAAGTGTCAATATAGGTTACAGTCTAGTATAGACAGGGCCCCAAAATGTGGAAATAATGGGAAAAGAGGAGTGTATTGGTTTCCTAGGGCTGCTGTAACAAAGTACCTCAAATTGGGTGACTTAAGACAACAGAAATTTATTCTCATGGTTCCGGAGGGTTAGGAGTCTGAAATCGAGGTGGGCCATACTCCCTCTGAAATTTGTAGGGGAGAATTCTTCCTTACCTTTTCTACCTTCTGGTGTTTGCTGGCAATACTTGGCATTCCTGGTTTACAGATGCGTCACTCCACTCTCTTCCTTGGTCATCACATGGCCATCTTCTCCTTGTGTATTTCTGTGTTGCTTTTCCCCTTTCTTAAGAGTACCAGTTATTTCATGCCCCACCTTACTTAGTAAGACTTTACCTTTACTTAACTAATTACATTTGCAACAGCCCTATGTCCGAATAGGTCACTTTCTGAGGTCCTGGGGGTTGGAACTTTAACATACCTTTTTGGGGGGTACAATTCAACTCATAACAAAGAGGAATAGGGTTCTTGTACTGTGGTTCTATTATTTCCTGTAAAAACCGAAGAAGTTAGAGACAGATACTTTGAATCAAACCAGCAAACTTAAATTCAGGTACAAAAGATAGATTTTTTTTCTCTCCAAGCAGTGTTGGATGGTTTCGTGGGTAGGAGAAATCCAGTAGATATTAAACATTTTTCTTTACAAAAAGCTTTTGGTAACGTTCTCAATGGGAGATTAATGGCTAAAATAAAAAATGAGACATTAGGAGATAAATTTGCTTATGAGCAAGAGACAGAGACTACCAGTGGAAAGAAATACTTTTTAGATTGGAAAGGAGTGACATACAACACAAGCCAGGAATCAGTTTTGGGACCTATGGGTTTTTCACTTTATTTTTATTAGACTTTGTAATAAAAATACAGATCTTCAAACAGTTCAAGACAGAGTGAGTAATACTACAAGCATCAGTAATCAAAAGTTATTCTCTATCATAAACTAAATGACTGATAATAAATACTGACGGAAGACTACACAATGTACCATAATATTATAAAATGGAGCAAGTGATTCTCCTGTGTTCTCTTTTCTTCTGCATGGGTGAATATTTCTTTATTTGCTTTTTAAATAATATTTGCAGGTTTCTGGGTTTATTTTATAAGCCAAATAAATGAAAAAAATATATTTTAAAACTTGGAAAGATGTGTTAACTGAGGGAAAAATTGGTTGAAGTAAGACAAAGGTTACATTGCCGTCACTAGGGTAAAGAAATTAGGGACCCTGTGTGTTAAATTGCTCAGCAAGCTATTCAGTAAAAAGACTTAAGGAGTGAGGGGGCATTATGGAAATCATCAGTTTATTCTGCAGCCCTGACTTTAATGGAAGCATATGCAAAAATGTTATTGTTAGAATGATGAAACTGCACAGCTGAGGGAGTCCAATGTTATAGTATGGAACTTTTTTCTTTTCCTCTTTTAAAGTTTTAACATAATGGCTCTAAAAAAATTCATAAAATTCGGTGATTGTATACATAACTTTTGTCCTTCCAGGAACTCATTAGTATGTGGGAAACTTACTTTTCATTTTGGAATTTTGCCTGCCACTCCTTTAGTCTAAGTCACTAAAAGGTCTTTACAGATTTCTATCTGCTTTTCCTTGATCGTACATTGTCAAATGAGCCAAGAGAAATGGAACAACTAAACATTAAAAGTTAACTCATAAAAGTTGTAAGTGCTTTAGAAACCAAAAAAGATTATAAAGTCTAAAGAAGCCTTATGAACCACAAAACTTTCATTTTACAGGTGAGAAAACCAAGATCCAGAAAGGTCAAATTCATAAGGAATTTGCCCAGGGACAAACAGCTAAAGTCAAAACACAGTCTAGAATGAGGTTCTCAACCCAGGCTCAACATTAGCTTCTTATATAAACAAAAAAGACCATAACTATCAGAGATTCTGATTTAACTCGGTCTTGAATGGAGCCAAAAGAATTAGTCCTTTTTAAAACGTCCCCAGTTGCTTCTGCTGTGTAGGCAAGTATGTGGACCTCTGATCTGGAATCTAAGTTCCCTGATGTTAAGACAAGTGCTTTTTCTTCTTGCGCTGGTAGTTTAAAAATTATTTAGAGGATTTGAAATTCTTGGGGGGAAGAGGGGACCTTTAGTAAAGACAAGCCACAATTAACAAGCCGAGTGTCCTAGTAGTTAGTTACTTACAGTTTGCTTATTTGGAACTCTGAACCTATATTCTCGTAGAAACAAGATTATACATGGGTATTTATTTGGTTGCTAGGCCAGCCCAGAATTTTGTGTACAAAATAACTGAAATTTAACATTGCATTGATCAGTCTGTAGGTCCTAACCAACCCACATAACAGTGTTTTTTGGAATACTTTAAGTAAGATTGAAGTTTCTCCTCCTCCTGTCTTCAACCTAGCAAGTTTAGAATTCGAATGGAGGCTCCCCCAGTTCCAAGCTGTGATGGGGAGTGGAAGGAAATGAAGACCTACGGGGTGGGAAGGACTGCAGTGAAGACCAAAGAGCTGGGGGAAAAGAAGAGGGAAAAGAAGCCAGTCAGGAAGAGGAGTGCTGGCATTATCTGTCATCTTCATGTCTAGGGACATTTCTTTCCCTTGAATAGACTCGCGCAACAAGTACTTAATGAATAGTTAATTAAACACTATTTTGGGCATTGGGGAAGGATAACAACAGAGAAAGGGGAGATAAATGTAAGTGAGACATAGTCTCTTCCTTGTAAACACTGACAATAGCTCCTAGTCTGGTGAGGAAGTGAAAAATTGGGATTATGATTTGCCCTGTTGAGAAATCAGGAGCCACAGGGACAGTTATGCCAAGTACTGCAGGAACAGGGCCAACCCTCTTTGGAGGTTTCATAGAAGGGTTCCCAAAGCAAGTGGCATTTGTGTAAGAGTCAGGTGAGGATGTAGAGGAAGGGAATTTCAGACAGAGAAACGTGAGACGTGAAAGATCCTGTCATGGTGAGAAAGCAGATGAGGTTGGGATGCAGAGTAAATGGGGAAGTGACCGGAGAGGTAGAGGATGACGCTGGTCAGTAGAGCTTGGGGCTTAATTCAGTGCTAAAGAATTTGGGTTTTCTGTTTACGAGTAGGGAATGTTTTAAATCTTTGAAAATTTTTAGCCTGAGAAATGAGCAATTGAGTACAGCAGATCTTCAAGTAATGTCGTTTGATTCAACGTCTTCACTGTAACATCGATGAGAGAGAAAAAAAAAAAAAACTGGTTTCGTCAAACCACCATCTGTGTGGAGTTTGTTCATTCTCCCTATGGGTTTTCTCTGGGGACTCCAGTTTTCTCCCACATCCCAAAGATGTGCACATGTGGTGAATTGGCATTTCTGAATGGTCCCAGTCTGAGTGAGTGTAGGTGTGGGTGTGAGTGCACCCTGCGGTGGAAAGGCGTCCTGTCCAGGGTGGGTTCCCACTTTGTGTCTTGAGCTGTTGGGAGAGGCTCTGGCCACCTGTGACCTTGAACTGGAGTAAGTGGGTTGGAAAATCTTATCTTACATGGTTTTATTCATCTTTCTTAAGTATACATATAGCACACATTTATTTCAATGTTTTTTATTGAAGTATTTTGGGTCTTTATTTAGAAGTTTGCCTTAGGAACCTAACTCTGGTTTCTATCAATTAGCCTATGGTAAAATTGGTTTTTATTATATGCCATTTTGCTTAAATTCGCAGTTTCCAAGAACCTATCAACAATGTTAAGTGAGGACTGACTCCATCAATTTCTTCACTAGGATTGATTGAAGCCTGCTATGTGCCATGCACTGGGGATAAAGATCAATAAGATGCCCTTCTTCTACTCTGTAGTAGTAGAGCAATGATCAGATTTTCATTTTGAAATATAACCTTTGGGCAGTGTGTTTTGGCTGGAGACAGGGAACCCCATTAGGAAGCTGTTGTAACAATCTACCTGACCATGATGAGGACTGAATTGTGGTTGTGAGCATAGTGGAGAGGAGAGGACAACTATGAGAGATGTTAAGGGGGCGGAATAAATAGAATTTGGTGAACAATTGTATGCAGAGCAGGGGAGGGAGACAACAGAACAACCCATAATGATGCCATTTGTCAGGATAGGCAATTCAAGAGAAGCAAGGCTTTTTACCAGGCCAGGAGTCCCAGTCTCAGCTTCCCTTTATAAGACCTCTGCCTGTTGGGTCTGTTGGCTTACTGCAGAATGCACCACAGTCTTACTACTTTTCCTCTCCTTTTTTGTTCTTGTAACAAGGAAAAAATATTCAACACTTTTAAGGAAATCTGATTAAGGCTATGAAGATAAAAGAAAGAGAGGCTACTTTTCTGTTTGAACATTAGCAAGACAAGGCATGTAAGAGAGAACTAATACAGTTATTTTAATGATTCAGGAAGAAAAGGAAATCCATGCTTTTACTTGAATTATTGGGGTGATGCTTTGTTTTGCTAGTGACCCAGGAATCAGTGTTGTAATATGATTTTTGTAAAAAATTTATCATCAACTGACACATCCGAAAGTAAGTTTCCTATGCTACAAAGCTGCTAAATTGGGCAGGGACTACAGAGGAGGCACTAATAGTCAATGAAATTGGAAAGAGTTTAGATCATCTGTGGCACACAAAGCCAGCAAAAGGCTATTTGTAGAATGTTAGCTGCTATCACACTGGTTTGGTATTAACATTCTAGTGAATAATTAAAATATTCCTGTTTATTTTTTAATAAAAAGAAAAAGCTTATAAATTACTTCAGAGTTCATAATGTTACCTATAGTTGCATTCATAAATGTTGAGGTTTCTGACTAGGATTGTGGAGTGGATAACTCAGACAATTAAAAAGCACATTTTCTTCTGTCTTTCACAGCATTCTCATTTTATAGTTTTATTATTATAATGCCTCTTACAGACATAAAATAAAAATCCTTAAAACTACTTTGAGGCATTTTCGTTATAGATGGTATTTTCTAAATTGAGTGGTTATTAAATATACTTTTCTGGTTGAAGTACATTCCTCATTTTCGTCTTCTGTCTGTAACCACACACCCCAGGCATAGCTGATACCCTGTTTCTTCTTACTCTGTTTCTTATCGTTCATACTCCCATGAAGTGATCAAGTGTTCCCTTATAATTGAACATACTTTTTAGTTAAACCAACCCCTTTCCACTAACTGTTTTCTTTGGTTGTTCCTTCAGGGCCAGAATGAAGTTCAGGGTTTTTATTCAAGACAGTTGACTCAGAGGAACGGTGACCACATAGAAATGGGAAAATGATTCATGCTCAGAAACAGAGGGATAGACAGATGCTTGTGAAGCCAGAGTCTCACAGTGTTGTGTGATGTTCTATTTGATGCTCTTAAAGGGGCGCAGTGTTTAATTCTAAACATATATGAGATTATTGGATCCCACCAATTTCCAGAGGCTCTGCCTGAACTTATGTCTGTTAGAAGGTAGTAATGATTTTAGTAGAGTAATAAAAGGGAGAATGCAACTGAGGAAGGATAAAAGGAGAGTAAATGGTATCAGAGGAAGAATTTTCTGAGAAGCGCAAGGTCATGAGTTGAGAGGATATTAAGACTGCATGCTGTGTCTCCTACTCCCCAGAGTCAGAAATGGTTGGCACACTGGGGAAGGAGGCATTTGGCTAGAAATTTGTTGAGTGTTTAGGTGCTTTGGGAGCTGCGAAAAGAAATCCCACTGTTAATTTTTCAGACAAACTGTTCTTTTCCTTAGTATTTCAAATAGGTTCAATCAAATACAATTAGGATAATGGGTACCAGACACTGTTATAAACTCTAAATATTTGCTAGAGAAATTACAGATGTAGAAATAACCGAATAGGACCCAATATATATAACCTTGACTTAAATGTGGCTCTTATACATGACCAAGAACTTGCCAGAACATTGGCAGAGAACTTGAGAAGACACCTGTCCTCAGGCCGCACTATGAGAGTTTCCTCTTTCTCTCCTTGTCTTTCTCCTATCTAGTCACTGCCTATTACTGTTTCCATACCCCCTTCTGAAGTATTGCCTTGTCTTAGGTAGGATAATAGTCTAGTCCATCTCGTCTCCTCCCTTGCAGCTGTTGCTCTGCTAGGCCCAGTGCTAGTTTCTTGGCTGCATGCTCCTTCCTCATCTCACCTCTGTTTCTGTCCTCTACCCAGCCTGAGCTCTGTGGTGAAATACCCTGGAAAGTTGTTTGGATTTGTTCTGAAATATGTGACCAAACCTTGAACTGTTCAAGACTCATCTCTTAACACCTATGCATGCAATGTCTTTTTTTTTTTTTAAATAGATTCTTGTATTGTTTCCTAGGAATGTGATAACAATGCCACAGATTGAGTGGTTTTAAACAATAGCTATTTATTGTTTCACAGTTCTGGAGGCTAGAAGCTTGAGATCAAGGTGCTGGCAGGGTTGGTTCTTCCTGAGAGCAGAGAGGGAGAATCTGTTCCATGCCCCTTCTCTAGCTTCTGATAGTGCACTGGCTTATAGAAACATCACCCTGATTTCTGCCTTCATGTTCACATGACATTCTCCCTGTGTGTGTCTCGGTCTCTTCATATAACATTTTTTGTACAAAGGACACTAATCATATTGGTTTACTAATTACAGCTGCAGTGACCTTATTTCCAAATAAAGTCACATTCTGTAGTGTTGGGGGTTAGGACTTCAACATATGAATTTTGGGGAGGACACAGTTCAGCCTATAACAAATGAGTTCTAAATAAGAAAAGCAAAGCTGGAGTTTAGGGAGGACATTTTTGCTCATTTTGCTCATGAGTCTAAGGGCTGAGAAATGGTGAGATTATATTTCTCTACCATCACTATCGTGAACTGACACCAGCTAAAACAGCCAGTAAATGACAGTGGGGAAGAAGTAGACTCTAGGGGTGATGGAAGCAAAGCAAGTGAGTCTGTGGTTGGTGGGGGCGTGCCAGGAGGCAAGAGTGACTAGGGCGTGGCTTATGAGTGAGCAGTATTTCTAGTGATTTGCGCCTGAGAAGCTCTTAGTTCCCATAACTCCTGACCACCCACTCCTCCCAAAACCTGGTTACCCAGCCCTTCTCGCCTTGTCATCTCAAGATTATCTTTGT
The DNA here is from genome assembly GCF_902729225.1 of Pteropus medius. Classification (NCBI taxonomy): domain Eukaryota; kingdom Metazoa; phylum Chordata; class Mammalia; order Chiroptera; family Pteropodidae; genus Pteropus; species Pteropus medius. The sequence continues at coordinate 3,258,435 of NW_024346692.1, forward strand.
CTAAATGCAAACTCCATTGGTAATTTAAAGCTCAGAGTGACTCCATCCCCAGTCTGGACGGTGATAGAGGTGATGGGTGGTAGAGACTGACAGTCAGATGTATCCTGGCCTTCCTCTGTTTCCTAAGAAAACATCGTTATGCAGAATGCTTAGGAGAGGTTAACACATCCTTTTCTGGACTACTGGGACTTACTACCAGGTCAAATACTGTTTATCTGGAGAAGTACCTTTTAATTTCCATCCAGCAATGAATTTACAAACTTTTGGACCACGTTCTATTCCTAGATTGGAGAATCGTGTATTAAACTGTTCAATTTAATAATTAAAAGTAGAAAAGTATAACTGGTTTATCTGTGTAGTCACCTAGCAGTTTAATATATGCAGATTTAATATATGCAGATCTGAATCTAAAACTAAGTATTCAAGATACATAGAGACAAAATAAGAAGCACACAAAATTCCTTCAGACCTTACACAAAGCAAAGGAACCACTGCAGGAAACAAAATAAAACAAAACTGAACTGAAAACGCCTAAGCGCTATCTAATAACCTTATTCTCCCACTGAATCTCTTTTTCTCCCCCTTTGATCTATGAATCTAGACCTCTCATACTTCCTGGAATCTTTAATAAAAGATTACTTTTAAATGTAACAATTTTCAATTTCTGTTAATGTACTAGAAAAAATAATAAAGCTAACGGAGAAAATGAAAAGAAAGAAAGACATAAGAAGAAAGAAAAGAACTGGCCATCTTCCTAAATTTTTATTAGGAATCTCTTTAATGTATTAAATTGTATGTTTCCAAAAATCAAGGTTAGGAACCATTGATTTCTAAATTATAAAGATCATTTGCTTATGTGTGTTTCTTAGTGCAAGGGGTTAGAAATCTTTTGACAATTTAATGTGATTTATGACCTATTATAAGAATTAGAGCGTACGAATAGATAAAGAAGAAACAGCAACTGAGGATCTGGTTTCATGCCCTATAGAATTAAAATTAAATTTAGCTAAAAACAGTTTTAAAGATTTTTTTCTTTATTTTCATGCAGTCTACTTCAAAACACATTTTTATTAGCTAGCCAATGTAATGAACTTGACAACACATGTCCTTGGATGATTTAGAGTATAGAAAAGTAGTGTCAGAATTGAAAAGGTTATTCTAAAGACCAGCTTGCCTCCAACTAAATGAATAAGAAGGTTGTGTGGGGACAATCTTTAGCTAAAACAATGATTTCCAGATTGTATTCTGTGACCCAATAGTATGGGGACAATCTTTAGCTAAAACAGTGATTTCCAGATTGTATTCTGTGACCCAATATTTCCGTGAAAACTTCTCTGAAAAAGAGGTCACATGGTTATGCAGCTTTGGGGAGACTGTATAACATGTACCCCCGTAAGCCATTTGCAGTGCATGTGCACTTAGAAAAGACCCTGAAAGTTTACAGAAAGGAAAATTGTGTATTTTTAAGCCCATCATACCAAACTTGTTTTTAAGTATGGCAAAGTTTTTTCTCATGTGTCATTATTGAGACTGAACCAAAGAATAGAGTAAGTGAACATTATTAGGTTCTGTCAGGTCCTGTAGACATAGAAGATTATGCTCTGTGGGAGTATAAATGTTTAAGCAGACAAGATTACAATGAACACGTAACTATAGGAGCATAAGCATGCCTGTGTAAGTGGTCCAATTTTAGAAAACCTCCCTTGCAAACTCTTTTAACACCGCCCCCTTCCTGTTGTTCCTAGGGCTTAATGTCTGAAATTCCATGGTTAGATCCTTGTTCTTTAGTTTAAGCCTGTTAAAATTTAAATCCATTTGATAGATATAAAATAAAAAGATTCAGCAACGGTGTAGCATTACTTGAGCAAAACTAATTGATAGATGAAGAGAACTAGATGTGGACTTTGAAAATATTTGATGAAAAAAAAATTTGTGGAGTTGAAATCATAGGTTACAATCCCTCCCTCACCCTGTACCCCACTCGGCTCCACCATGAAAAGAAGTTAGGACATTTGTCCAAAATCAGAAACTCTTCAAGAAAAGAGAAAATTTCTCTAGGCTGAAAGCAGTGTCGTCAATCAAGGTATTTTGTGTTAACTCCCTGACTAAGTAAAATAGTTAAGGAAGGAGGGCAAGAAATTTAATATAAACCTGCTCAGTTAAACTGACTGAAACGAGGACTAAAATTAGGAAAACAAAACCCAAACTTGACCACTTAGTTAGTGAACAGCCCTGATTTAGAGTGTGCTGGATAAATTGCTCTCTCTCCGTAAACAGCTCCTTTTTATTCTCCTGGCCTTAGAAAGAAACTTCAGCCATTCACTTCCTCACATCATACCCTCTTCAGATCTGGACTCAGATCTGTCTCTGTACCCTGATTGTACCACCTGACTATCCCTCTCCTCTCCACGCTTGGCACGTATGTCTGCTTCTCTCTCTGAATGGAGCAGTTTCTAGGCAGGAAGGCTCACTAGTCATTGCGGAGCACACGGTTTAGAGCACAGCAGCCATTCACAGATACTTGTGGTGGGACAGAGTAGATCGAGGAAAGGTCCCTAGAACGAGGAATCATGACCCTCTGCTACCATCCAGAATTCTTAAAATTCCTTCTTGGATACTTAGCCTTAAAATTAGGTGTTCTCCCCATGCTACTCCCAAACTTCCTCAGCAAGATCGCTTCGGTTGGAGCCTAAAGTGTCAGATAAGTGCTTTGTTTTTTATTATTTGTCACAGTCCTTTTAAAGTTCTTAGAACAGCACGTGGTGCTATATAAGTGTTTATTAAAGAGATGATTTAAATAGAACCCCATTTATTTATATAAGTAGGCAGCTATGGAATCGTCGAAGAGTTTAGTTGTGTTCAGTACAGACATTATGCTTTATTAAAGCTTTGCTTAATATTGAATTTATTTAGATTTTGTATTAAGTGTATACTGTGACCATTGTGCTAAATAACTGTATATGGTCAGTATAATGCCGGTGACTGAGGTAGCCATGGCCCTCAAATTGTGTGTAGTTCACTGCGTTGGGCAGTCGGGGGCAGACACAGTGAGAAATTTTTCAGCTCTTTCAAGCCCAGTATCTTCTCCAATTAGGTTTTTAGTTTCTTCCTCCATTTTCTTTTATTGCTAGAGTTCTTTATATCCTCTGTTTGCTGATAGAACAGTCCCTTTTTCTCTGTTTTTTCAATAATTTACTCAGAGAGATCGGTGTGTATATGCTTTATTCACTAGTCTCTCAGATAGTTGCTGCTCCAGCAGAAATCAGTTCTGTGGCTTTTCACTTTTAGCTTTTCCTAATAATTCCTAACATCTTACTAGGATCCCCTTTCACCTGCTATTTTTCACTCCACATTTTATTCAGATGGACCCTGTCTCCTTTCTGATTTATCAATGTAGATGGTATGAAGAATTAGGGGCCTAGATAGATAGGTATAGCTGATGGTATCCAGGAGTCTTAGCTGGGCAGAGGAGAGAGGGTGTGTGGGTTGGAAGTACTTTACGTCCACGGTTGCAGAGAGTGATGCCCAAGAGAAATTAATGAATGCAGTGTACCATTGGGTTTCTTTTTTTTTATTTTATTTTTTTATTTTTTTATTTTTTAAGCGAGGCAACCCTTGGTTGACCTCACAGATTGCAAGGACCTTGTCAACTCACAATCCCTTATTTTTTTATTTTTTACACGTACAGCACCTGGTCTTCCTAGGTGGTCTCCCATCCAAGTACTAACCAGGCCGCACTCTGCTTAGCTTCCAAGATCAGAGAAGATCAGGCTTGTTCAGGGTAGCATGGCTGTAGGCCATTCGATTTCTAAGTCAGCAGAGTGGAAGTAAACAGTCCAAGGACTGCATCAATTAAGATTGAATGTGGTTACAAATAGCATAGAACTTAACAACAGCGGCTTAAATAAATAAGGAATTATTTTTCTCATATAACAATAGATCTAGAGGTGTAGTCAGTCCCTGCTGTTGGTTCATCATCAGGATTGGTGCCTTTGTTATTCTCTTGGCATTTTCCTCATGGTTGAAAGATGGCTGCCACAGCTCCAGTCATCTTGTTTACATTCAGAATAGGAAGAAAGCAATGTCAGTGCTGCTTTATATTAAAGGAAACAGTTGAATGGGGTCAAGTAGGATTTTGACAGGGAGAGAAAGGACGAAGAGTATGAAGTTGATAAGTTAGAGGATGTTTCTGCAAACCAATGACTGGTCTGGTTTAGGAGGCAGAGTGTATAGTGGTTGAAACCTGAACTGTTAGTTACAAAAAGCTGTGTTAAATTTCTTTCATGACATTTATAAACTGTTATCTTAGATGAATTCCTCAATATCTGTAACCCCTGGTTTATTCATTATAGTTGGAGGTAATAAGAGTGCCTGTTTTTTAAGTTATTGTGGAGATTAAATAAGAGTAGATATATAAAGTGTTTAGCTGGTGCTCAGCATCTAGCGAGTTCTCAAAAAGGAGACCTATTCAACTACTATTATTATTGTTGTTATTGTTATTACTATTATCATCATTATTATCAGAATCAGCTAGAGTCCAAGATACTTTACGGTGAGTAGCAGAAGGGACCAATGGAATATTAAGCTAAATTCAGATCTTGGAGAGCAGAAATTCTAGAATTTTATTCTGTAAGCAGTTGAAGGTTTTGAGATGAAAAATGCCATGATCGAACCTGTCTTATCTGTTGATTCCATATTTCAATACTTCTTAACTCCTCATACTTAAAAAATTTTGAGCTCTTTAGTTTCCCTATATTAAATATAAAAACTAGGCCAAGTCAACCCAGAAAATCTTCTTTCTCAAGAGTAAATTTATATTTGTGTCAGAAGCACAAGTAAATGGATCTCCAGCATAAGTTGACACTCTGAACTGTCTCTAACCCTGTTTTCTAAATGCCTTTTTATCTTAAAGGTTATCATTATGAATCCCATTTCTCATTTTTGCTAATAAACTTAGCCGAAATTTTTTCTTCACTGAGGCTTTACATTTTTAAGTTACCTATGTATTCACTTTGGATTTTGACATTTAATAACTCCCCTGAAATACCTGGGAGAAATTATATCTATGATACAACATGTACTTTAGGAGGAGGAAATAAATGCTACACTCAAAGCAATTACATGGGTAGTATTAAAAACATTAAATATGTATCAAAATATTAAATATAGATTTAATATGAAGATAGGTAAATATCTAATATATATTAAAAAACAATTTATATTCTGTTTTCTTATGGGGAAAATCTAAAAACAAATAGCCTTTAATCGAACCTATTAAACTTGTAATAGAAAGTTTGTGAGAGACAGATAAAACCTCTGTATTAAGTGTGTGCTGTAAACTGTTTGTCTGAAATATACATCATTACCATATGGTTATATGTAACTTCTATCTAAGAGTGTCAGAAAAGGAACCCATAGCCCGTCTGCTATGAGAGAACTACAGGATATGAGCACATATGTACGTATATACTCATTGGCAAGACAGTGCCTTGAAAAAAAGGTGCAACATCCAGGGAGATTCGAGATGAGGTCTAGTTAATATGCAAAATGGATCCAGCCTGCAGGCGTGTTATATTACTTCAAGACTTTTTCAGAGTGTAAGTCAGGACCATTCTTTCTGCCCAATTCACACACTTTTCTCTCCACCTTTCTCCTTGCCTCATGTGTTTTCAGGAATTTGTGAATGATTCTCATATCCCGATGATACCCATGACTTGGCAAAAGGTTGCAGTGACCTTTCTGATTAGACCCTTATCATAGAGGAGATTTGCTGGGCTTTGTTTGCCAGCCTGTACCTTTTTTGTTGAGGAATCAAAGTTCCTGGTGGTGGCTGAGTGAAAAGGAATACGGATAAAAATGAAAGTGTGACTAGTTGAAAAATAGAGAAAGAATTTTAACTTGAAAATTGTTTGTGAACAGTAGGAGAGAGGCAGTATTGTCTCTATAAGTAGTCGGTAAGTGGTAACTGCAATAACCCACATGGCCAACCCGAGAGCTCCGCATGGTGAATAGTTTCCATTTAGAGCCTTTTCAAGGTTTACTCATCTATAGATCTGCTAATGGAAAGCATACGAGTCTCCAGGTATAGGGAAACAATCTCCTAGAGATAAAACTCCCCACAGAAGAATTAACACAATTTTTTTTTTTTAATGAAAGACAGGTCACTGTAAAAAGTAACTCTACGTACTTATCAATTGTTGAAAAAAGATTTATGATGACATTGAGGTATGATAATCTCAAATATGTTCTGCATTGTTTTTAAAAGCTTTGTGTTTAAAATTCATAGCACTTTCTAATCCTGATAAAGTAGCCTAATTTTCTAGCTTGCTTTGTTCAGTAAAATATATTTCTAAATCCATTTTAAGCAGCTATTTCTTCAATTTGAGTAATTTTCTCTCGAGTTAATAGATTCCACACAAGCACACCTGACTTTTAATGTTAATATATACTATATTTCCAAACTTGCTTGTGACAATGGGAAGCACAATCAAACTGAAATTCAGTTGTTTAAAGCATATCTACCTTGTTATTTTGTTAAAATGCTTCTTCATTTGGTATAGTGATACCAAATCACATTTTCCCTTATATTGAGGTTCCATCTCTCTCTTTTCTCCCAGCAAAAGCGAAGGAAAAAAGAACGTGTTAGATATGGTTGTGTCATTTTAAGATAAGATGACTTTAAAACTACCATATCAATGGAAGACATTTGCTTAACATAATAAATCCCTCCACCAGTAAGTTCAGCTGTAAACGCTGGGCAAAAAAGGAAAGCATTTCGATTTTGAGGCATTTGGCATTGGTAACTTGATTTACAGATTGATGTTTTCATTTTATATTGAGTCTAAAACACTTTGCTATTTTATCCAAACCATTACACCTATACAATAACAATGCCTGTGGGCATTTCTAGGATTTTCTTTTGATCGTCTGGTACTGACCTAATGTCATGAATCTCATTTTTTCCTTTTCAGCAATGCTACCAGCTCTCTGAAAACAGAGGGTATATGATGGAGACAGAAAAAGGTTTTTTCTTTAGGTAGCCAGACCAAGAGAAAACAAACACCTTTCATAACTGAGTCAGGGTTGTCTTTAACAGTGCAGAGTCCCATTAAAGAAAGCCTTGTTTGTCTTGTGCACTGCTGTGTCCCCAGTTTGTACAACAGTACTTGCACATAGTAGGTACTCAGTAAATATTAGTTGAATGGGATGTGAAGGATTGGGAAAGAGTGGTTGGATTGAGCACAGAGCTATGAGCACAAGTCATACGTGGTCATGAGTTTCTAAGTGTGGTTTAGAGTTATTCCTGTGTGTTTGAAAACTGAAAGCAAAGCCAATTCCAGATAGGATTAAGGGGCCAGCCAGCTGGCCAGTTTCCCAGGGTGCTAATCCATAAGAGGCATTGAAACCACTGAAACTGTTCAAGACAGAAAACTGTATTTACTAGAACTTCTCTACTCTGTGTGATTGGGACCGAGCATAAGGCATTCTAGGGACATGCTTTTATGTCTTCCAAACAGATATTTTCTACTCTCTTAGGAGGGTGGGTCCAGTTAATTATAGAGCTTTTGTTTGGTGAGCTAAATACTCAAATGCGAGGGCAGAGCTGAATTGTTTGGGTGAGAGAGAATAGTTAAGTTTTGTCACCAGGGAACTTCTTACTCTACCTCTAGGCAGATATAAGCCTTTTGTTCCTCCCAAAATAAATATAAACCAACTTTTAAAGGATATTAGTTTAAAAGGACATAAAACTGTAGGTTACACAGGTGGATACAGATTTTGTTGTCTCATTGAAACCCTAAACCAGTCCTATCTAATAGAGATGTATAATTTAAAATTTTTAATAGCCATATTAGTAAAGTAAAAAGAAACAGGTAAATGTAATTATAATAATAAATCTTATTTATCCCAGTAAATCCACAATATATTGTTAGGGAGCTAATCAGACACAAGTGACAGGGGAACAAAGGAGACCACTCAAAAAACACCCCATTGGTAGTTAGAGAATCCCTTCTGCATCCCGGGAGACCAAGTTCGGGAGGGTCATAACCTTTGGCTGGTTTAATCCAGTCACAGATACTTGTGCAGAAGGTACTACCCTAACCTGCCCACAACCTTGGCCTCATTATAAAACCATGTTTATGCCCGGAAGTTCATAAATGTAATTATAACAGACTGAATTCTGGGTAAGCATATGCGTACTAGGCAAAGGGTTATATAGCAGCCAAGTGTCAATTAAAATGACCTCATGTGACAGTCACCTAGGAACGCTTTTGTAACCACCCATTGTGGCCCCAGTATAATACAGACCTTCCCACTTCTGTGTTGTTACAGCTCTCTTGGCTGAAAATCCTCTCCTCCCTTGGGGTGTACTCTGTCAGGGCTGTAGCCTTCCTTAGCATGGCCCATCTCCTTTTAAAATGTACTTTCAATAAATCTTACTTTTTCTAAATCTTGCTGACCTGTAATTCTTTGCTGTGTCAGCAGGGAAGAACCGAGGAAAAATACGAATTGCACTTCGTCGTCATTACCTCCCCCCATGCACTGGGATGACGCTGGGGTTCAGATCACCGCCCCCTCCAACAGTAACAGTATCATTTTACTATGTTATCCTTATAAAATTATTAGCGAGGTATTTTATGTATCTATTTTTTGTACTAAGTCTCTGTAACTCCGCATATGTTTTGTACTTATAGCATGTCCCCGTTAGGACTAACTACTTTTTAGGTGCTCGGTAGCCACACTGGTAGGTGACTGCTGTGTTGGACGTATAGTCCTAGACTGTGCACAAGGCAGTCAGTGATTCCCAGCTGGCAACACTGAGCTGGTTCTAAAAAGCCCTTTAATCAAAATTCTTTCTCTTTGGCCAGCATGAAATTCTCCGTGTTAATACCACTCTTTAAAAATCTTTTTTTAAAGAACTATCATGATAAATGTGTTGAAGTATTTTTCTTCAAAAGCAATGCCTTTAAGTAGTTGAATGCTTGAATATGAAAGCTGTTCATTTGGTACCCTTTTCTACAGAGTGAAACATTATCGATAAATAACCATATCTATTTAGACCAGCGATGGGTATGTGTTATGTTATAATCATTAATGATGATTAGAGGGGAGTCCTAGATTATGGATGCCATACTTGGAGTAGCCTTAAAACATGAATTTGGGAAAAAGAGTGATAGTCCAGATGATTATATATACGTGATTTGTCAACTAATTGATCATTTTCCTTAGATTTAGTGTTACTCGTTTTCCTTTTTCTCGCTCTTTCTCCCCAATGAACACATTCCCTTTTGTTTTTTATTTTAAATTGAGATACAATTCTCATAAGATAAAATTTACCCTTGAAAGTATACAGTTGAAGGGATTTTAGTATATTTATAACATTGTGCAGCCATTTCCACTACCTAATTTCAGAACTTTTTGTTTTCATTACAGATCTTCTAGGGCCCACTTACCCCTAACTCTCTTTTCTTGATGACCTTACTCAAAGGAGGGAGTGAGAAAGGGAGAGAGGTGAGAACTAAGAAGTGCAGCATGATTTTGGGGGGAACCCATTTCTGAACTGTTAACTCTGCGTAGATATTTGCAGACATCTTCAGGACTATTAACACAATATTAAAAATTAGAAGAGGCACAGAGCTCGGTTTAGGAGACATTCTGTTGTTTCCCAGTTTGACTCTTAGTCCAAAATGCTGACAAAATGGCCTTGTAAACATTTGAGTTAAATAATCCTTTGCTTTTTCCAAATTTGTAAAAAAATAAAAACTTGGAGTTGTTTTAAAGATTAAACAATTTAAATCCACTCTAAAATAGATATTTACATTGATTGCTAACTTATCTCTAGCATTATTAATAGTTCTGAAACACATTTTAAATAAGCCAAGTTTTAGAAGTAAAAAGAAACTTCTGGCACATTAGACATAATTCAAGGATTCATATTTGTGTCAAGCGATTCCACCACATATCTTTGTATGGTTAGCATATTTGTTTAAAATATTCTTCCAGGGGCATTACTGTCAATTACCAAGGATTATATACTCTGATACTTACCTTATATTTCATTTGAATCATACTGTTTTGCATTATTTTAAATGGCCACATTTTTATTTGTATTGAGAAGGCAGCTATAAGGAATGTGGTTATCAAGAGTTAATCATACCCTTGGGGTTTTGAGATATTTTCTAACTCTGAGATTGTGATTGCTTTCTGATTGCCATTGAGCTTGAACATGCCCTTACTGCTTAATTATGATGTGGTGTTGCCTTATGTGGATAGACTGGACTAACTGAGAAGTATTTCCAGAGCTCACCATTCAGACTGAAGGAAAGAACTGAGAGAGCAGGTGTTTTTATTTTTTTCTTTCCTTCTTAGTTTTTTTCCTCTCTCTTTTAGAAAACATTTCCCCCCTTTTCACAAGGTTAGCTATTATCCCTGGTTCATGTAAGGATGCCTTGTAGTATAATTTGTCTCCAGATTGAATATTAGCGACATATTGATAATCTCCACAGGAGCCTCCTGCTTCCATCTTTACTCTGACCATTTCTTCAACCACAACACTGGATCTTTATAACTTGCACCAAATTATTTTCAAGCCTGTGTTGAGTAAAAGAATACAGTATCAAAGAACATGTTTTAATTTGGGCTTCATATTTTTGTACATATTTGTTTAAAAAAAGTATCCCATTGCAGATTGCAGGTATAAATTAGTATCAGAATTACCATGCAGAATTCTCTTGCTAACTTTAATCAGTAAGTTTTTAGAGAATGATAGAAAACATAGTGCTAATGAATAATGTTCCCAGAAGCTCTTATTCTTACATTGGCATGAATTCCACTTAATGACAAGTTTTCTCAAGCAGCAGTTGATTTTAATCCTATTTTTCATTAGTGAAGTATAAAATGTTAATAATACCTTCCATTGTGCTGTTTTTTGTAGCATAGTACCGTATATCTTCCATGTTCACCAAGACTCACTTTAAGATCCTGCTAGTAACTTCCTATCTCATAAATAAGATTTGTTCAAGAAATAAAAATGTATGTTTTCCCATTGTTAGCTCTATGTTTTTCTAATAATCACATGTGAAGCTTATTATGCAGTAATAGCCTTAAGATATTTTTTTTTTTAAATGTACTTCTTTGGTCTTAATACTAGTTTTTAATCTCTTCTTGTTTCCATGAAGTCTGAATGAGATTTTCAAAATTGAATAATAATTTGATCCGTTAATCTTTTGAAGCTAGTAATTTTATTTTCCTCTCTTTGCAGTCTCTGAGGCTCGCAAATGAATAGAGCTTCATTACTGCAGTCTGCATTTAATAACCATTATCCATTATCTTGTAATTAAGACTCCCTGTAACGAATCATGAGGACAATGCAAAAATACATAGTACATTTCTTTAATGAACTGGAAAATGTTCATCTTGTTCTATTTAGTAATGAGTTGCTGAATAGTCATTAAATCCACTGGAGAATAGAGCTAGATGGATTTTGAAGACTGTCTTGAGTTTGTGGTTAATCTATTAGAATTAAAATTTCATCTTCTATTTTTATCAACAGCTGATTAGAAGTCATTCTGTTTGACCAAATTGATTAGAAGACCATATACAAGGGCAGCTGTTGTTTAATGAAAGTTTTTAATGAAACTGTACCATGGAGACTTGTAATTATAGGCCTTAGAAAAACTTTGAGTTGCTTTAGACCACAAAAAAGGTATTGTGTTAGAGATTTCAAATTAGGAAAATAAAAAGAATACAATTTAATATAATACTGTAAATTTATTATTAATTTTAATTTTAGCTAATCACAGTTGAATACTAGTCTATTTAATGTGTTACTTTTGACTTTTCAGGCCTTTCATCTCCTAGGTTAGTCATTTCATTGAAATTGTAGGCCCTGATGAAAGAACATTTATGTGGATAGCTATTTTAATTGTAAGATATTTTCTCATAAGGTTTTTTTCCTCCCCCCCAAGCTGAGCAGAGGGGAGCTTGGTTAATGTTGGATTTACATAAGCTCTGAGGAGAGTCTATGGTGCTCTGTGGTGTTGGATATTCAAAATCTAGCCTTTATTTCTCTAAGGTAATTTTGTTTTAGCAGAGGGACAAGGGAAGCAATATTAAAATAAGAAGTAAAGCAAAAGTATGTGCCTACTTAGTCTCATTGGAAAATCCATTGTTCTTTTGGCAGTAGTAAAATACTACTGTACTTTCTAAAGTATTTGGTGTAATTAAATCTAGGGCTTATTCCTTTTTTAAAAAAAAGTAGCCAGTGGTGTCTGCATGCCTGCAATGCTATTTTAATCTTTTATGGTCTCTGATTCTTCATTGTCTTTCCTCAACCTATCCAAAACAGACACCAAATTTAGCATCTTAAACACTGATTTCAGGTGGTCAGACCTCATGTTTTCCAAGGGACTTTTACAGTCACATGTTCTAAAGTACACATTGATACACACCCCGAATATCCCCGGCCCTCACAGTGATTCCTAAGATGGATTCACTTATTATTATTTGGAAGCATCTTATATTTTCTGTGCTTTCGGTGTTTCTTCTAATGCTGGTGTTCTTCCATCTGCCCTCTTCTTTACATTTTATTTCTCTTTCAAGATCTATATCAAATTCTACCTGTGCTTTATCATTCTAGCTAAAATGAATCTCTGAATCTTTCCAGTTCTTGTTAACTGTAATAGTTACTTGGCATGTTTAAAACACCTTAAACACCATATAAAATTTGTATCTCCATCTATACCTGATTTCTAGATAATTAAGGTTGGCCTTAATATTTAAGGACTTCTGGTTTTAGCTTTGACACGTGAAGCGCTTGGAAATTGTCATTTCTATCATTTAGAACAAGAAAAATCTGAATAAACTGAAAATCAATGACTTTTCTAAGACCCATCAAAAGATTTAGGTTGCAGAGCAAACTGCCACTTTGAAATCTGGAGAGAAGGGCAAGTTATGAGAGTCACAACCAAGATCTGCTTACTTGCTAGAGCCATAAACTAGTAGGAACACTTAAATGGTAATTTTTACAAATTGTTGGATGCTGAATGTGGCCCAATACTTTGTGGTTTTATCTCCAGAAACCTCAGGTTCTTATGGCGAAGAGCCAAGAAAGATCCTCTCTTGGCTCTGGTAGGAAAAGGGGAAGATAATCATTATGAAATATACCCAGAGAGTTCTCCTTAACAAAGGCCTTCTCTTCAGAACAGAAAACTTTACTAGAGTCTTATCCTACCTAGGAGGGCATTTCCCTTCTAATTTTCCTACCTCACCAAACTAGGAAGAAAAGCTAAGACACACTTGTGAAGGTTACAGCCCAGGGACATAGGCCCACTAAAAGACTGAAATTTAATTACAAGATTATAAAATACTTCCTCTCCCCCATACATTACCACAACACCAACAGGATTACAATAACCCTGTGAATTACAGCTAACAGAGCTAAAAGATGTGGAGGAGGAATATTTAAGAAGCCCAAAGTAAGCAGAGGAGAAAAAAACCCAAAGATACTATAGGATTTGGAGACTCTGATACCTGTGGCTACAGCAGACATTAAGTACAACCCAACTCCTAGCCAGATTAACATAAAATCTCACACTAAAATTTTGTTAATATAATAGTTATATCCTATTATCCAATATATCATGTCTGGCTTTCATCAAAAATTGCAAGAGATGCTAACAGGCAAGAAAAAAACACAATCTGTAGAGAGAAAACAAGTATCAGAACCAGATTCAGATATAACAGAGATGTTGTTATTAACAGAGAAATTTAAAATAGGTATGACTAGTTTGTTCATGCTCTAATGGTAAAAGCAGACAGCATGAAAGAATGATAGATAATGTAAGCAAAGCAATGAAAACTCTAAGAATTAATTAAAAGGAAATGCTAGAAATCAAAAACACTGAAACAGAAATGAAGTATCCCTTATGGAGTCATCAGTAGACTGGATTGAGCCCATTAGTCGATGGGCCTCATCAGTGGACTGTGGGAAGAACCAATGACCATGAAGATAGGTCAAAAGAAACTTTCTAAACTGAAATATAAAGAGAAAAAAAGGCTGAAAAAACAAAACAAAACAGAGCAGAACATCCAAAAATTGTGAGACGATTTTAAAAGGTGTTACATATGTGAAATTGGAATATGAGACGAAGAAAAAGAAAATGGAGCAGACAACATATTTGAAGTAATAATGGCTGAGAATTTTCCAAAATTAATGACAAATACTAAACCACAGATCTTGGAAGTTCAGAGAACACCTAGCAAAATAAATATCAAAAAAATTGCACCCAGATATATCATATTCAAACTGAAGAAGGCCAAAAACAAATAGAAAATCTTGAAGGAAAAACAAAACAAAACAAAGAAAATACCTTACCTATAGAAGAAAAAGGAAATAATTACAATGGTCTCATTAGAAACTATGTCAACAACAAGAAAATAGAGTGAAATACTTAAAATGTTAAGAGAAAAAAACTCACCAATCTAGAAATTCATGTCCAGTGAGGTTATCCTTTAAAAGTGAGGGAGCTCACACGTACAAAAGCTAAGGGAATTCATTGCCAGCACATGTGCCCTGTAAGAAATGTTAAAAGATATTCTTTAGGGAGTAGGAAAATGATATAAGTTAGGCACTCTGATCTGTATAAAAGAAGAATGTCAAAGAGAAAATAAATGAAGAATAAAAATAATTTTTCCTTCTCAATTGATAACTGTTTAAAGTAATAATGATAACAATGTATTGAGTAATTGCACCATATGGATAAGTGAAATGAATGACAGCAATGTTATAAAGGACAAGCAGGAAGAATTGGGACTCATGTTAAAAGATACCTGCAGTACCTGTGTGGTAGTATTATTATTTGAAATAGTATTATTTGAAGGCAGACTTAAATTACTTAAAAATTTATATTGAAAACTCTAGAGCAACCACTAAAAAATGTACAAAATAAATGTAATTGATATACTGAGAGGACATAAAATGGGATCATATAAAATGTTCAATTAAAGCATAGAAGGCAGAAAAAGAGGTATAAAAACATAATGAAGAAGAAAAACACAACAAATAGAAAGGTTATAAACATTGTAGATATTAATCTAACTAAATCAATAATAACAAATATTATTGGTCTAAATACATCAATTTAAAAAAGATTGTCACAAAAACAACACCGTACAGTATGTTGTATATAAGAATTCCACTTTAAATATAAAGACTTAGCAGATTCAAAGTAAAGGGATGGAGAAATATATACTATGGTAACAGTAATCTAAGTATAACAGAAGTAGCTATACTTATTTAAGGCAAAGCAGACATCAGAAAATGGAACATTATCAGGGATAAAGAAGGGCATTACGCAATAATAAAAGGGTCATTTCACCAAGAAGACATAATAATCCTAAACATATGTGCACCTAACAACAGAGTATCAAAATATGTGAAGCTAAATATGGTCTTTCCATACAATTTAGCAGTTGCTCCATAGGTATTTACTCAACTAATTTGAAAACTTATGTCCATACGAAAACCTTCATATGATTGTATATAGCCCAAAACTGGAAGCAACCAAGATATCGTTAAGGGGTGAATGGATATACAAACTGTGGTACATCCGTATAATGGAATATTATTCAGCAATAAAAAGAAATGAACTATGAAACCATGAAAAGACATGAGTGAACCTTAAATGCGTATTGTGCAGTGAATGAAGCCAGTCTGAAAAGCTGTATGATTCTGGAAAAGGCAGATTATTGAGATCGTAAAAAGATCACTGGAGGGAGAAGTAAAATGTGAAGCAAAGGCGATTTTTTTTTTTAGACTGCTGAAAGTATTCCATATGATACTGTAATGATGGGTACATGACATGATACTTTTGTTAAAACCACTAGGAGTTTCACGAAGTGAACCTTGGTGTATGCTCATGAAAAAAAATCATTTAAGAGATCTGGGAATTCCAAGATAGAATGCAGACAGTGGCCAAAGAATCTGACTGTACTACAAATGTGTGAAACAACCTCACTGAAGGAGGTAGGAGAAAAAGATGCTGACCTAAGTAACTTTATAAATGAGCGTAATCTATAAAGCTAAAGGCAAAGAAACTGCACATTAGCACTGTACTGGGGTTAATAAAGTTGTTTCCACTGATTATACATGGTTACTGGATGTGAACAATCAGATAAATGGATGGCAGGTGCCAGATGTCTCACTGTTGGAAGGAGAGTTTACAGATTAGCAAGGGAGGGGGCTAGAATGATCCATGTGGTTAATGGGTCAAGAGCTGGAGACATCATTGTAACATGTGTTTAGTTTAATGTAGATTAGATAGTTACATATGGAATTATTGATATGTATCTATAAATGTGTTAGTATTCACACTTTTTTTTTTTGCTCAGCCAGCTGAAATGGCCTAAAACCAAGAACCCTACAGTAGCAATGAGTACATCTAGCACCAAGATCTTGATAGCTAATATCATTCTCCAATAAAAGGAACCAGGGCTCTTTGGAGAAATGGCTTATTTTAGGATTGGGGCAGAAAACATACAAGGTGAGCCTGGAGCATTTGGTGATAACAGAAAGTAAGTGCTTTGAAAGCAAAAAGACCACGTGATGGGGACGTGTCAAAGGAATATAGGATGCAACTGAAAAGCTCCCAGTGGCCAAAGCTAGAACCATCTGAACAACATAATAAATATTGGATTATAAACCCATGCATAAAATAAATATCTTTTAGTTGCACTGATATAAATAAATGATTGTAAATGAATGAATGAATGGAGAGACATCTTACATGTGAAAAAAACTCCAAATAATTTATGTAGATATTCTCCCGCTGAAGGAGGTAGATTGTAACTCCTCATTCCTTAAGTATAGGATACACATAAGGACTTATTTTCAAAGAGTACAGTATGGAAAATAGGAAAAAAGGAGTGATTTTATAGTGGAGAAACCTGGCAAACAATACTTCCACCAAATTCTCAAGATCAAAATCAACAGTGGTAAGTCACATTGATAGTATGTACTCTTGATATGATGTGGTGAAAATGGCACGTTACCTCTATGGTCTTCTTCCTCAGAAACCAATAACCCCAGTGTAATCATGAGAAAAACATTCGACAAATCCCGGTTGAGGGGAGTTTTATGAAATACCTGACAAGTACTCCTCAAAACTGTTAAGATCATCAAAATAAGGAAAGTAAGAAACTGTCATGGCCAAGAGAAGCCTACGGAGACATGACAAATCTATAGTATCCTGGATGAGATTGGATTCTGAGTAAACTAAGGAAATCTACAGTATGGATTTTGGTTAATAATAATATATCAATATCAATTCATTAATTGTAACAAACTTATACTAATATGTTGTTAATAATAGGATAAACTGGGTATAAGGTATATGGAAACTCTGTACTGGCTTCACAATGTTTCTGTAGACCTAAATCTGTTTGAAAATTTAAAGTTTGTTTAAAAATAAATAAATAAAACAACATTCCCCCCTAAGCCACCTGCCTGGTTTTGTTACTAGGTCTGGAATGAAACCCCAATCTTTCTTCCCTTCCCCACTTGACAATTAAAGTTGGAAAATATTGTAGTTTGTTTTTTCTTGGTAGTGGTGGCTGTTTATTCAGCTTTCTCATGTTTATCATACTCTGGGGACTTGCATAAGGAAGATATAGCACCTGCTCTCAGAGGTGCTTACAATACACTCAAGAAAGGGGACAGACAGGCAATGATATGTAAGCACTGTTACTGCTTCTGGCTACTGTTGCAAACATGTTAGGAGAAGAGTGTCCTCTTTTACGCTGCCTCCAAATTCTTCCAGGGGAGGTTGGCTCTTTTGGTTAACTTTGATGGTACCCTTTTTAAGTGACCATACTTTTTTTAGGCCTGCAGATGTGGTCTTTGTATTTTATATTAATAATCTTCTCTTCCAAGATGCTTAAAAGAATTTAGATGATATCCAGTGTTTTACCCAAAAGCCTTCTAGTGAATTCAAACACAGTGTCACAGAATAGAAAACACATCTTGGTCTCATTATGAATTCTTTTAAGATGTTACCGTCACCTTCTTACATCTATTTGGAGGCTTTAATCTCCTCTCTTTGATTGTCTTCTGATGTTGTAGGTCTCAGGTATCAGTTCTATAGTCCCACTCCATTCATTCATTCATTCATTCATTCATCTACTTCGCACATGCCCACTTCAGGGCTTTTCCCTTCCTGTTTCCCTGCTTGTGATGCTCTTTTCACAGATTCTCATCATTCAGTCTCTGAATTTCGCACATCGGAGATGCCTTTATGAGGCCTCTGTTTAAATATAGCTACCCCTCCCCAAATCCACCACTCTGTATCTCATTACTTTGCATTATTTTACTTCACAGTACTTATCTTCACCTGGCTTTTGTTATATTTTTATTTGTTCATTGTCTTTCACTTCTAGAAATTTTCACAAGGGCAGGAACTTTGTTTTCTTTAGTGGTCTATTCCTAACATCTAGCACAGTCTAGAAAATAGTAAGCACTGAGTAAATATTTGTCGAATGAATGCATGCATGACAGATATGTCTTCCATTTGTCCCAGTGGGCCTGCCTACAGACCAAAAGAGAAGACCTTTTGCAATAACCTGTTTGATATATCAGAATTCCTGTGATATTTATACAGATTGCAACACTAGCTAGGTCCTTACTCCATTTTTATTTGTATAACACTTGAAAGTTTTTAGAGTGCTTTCCAATAGATTGTCTTTTCTGATTCCTTGAGTAACAGTATGAAGCCAGTAAGAACTTTCAGATCTATTTTACAAATGAGAAAGGTTAGGAAATGGAATTTGCAAGGTAAATATCATAGCCAGAGCTAGAAACCAGAGCTCATGACTTCTAGATCATCAGGTGATTACCCGGGATTATGTTTCATCTCCACTTGCATGTAGAATGTATATGCTTTTGAGGGCAAAGGTTTGAATTATTTGTTTTTATATTTTTCACTGTGCTTTACACAGAGTGCACTTACCACAGGTGTATCAATTTGAAACTTTCAATCTACAGAATAGTCATGGAAGTATCATTTCCAATTGAAACTAGAGGGGAAAGTTTTGGCCACTTCTCCACTTCCATCCACTGCTTCTTCGATGGACCTTGGGAGAATCTCAGAGATTAGCTTTACATATGAGGCCAGAGATTCAGTGGGCTACGGATATGGTTAGAATTCTACCTCCTCTGCTAACTAAGTAAACTCAAGCAAGGTACTTAACTTTTCTGTGCTTCAATTTCCTCTTTAAAACTGGGGATCATATTAGTACTTAACTTTTACAAGTCATCACGAAGATTGACTGAGTTCATACTTTAAGAGCACCTAGAATAGTGCACGGTGCATCACACTCCATTAATCTTTATTATCATCGTTTGTCTTCTTGTGTTATTCTGATAAACTATATCAATAAGTTTAAGAGAATTTGAGAGATAGACAATTGTTTAAGATATTTGCAAGTGTTGTTCATCCTGATCTGGATGGAAGACAGTGCTTTTATTAACAAACAACACAGTAGAAATCAGCGAATAGTGATTCTTCTTGTACCATCACAGCTGTACTGTGTACTTTCTATCAAACATAAGGAAATGAGGGAAAAATGAGTTGGCACTCAGTTTTGTAGTGAAGTGTTATATGATGTGAAGCACAGGGAATAAAATTGTTTTTATTCATCTCAGTTATGCATTAAATAAACCAACTTGATTTTAATTGGTGATATGGAAATATGGAGGCAGTAGCCCCAGGGGTCTGTAAGAATCCATTTGGTGTTTAATTTAATTCATCTTATTATAAGGGGAAGAAAAAGTATGGACAGATTTTTTTTTTCAAGTTTTTCAAATAATTAATGAAAAATAAAGTTGTGTTCCTCAGGAAAAAAAATTTACACAACTCATTTCTTCCACTGACTCAAAATTGTGAAAAGGAAATAAGTTTTTAAATTAATGTAGAGTTTTTTTTCCTTGTGTTTTAGGATCAGATTTTATTAAGACTTCTACTGGTAAAGAAACAGTAAATGCCACCTTCCCAGTAGCTATCGTAATGCTACGGGCCATTAGAGATTTCTTCTGGAAAACTGGAAACAAGGTACATTATTGTCAGCAAGTCTTTCTTCAGAGTAAATATAATGTTATTTATAATGCTAGTTGCAGCCTCGATAACTGTCTTTGTATGCAGAAGGTGTGAATGAGTTACCTTTATTAAGATAAATGTTTAATTTACCTTCATCACAAAAGAACACATTCATGGAGAAAAATGTGCGATTAACATAGTGAGTGTGAGTGTGGGAGTAAGTATGTGTGATCAAGATGTAAACTTCCTTTATGTCCTTTTATTAACCGAAGACAATTTTATCACTGACAAGAGATTCCTAAATGGGTTCTTTAACGAACTAATTCTACTGCAACACAGAGGCTTTCTGGTAAGGCGTTGGCCAGCGAAAACAGGTTAATGCAGAAATTAAACTTCCTTCAGGAATGGAAAGAATTGCAGAGTAACATTTATTGAATGATAAGCTGTGGTGGTGATATGAAAAGTATGCAATATAATGGGAAATAATCTTTTCCTGTCATTATTGAAGGACACACATAAATTGCTTTTTCTGTTGGGAAACCCCCGGTCCAGAAAAACTTATTACTTTTAATAATATGAGGTGAAGAGAAAATTCTTGAGGAGATGAACTTATTAAACAAAATAATGAAATGCTGTGAAACAGCAGGGAAAAGGTAGCTAGACGTTATATAGCTCTTGAATTAAATATCCATTTTTGCGTTTTATAGCAGTTGGATGTGCTCTTTGGAAGACTGTTAAGCTGAGGAGGGTATATGCTAGCTTTTGTCAGCTTTTCGAAAAATAATACATATTTTTTTAAACACGAAGTTAAAAGAAAAAATACGTATGAGGTGTTTTTAAAATGAGTTTGGATTTTCCTTTTCACTTCAAGTTGCTTGTTTAGTTGCAAATTATCTCAAAGGGTTTTTTTTTTTTTTACATCATTGGAGAGAAAGGTAATTTTTTTTTAATAAGACTTTCTCTTCCTCAAAAGGTATCTTTTAAAACCAATCTCTTGATTTTTGCCGAATAGAAACTCCAAAAGAGACCTTTAATCCTTTGCCAACTGGATGTGATGACTTTATATGTGACGGTAGCTTCAGTTTATTTTGGAATCAGAGACCTTTTTTAGAATGTACTGGGTTTGAGAGGGAATAAACTGCTCCCAGAATTTTCTCTTTCAGAATAACTTTATGTGTTAAAAAAGTACAAATAGGATAAATATCTACTGTGACCTACATGTGAAAGTTGACCCAGCTTAAGTAGCCTTTCTGCAGTGATCCAAATTAAAAAAATAAAAATTTAAGTAAAGCTATGAAAAGTAAGAGAACTCTATTTTTGGCCACCCCAATTGAGTGAGTGGGCCTACTACTCACTAGACCAGCTGTTCTTATTCTTGGCCAAAGAATATCCAAATAAATGTGAGACTTTTTATACTTAAAGATGCCTGGGCCTCATCCCTGACACTTCTGGATCAGGGTTATTTCTCAGGCATCTACACGTTTCATAAGCTCTGTAGTCGGGACTAAAACTCTCCATTGGAGACCCAATCTTGTTTTGGTCTCAACAAAGATTTATTGGGTCATTAAATACGTGCCATGTTAACCTATGTTAAATGCTAGGGATACAAAAATGAACAAGTCCCTTCCCAGGAAACCCCTTAGACATGAGCAAAGAATTTCAGTAAAAATTTTAAACGATAATTGTTCTAGACCAGAGTAGAGGGCGAGGGACACTTTTCTGTCTTTCAGCCCTCTCCTCAGCTAATAAACAAAATTCATCCCAGTTTCATTAAGAAACGAACAGGTATGAGTCAAACCATATTCATTTTAATTACATTTGATTTTACACAGTGAGGCGCTGTATGTATATCTTGCAAATCAGGCGCATCCTTTCGGGTTGTTGACAAGTTGCCTGGGCAGTCCTTAGACTGCAGTTTCTACATCACTGATTTAAGGGGTGTTTTAAAATGTGATCAGCCGCCTTCCAGACCATGATTAGTGTCACTCCTGAGAAGCAGAGGTTTAATATTTCATAACTGATTTCACTGCAGATTTATGTTTTCCATATTCTCTCCCTGAAAAAAAAAGTACAAACTTATGCTAGAACCTCTCTTTAGAAGTATTGGTAAACAGACTTACTGATACAACTGAATTAGATAGAAAAATCTATATGCAGCACTGCCTAATTGATAGACGTGCTCCTATGATTAACATGTATGCTAATATCAGCTAATTGATTTTTTTTTTTTTGCCTCTTCTCAGTAAATAACCTCATCTCACTTACCTCTCTCACTCCTCCCACCTCCCCTCACTCTAGAGTCACTTGGGCTCCAGAGTAATAGGTAGATCTGGTTAGAATTTCTACACAGCTGCTGTTTAGCTGTGTGACATTGTGTGATTGAGTCAGGGAAACCTGTTGGGAGACCTTAACTGATATTCCATGTGAGAATTGATGAGGATTTAAACTAAAACAGTAGAAGTGAGAGTAAAGAGGAAAGTGTGTGCAGGGGACATACAGAAGTTAAGCAGGTAGGATTGGTAGGATTTGACTGTTGATCTTTGGGGTGTGGTGTGTTGTGGCGAGGAAAATGGCAGAGTCTTTTCTATTAACCTCATAGGTTAACTATGAGGTTTCTAGCTTGGGTTGATAATGGGACCATCCATTTATTCTCATCTCCCTTCTCTAGCATTCCGTTAGCCGTCACCCCTTGCTGATGCTGTCTATCAAACAAACAGCTCTGAGTGGTTAAGTGCCTGAGCTTCAGTACTTGGGCTGTAGGATGCTTTCTTGATTGCTCCCATCTATAGAGTCTCACTCTACTGGACAGTCAAGTTCTTGAGACAAATAAATCCAGATAAGCAGGTTTTACTATATATATAGAACACATTTATCCTTTTCTAATGGACTCAGGGACATCATTTGTAAACATCAGGTATTGGCTGAACTGTGCTGTTTTACGGTCACTTTCAAAGACTGCCGAAGTGTGAAGAGCCCCTACACTGTCTTTTTCTACTGTGCTTATTTAACTGGTCTGGCTGCTCTCTATAACTCTTGCCTATTTACAACTTTTGTTCTGTTTACAACAGAAAAAAAGTCCCTGCAGTTAAGTTGATTACAGTGACTGTCAGCTCTTCTTGCTGATTGCTGCCAGTTTGGTCGGTGTGACCTCACTGATTTGCTCCTTTTATTTTAGATACACAGATGTGTCTTTTGCACCTCAAGATGAAGGGCTGAAAGGTGTCTGTACAGGCTTACTTGTAGAAATGTAAGATGAGTGGGCTTTTGTGATATGTTTTCCTATGTACCGACACCTCTCTTGTTTATCCCAGGTTCACAGCTATAGTCTAGATGGTTGAGGCTTATGACTTTCCAATAAGTGAAACGTTAATGAGAGTTATTAACTTTCATTAGTGTCTTCTCAAAGCAGTGACATTCTTCCCATTAATCTTGGAAAAGTCATTTTGTAGTGTGAATGGGTGTGAGTCAGTGATCTAAGCTCTTTTGCCAGGCGAACTGAAGTAGGCTGAAAAAAAAAGAGAGAGAGAATCAAGACCTGTAGTAATACAGTATCATTTCTTTAAGGCAATCCAGAAACAATAAATCTTATTCACTTTCCCATCTTCCCTTTTAGATAGGCTTTAAGCCAGCAGGAGGCATCCGCAGTGCAAAGGATTCCCTTGCTTGGCTCTCTCTCATAAAGGAGGAACTAGGAGATGAATGGCTGAAGCCAGAACTCTTTCGCATAGGTGCCAGTGCCCTGCTTTCAGACATCGAGAGGCAGGTGAGTAATAACTCATTGTCTTTGGAACATATTGACAGGTGTTTTTGAGAAAGAAATGAAAAGTCACCTATTGGGCTATGAGAACTACAGAGGAAAACTCATCTGAATTACTTCATCATACCTAAACCTCTGCCTTCTTCCAAGCAGACTTCCATCTGAAGTAGGCTGGATGGAGATTCTGCAGAAGCACATAATGGTGGGGCTATATTATCAAATGCTAATTAAAATTATTAATTATTATGTGATAGTATAATTATTAATTGATCTGGGTAATAATATAATTATTAATTAACTAAACTCTGCTTTCCTCACAGATTTACCATCACGTAACTGGAAGATATGCAGCTTATCATGATCTTCCAATGTCTTAAATCAGCAACAAATTCCAGAAAAGATTTTTACAATGGTTAAAAATTATTTTTCTATGTAATTGCTGAAATTATTTAATTAAAAATGGAGGAATAGGTGACTGACATTTTTCCCTTAAAAATTTCATTGAATTTAATGCAAAGAATGAAAGAAAAACTACACATGGTACTCATTTCATGCACATCTAAAATAGCCTTAATTACTAGAAGATCTGTACTGTTTATTTTGTGAAGGTTTTCTCTTAAAAATTCTGAGTAAAATGTTACTGATAGCTTTGATAACATTAAATTCTAAGAAAAAATGTTAAACTGTCGAAGAAAATTGCTCTAGCAACAGGAAATGCCGCATCGCTGACCTGCTGCTGTGCCTTAACCACTTCTGGAGTCACTGACTAATTTCCTGCCATAAAAATTCATCTTTAATTTTTGCAACAGATATGCTCTTTTATTAATTATGTTATTCGTGAAATTTTTGTCAATGTTATATGCAATTATGGATATCATTGAATTTTTTAATTAAAAACATCCCTATAGTTGTTTATTTTTTTAAACTTTAAATTGTAACAATACATCTTGAAAAGTTAATCCATTAAACATGTAAAGAGGTTTTATCAGTGACTTCATCAATATCTCTAGTAGAGTCCTCGGGTATTTATCTCAGATAAAGCATTTCAGTACATTGTTAATGAATACAACTGATGTATATTCTGAAACTGAAGACTTTCTAGTATAGTGAATAGGAGAAAAACAACAGACACTACCATAGCACTTAACAAGTGCTAAACTCTTCACAGATATCAATTTATTTAATCCTTGTTTAATCCCTATAACAGTAAGGTATGTAAGTACAATAAGGTTTTTAATTCTTACAACAGCAAGTACTGATATTGTTCTTTTATACAGACGAGGGACTGAGGCACAGAGAACTTAAGCAACTTGCGGAAAGTCACAAAGCTCAAAATTAGTAGCATCAAGAGTCAAGCCCTGGCAGGTAGTCTAGCTCGTGAGTCTGCACAGTCTATCACTGTCCCCCAGCACACACAGACACGTGAACAGACCTCACTGTCAGCTATGCGGAATGGTCATCTGCATTGCAGTCTCTTGGTGACTTTGTCCTCTGTCTCTTCAGAATTCCCACCTCCAATTTTTTTTTTTTTTGCTAGCACCTCTACTACATTATAGAATCCAGGTTTTCTTAAATGGTGATTTTCTTGGAGTCTTTTTTCCTCTCTGAATGAGTCTCCAGCTACTCATAAGTGGAAAATCCTAGACTGGGAGTCAGTTTTTGTTTTATCTTCTCCTCTGCCAAATTCTAGCCCAGCCTCATACTCTTCTTAGCTTTGTGACGTTGGTTCAGTCATTTCACATCTCTGAATCTCAGTTTCTTCATCCTTAATATAAAGGGATTGAGGCAGGTGATATCAAGGTTCTTTCAGACCTAAAATTATAATACCATAAGGATAATTATAACAAATCCAAGAAAATGTTTTATGGCTGTAAAATGAAAAAACTTATTGTAGCAATCTAAATTAGAAATTGCTTCTCAGGAGTCAATTAAGCAAGTCCCTGAAAGCACCTCTCTAAGTGTAAATGTGATGACTAAAATAAGAACAGAAAAGAAATCTTGCTTTCTCCCAGTGCCTTAGCAGAAAGCTGACTCTTGACTTATGCCTTTGGATATGGTCACTGGTTCTGAATGCCATATCCACCTTCATAACATGTTGGCCCAGGTGCCCACTAGAACAATGGCCAGTTACCTTTGGAGAAGAAACTTTGCAGAAAAATAATTACATTCTATCACCTTTGAAGCTGTTCCAATTTCACAGGGGTTTTTGTTTTCTTCCCATTAAACCCAGCTGGTCATTTTAGTTGATCAAGTGAACAGGCATCATTATCTTCAGTTCTGATTTATATGAGGCATCCACTGAAATTGACCTCTGTGGACAATTATAGATTCACATAGGAAATTAACACTGGTAAGTCCCTCAAACCTATTAGAGGCTGATGAGCATGGCCTGATCTAAAGGTAAATAATGTTATATTTTGAGAGACAGTTTATTCCAAGGACAATTGGCCTCTTTGTCATATATGTCTGCACCTTACCTGGCTCTTGAAATCAAATGTAACATAGATGACTTTAGTAAGAAAACCCAAAACCCTAGTAAATGTTGATTGCTATGAGAACATAAGAGGAGGAGGTCATTTCTGAGGTGACTGTGATTTACTACAAGCAGATTTGTGTACTTGAGAACACTGAGAGCAGATGCTTTAAACAGTCAGAAAAGTTTTGCTGTGTTCTGTGTTTAAAGCTTCTAAACTAATAAAAGTGCTTCCCCCAAATTGTCATAATTATTCAGTAAAGCATATTAGGTTTTAAAGTTACTTTTAAACAACAAATTATGTAATTTAGGGGCTTAAAGTGACTTAAGGGAATAGTTTTATCCATCATTGTTTACATGAGAAAAGAAACTCAAAGTGGAAATCACTTATGCAAGGTCACATAGAAAGTCAAAGTTGAGCCCAGAACCTAGATCCATATCACATCATGAAATATTTTGTAAGACTTTGAAACTTTCTTACTTTTTTATATATCCTGCCATACCTAATATTATATTTGTCAGCATGTGAACTTCAGACTTTCACAATACTTACTTTTATGTCTAGGAGTCTTCTAAATGGTGTTTTGGAGAAGACCAGCTACCTAAATCTAGTTCAAGTGATAGTGTAGTTAATTTCATGTTAGACTTTCAGAATTTTTGATAACCTCAAGAACTGAGTTTTTTTTTTTTTTTAAAAGAGAGTTCAATGTTGCCTTTTTTTTTTTTTTAAGAAAAATGGGGGCTTGTTTGGGTTCTAGTCTACAAATGGAGAGAAAATGACTGGTGTAATTACAAAACAATTTCATAATTTCATAATCTTTGCCTCATTCTGGATTATTTCAGTACTAACAGAGAACTTAGGCAAATTAGTTTGCATGAAATGCAGCATCTAAGGAGACCTGTATAAAGCAGGAACTGTTAGAGTTATCTACCTGGAAGTGCATTCTTACAAGGACATGATATAGTGTGTCCTAAATGAGCAGAACGGTTTGCTACATCACATATATATATATATATGTCTAAAGCCAGATCCAGAAAAACCAAATCAGCTTCTTTAGAAAAGTCAATTTGTACTTCAAATACAGAGGGAGACCAGTATTAACTTTTCTTCCATCAACTTGATCATTTTTTTGATACAACATAAATAGGGCCACAAAGTAGAAATAGAAGAGGAAGAATTTGAATAGATTATACTTTCAAAGAAGATAAAATGTTATGCCCATTATAGCACTAGGAAAAAGGTATGAGGTGAAATCAATTTCTACAATTGTTTTCCTGAGTCTTGCCTCCCAAAGGAAAAAAATGTATTTTATAATCACCACCAAATGATCCTTTCCAGAAATGACCACAGGTAACATCTGGCTGATATATAAAATACGTAGTAAAAATAATCATTTTTAATTAACTAAAACCTGCTCAAGAGAGAGAGAGTCAGAGGAATATCCATCTGGTCAATTCTTATTTAATAGGGCAAATGAGAATCAGAATGTTTAATGCAGTATTTGTGAAATACTTAGTGACCTCATGATGAACTAAACTTTTTTAGGAAGAATAGGAGTGAGAAAGAGGACTCAGAATATCTAGAAAGGACAGACATACAATTTGATTTACTGTAAAACGTAGGCAGAATATAGGAAGAGCCTAGGTTTTATGGCATTAGTTTCTATGGTTGAATAATAGGAAATGTGTTTTAATTCATTTGAACAATAAAATGAGGTTATACTTTACTCTGGAGTTTGACAAGGATGATGAAGAATTTTAAAAAGTAATTATAAAACAAAAATAAAAGGAACTGGGATTATTTAGCCCAAGGAGAAGACTTGAAGGGAACTTTATGTCTAGTGGTCCCAGGAAGTTACTTCTATATTAGATCTTAATAACGAAGATTATTTCCTCTGTGGAAGAAGAAAGGAGTTTTTGCTATATATGAAGTTAAGTTAGTTTTGGAGAAGAACTCTCATGCTTGAAATGTGCTTTTAAGAAAGTCCATTTGCTATTCCCTTCTTAGAAGTAGATTCTCCTTTGATTGGAGTGGTTAGTTATGCTGCCAAAGAAAGTAGTTCCCTAACTACTTTCCCAACTGGTATACATCAGAAATACTGGGAGAGTTTATAAAATACAGAATTCCAGGCCCCACCCCCCAGAATTTCCAGTTCCTTAAATCTGCTATGGGACCCCAGAATTTGTATTTCCAAGAAGTTCCCAGGCGATACTGATACTATGATCCAGGAGCCACACTTTGAAACCACCAGATTAGAAAGCCTTGTACTCAACACCTAGATTTCAACATAAATGCATCTTTCAGTAGTAAAACCCACCAGCTGCAGCACCTCTTTAGCATGAAACTTCAGGATAAATGTGTATATTTTGTTGGTTTTCAAAGCCAAGAACAAGAGAGGGAACAAGGCAAGTGACATTGTCCTTTAATCCTTTTACAGTAGGCAGTGAACTAGATTTTAGTTTGGGCTTAAAAGGAAGCTTTGGAGCCTAGAATAAACATTTTAGCTGAATTTAGAATTATCCACAAAATCTTCCAAAGGATTTCAGCAAGCCAAGATAGTAAGATTCAGCAGTATTTGATTTTTACCTATTTGGAATGCTTTAACTTTTTGGGATTCCAGTATAATTGCACTTAAAACCAAAATCTATTTTAACAAAGCCCATTCTTTAACTTATATTTGAAATAGATACAGATGTTCTAGGGAAGGAATGTTTCACAGATACTTGGCTTTTTAATTTGAAGCTACTGTGGAAGTGATCTCCCAGCTGAGGGGTAATGAAAACATTAGATCCTCAGTCTTTTTAACACACACAAAAAATGTTTTAAATTTGTTTTTTGCTTTTTAAGTGTGTGTTCTGCCAGACAATAGGAAATAAATTTATTTTTAAAGCATATTGGAGGAAATAAATTTATTTTTAAAGCATATTGGATATCTTTCAGAATAGGAAGGCCAGATCATTGGGCATAGAGACAGGCAGCTAGGAATAATGCCCAAGCCACTCTTTAGAACTGCTCCAATGAAGACTTAGTGCTACCACCTCTAGGTACTTGATACCCGAACCTCTGCCTTTGCCATCTCTGCAAGCTGGAGCTCTCACTTATCGCAGTGGCCAAGGATAGATTCCTCCACTGCTGTCTTGGGTAACAAAATCCTCTGTGATTGTGTCTGATCGTTAGAGCCTCAGTCTGTACTCTAGCTGTAAAGGAAGCTGGGAAAGCACTTTTTGGCCTTCTTGAGGGAAGTGAAATAGTATTCAGAAGTGTTTGGTCTCTAATCAAGATAGTTGTCAACTACAATTAACAGGGTGGTACTGGAGAGATACTTGATAACTGTGGTAGGAAAGGACTCATTGTCCCTCAGCTATATTTCTACTTCCAGTGAGACTCTAAAGCTGAACTCTACAGTCGCCCCTTGTCTCTTGGTCCCATACAACAGGTCTAGAGAAGTCTTATGAAGTCCTTACACTCACTCTCACCAGCACTATGCAACAGTGCACTTTCTTTAGACTTTGAAATGTATTATAGCTCTATTACATGATTTATCAACTTCAATAATCTCTCTATCCTCTGCTCTACCAGATGAGAAAAATCAGCATATTGACTTTACTACCCACCATCTGTCCTCTTCCCTTCTAAACCTTGGCTATATTATTTCTACATAATTAGAGTTTATAACATGCAAATTTTGTTCTGTGACCATAATCTCCACAATTATTTTGGTACCGTTAAATGAAGTCAGTACTTAGGACCAGTACTCCATTTACCTCTTTGCTTTTCAAAATTTGACCTATAATAGTTTCTTTCAGGAAGGGCTTGGGTATATTCTCTGAGTTTTTGCAAGCTCAAAGTTTATTTTCATTACATTTTAATAACTATTTGGCTATATACAATTCTTGGATCACATATTTTATTTTCTGAGGACTTTGTGCCAATGCTCCAATGTCTTCTAGCATTGAACATTCTGGAAAGTAACATTCTGACAAACTTTTTGCCTTGTAGTTTCAACTATAGTAACTTTACTAAAATATGATTCAAGGTTGAATGCTTTGTGTCAATTTTTCCTGGAGTTGAGTGTGCTCCCTCTGTCTATAGAATCATGACTTATATTTCAGGAAAGTTACTTTGAAGTATATGTTTAACTTTTTTCTTATTATTTTTTTACCTCTTCAGAATACTAGTTATTGCATATTTTAAGGTTTTTTTAATCTATCCTGTCTAGCTATTAGTTTTTTCTATTTCTTTTTAATACTTTTTTTTTTCCTGCCTCATTGAATTGCACTCTTTTTTCTATTCCTAACACCCTTGTTTCTTTCGAGGTTTTTAGCAAAATCTAGTTGTTTTCTGGGCTCTGCCAAATCATATTTCATTTCCTATTGTCTTGCAATTTCTTCCCCAAGCTCTTGTATATTTGATATGAGCTCTTGCTTTATAAACATGGTAGCTTTGTTTAGTTTTTTTTTTTTTTTTTTTTAAGTTTATGGCAGCATGTTTGGCCCAGATTTTTATCTGCTCTATAGAAACATTTTTTTTTTTTTCTGGTAATTATTCTTTGTCTTCCATTTTTTTTCTCTGTTTATTTCTTTTATTTTCTTATAGTAGCTTTGCATGTATGATATGAGTTATTTTCTGGATCAGTTACAGGCAGGAGGTTAGTATGGAAGAGATGCCATGTCCATGTTCTAGGCCAGCAGCAATTCTTACTATTCACAGACACATTGTTCCTTATGACACAAGATTGTGTGTTTGAGTGAATTATTTTGGCATTAATTCTTCCTAGCCGTTAAAGATCAATGGCTTTAGGGCTACTCACATTGTGCTTCTGTTCTTTCTCTTCTTCAACAACAGGATGGATGCCTCCTGCAGATACAGGGTTGCTGTATAATTTTTCCTGTAGCTTTAACTTTTCTGCTTCTCTTCGTTGCCAAACTGGGTCCAGAGAAACTCCTGCTGTCAGTCCATGCACCTATCACTATCGATCCATAGAAGTTATGGGTCTGCTTTTCTAGGGTGTACCACCTACATTGATCTGCTGTCTTTGTCCAAGGTTAAGTATTTGGAATTTGTACAAATGCCACATTTGGATAGGAAGAGTTGTTACTTGTGTTTGGGATAAATATAAATTCCAAGTCACTTTGACATCAGTAGTAGGAACAACAGCAATTCTAAAAACTGAAAGTGCTAAGAAATGGGGGCTTGAAGCTGTAGCACCTGAGGTATATGGCATTATTTGGTATCTCACCCTAAAATAAATATCTCCTCCATTGGAATATGAAGAGGAATAACAAATAAAGCCAAACTTGGAAAGTGGCTGGCATGTAAAAGCCGTTCAAAATGTCCAGTTATACTCTCTACTACCACGATAACACTACAAAAATGTAGAAAATCACCTATGTAAAAATATACTCTTTTGGTAATACAAATCTAATCTTTTTATGGGCATAAACATGCTTCTTCTGCCCCAGTTCCTCCTATCAGACATCCTTGAAGTCTATCACTAAGCATCAGAAGATTCCAAATCAGAAGCCATTTCTTACTCTTCTGACTTACTGTAACTACTGGTTTCTATCATTGTTTAAATTATTCTTGTAATAAAGTTATGCCTTTTGTCTTTTTCTGATGCTCCTTTTATGGCAGGCCAGATTTTGGGGAGTATAAGCAAGGGATGGGAAGGGGGTCTAGGCTAGGTAGTGTCAGTCTTACAAAGCGGAACTGGCAGACAGATTTCTTACTTGAAGCTTTTCAAGTCTGGAACTCAAGATTGGAGAGAAATCTCAGTCGACAAAGAGGCTCTAAATGTGTCAAAGAAGACGCCAGCCTGGGATGGATATAGGAAGCCAAATTTAAACCATGGGATCACAATAAGAAATTGAGGGCAGGTGGCAAGAAGGCAGGCAGGGGTGGTCTAGAACAGAGGTCTGGCTGGCCTGTGTATTCTCTATCATATCATGATGACACTATGCCTGGAACTTGTAAAGTGACAGGGACAGAGCGTATAGTCTTGTATTCGGTCTACTTGTCTACATTGTTTTTATGTCCATCCTGAGTGGGAATTCTGATTGATAGGCCTGTTGTAACTGCTTTAAACCCCTTAAAATATCTAGTGAAGAACCTTAAAGAGACTAATAGGTGCTCCAGATTTATTTGTTAAATTAATTTAAAAGGTAGTTATTACTTTAGATAAACACAAAGAAAGGATAGTTATAAAATAAGACTGATCTACAAGATAAGCACAGAAAAATCAGTGCTGTTTAGGTAGACAAAATACAGCTTTATTTGTGAATGGAATTCTTATATAAATGCATGATACATATTTTCAAAGGAGTTTTTTTTTTTTTTATAAAATAACTACACCTTGAGTTTAATGCATTTTAATTTGGGGGGACAATGATACATTTTACCAATGGTTTTTGTAATTTGAGACTTATAACATGCTGGATGAATTGCAAATGTATGAAAAATGGTTTGGGAAAACAATTTTTATTCATAAAGTTTGTTTTGATAGATAAAAAAGCACATAGCTTTTTAAAGCAATGTTTATTTTATGTTTTGAGTGGCAACAAAAATAATTGCATGTTTGAAATCTTTGAAATATGTTTTAATGCTTTTTAAATGACTTAAGAGCAAATGTAGCAAATGTACCTGCTGCTTAAGCCATTCCATGATTTAAACTTAGCTTCACTTTCCAAGCTTTATGGAACTATTTAATATGTTCTTCGATTATATCTTTTAGACTGCAGTCAGTGTCTGTAGCTGGTGAATGATTAGAACATTTGACACACCTACAACAAGATTTTGCAAAGAAGAGATATTCTGTAAATGCTTGATTCAAGTTCAAAAATAGATATGAATATTTTTGACTATAATAGAATTATGCAAACATGGTCTTATAATAGGATTTCATTGGTAGATTCAATATGTATATACCTGGTATATACACTGAGAATTAGTTTTCAAAAAAGACTAACTGCTTTTCTAATTAAAATCTTTTCATTTTAATGAGACAAGGTATTTAAAAGGATTCGAATGAGTCTATACAATTCAGATCCAAGATCAGTCTCCAGTGTTTCCCGAGTGCCTATTAAATGTATATTTTAAGTTACTAGGAACTCATGGAATTGTAGAATTTTTTGAACACATATTTGTTGGTAGCACCTAGCAATTGGTAGTTTCCTGTATACTTAGTATGTGGTGGGAACTGTTCTAAGTGCTTTATATATATTAACTATGTCCTCCTCACAACATACATGTGAGATAGGTATGATTATTATTTTATAGTGAGTTGATAGAGATATAGAGACATGAAGTGATTTGTTTTCAGGTCACACACATAGCTGAGATTTGAGGCCAGTTACTCTTGGCTCCAGCATCTGTGCTTTTAACAACTGTGACAGAGTATGTGCCAGGTACTTGGTAAAATGAAGTCTTTGTGCCATAATTCCAAGTAAAAGAAACTCATTAGAATTATAGAATTTCAAGGGGGAAAACAGACCTCCAAAGGTCATTTAATCTAGCCATATTGCCAATGATTGTGCTCTCAAGCAGTCTGCAGGCTGCCATGGATATGGGTAGAAATAGCAATGCAGTGGAATCTCTATAATGAGCTGTTCTGGGACAGAAATGGTGCCCTCCTTATAGGTTAAACATGTTACATCAGACTTTTATTATATTTACTGCTGGGTGTTAGGATCTGGGATTTGGCCAGTGTTATTTCCAAATCCTTATATAATGAGCTGTTACTGCAAGTTTCTACCATTATAGCTATAAATACAAAACACATGAACACACAAAGGCATCCACCCAAGTATAAAATTACTAGGGAAATGGGAAGGATAAAAAATGAATTGTTAGGTTTGGGGGATAATTACTGGTGGCTCTGGTCTGACTAGATCTTGATAGGAAATAAGAATAGTTTGGAAAGATTTCAGGAGCATCATGAAAGTCAAGTACAGATTTGTGAGGGTCAAAAGCTACAGACAGATTTCAGAAGATGCAATGACATGGGTAAATTTTTTCAAGAAAAAATGTGCATGTGTGCTTAGTGCTTCCAAATCTGTTGACGATGAATGTAGAGGATAAAAATCAGAGAGCTGTATCAGAGATACTGTCATAGATATTGCTACCCCAAGTTTCTGAAGGCAGAAATATTACCTCATTTGTATTTATATCCTTTGTACCTTGCACATAATCGTCTTAATATCACTTGTTGAATTTACTTATAAGTCCAAAATGTTATGTAAGCACAGGGGAGACTATGCTCTCAAAAAAAAAAAACCAAAAAAAACAAAAAGAGTACCTTACCATGCATAGAGACTCATGGGGAGGGGATCAGGTTTGCCGGGTTTTATGGACAGGTAGGCTGAAAAATGGCTAACTAGGGGTGTCTCCGTGGTATAGCAGGGCTCGAGCTACTTTATGAGGCTAAGAGGCATGGCTTTAGTCCCCAAAGAAGGGAGACCTGGAAGAACAATGGGGAAAGGGTAGTCAAAATGACAGTCCATTCCTGAGACCTGATACATGCAGGCAAGGAGAGCTTCCCCCAAGGCAGTATAGGGATGCCAGTTTTTGCCCCTGAGCCACCAGATCTCAGGACTTAGGGTCAGCAGAGGGACGCAGGAAGCCCCACTGGTCAAAATCAGAGTACATGGGAGAATGACTGATATTAAACCCCCTTAAATATATATGTACGTATGTACTTAGGTACATATGGGTGTACATACATATGTATGTATATATGTATATGTGTATTGTAGGAGGAATGGAGTTGATGCTATTTAAATACATCTTACATCTTGCCTTAATTCCTGTAGAAACTGAAGTCTGAGTCTTTGTACCTTATGTGGGAGCAAATATCCTTTGACTTAGCTGTGTGGTATGAGAATGAAGATGTGAGTAATTAGTTATGAGCTTCTGGGGGAGGCAGAATGTGAGGAACTAAAGTAGGTGGATAAAACCTAGAAACTGGTAGTCCATGGACTGAATCCAGTCGTAAGTTTGACTACAGTAAATTTACTGCAGTAACTTCTCATATGCCACCTGTATTGGGACCTGTGTTCTTTGTTTCCAAATTGGGTAGGGCTTTCTCTTTCTTCTTGACTAGGTCCTGATAAATGTAGATATTTATGAGCAAATTACCCATATTCTATGATTCATTTCTTCTCTATCACAATGTGATAAATCACATAGGTTAATAAGGGCTGATAGATTAGGTTCCATATTTCTGTAAAAGCAAAGTAGCATTAAACAATGAGGGCCAGGTGAGGGCACTTGTTTTTCCTACAGATTTGGACTCAGATAGATGTGTTTGAGTCTCAACTCTATTTTTAGCTGTGTGACTGCAGATGCCCTCTCTAAGCCTGTTTTCTTGTCTAAAAAATGAGGATAATAATAGTATCTTGCCCATTAAGTGATACAATCCATAAAAATACCTACCATAGTAACTGGCATATAGAAAACATTCAAAAATTTAAAATTATTTTATGATTTAACCTTAATGTAATTATTTTACATTCTAACATGCCACACAAAGTGTATGTGGGGGATAGGGGACAAGAGACTGGAAGTGAACAACAGCCTTTGTGGATATAATAGCCAAATAGTTAATGACAATCTGATACATTCTGTTGTCTCATTTCTTTCACACAGATACTATTGCTGTATCCAGAGTTTTCTCTTTTTTATTACTAAGTAGTATTTGATTATATGACTATAATGCATTTTATCTATTCACCTGTGGATAGACACTTGGGCTTTTACCAGTTTAGGGCTATTATGAATAAACTTGCTATGAAAATTCTTGTACAAATCTTTTTGTCGACATGTTTCAATTTTTATTGGGTAAATACCTAGAAATACAACAGTGAGGTCATTGTGTAGGTTACATTTAAATTTATAAGAAAATTCCACTTAACATTCCCACCAGCAATTTATTCATGTTCTGACTGTTTCACATCTTCATCAACTTTCGGTAATGTCAACTGTTTTACTTTTATCCATTTGACTGAGTGTGTAGTTATTTCATTGTGGTTTAATTTATGTTTTTCTAATGACTAATGAAGTTGAGAATTTTGTCAGATTTTTGTCCCCTGAACTAATTTCCATGTGCTTGGTCAAATGAGAAGGACAATAACTTAAAATCAAGCACATCAAAAGTGTAAAATGCATCCTACATACAGTTTGCTTATTGATTTGCCTTATCCCCACCCTGCTTAAAGTTATTATTGCATACACATCTTTAGGCTCTATGTTAGTTTCTGTCTCTTCCATGGTTTTTTTTTTTTTTTAAAAGCTTTCTGTTATTTAGATGGATTTAGTACAAAGTAACTGCTCTCTTGGTAAAATCCTCTTGATTATTTATGTGATAGTCATGAAGTAGAGCCTTTCAGATTACTTAATGCCTTGTATTTGGAGGCATGCCTTTCTTCAGGAGTCCTCAAAGCCTTTTGATGTTAATATTCACAACATCTTTGTGAAGTGGGTGGGAGCGCTGGGAGAAGAAGCAAATTCCAGAACGTGAAGTGACTTAGTTGAAATCTCAAAGCGAACTGGTGAAATTCAGATGGTAACATGAATCACGGTCATTGGATATGTTACCAGACCTACTGCAACCTAGCAAACCAAGGTACCTCTGTTTATGAGGTCAGACTGATAAAGGTTTCAAATAAAGCTGAGTCTC
Source organism: Pteropus medius (assembly GCF_902729225.1). NCBI lineage: Eukaryota > Metazoa > Chordata > Mammalia > Chiroptera > Pteropodidae > Pteropus > Pteropus medius. The sequence goes on from NW_024346692.1 coordinate 3,295,425, forward strand.
TTCATCTGCTGGTATAAAGTTAACATAGTTTCCCCCAAAATCTTTTAGAACTAGAAAGTTATCACAAGCCATGCCATGTTAAGGTCCCCTTGGATTTGTGAACTGATGGTTATAAAGAAAAACGGAGACATTCTGCCCCACAGAAAAAGATGTGTGAGAATACAGTAATGTAGAAAAAAAAAGTTTCAAAGAACAAGGCACAATCTCCTATCCTCTCATACACACATAAATATTTTCAAATAAGAAGACTCTGTGTTTTGAGAAAAACAACAAAGAAAAGTATAGGTCCTCTAGCAATACAAAAATAAAACACAACAGTGTTCCAGGTTGGTTTTTCCTGTATCTGAACATATTGCATATTTAAAGAGTCACTTTAAAGTAATATGTCTGATGTTTAACAAATATGCCAGAATTCACACACCCAAATGGGTGCTTTTTTTTCCCCTCAAAGTAGGCATCATAGGATGTTTATACACTTCAGTGTCACTTTGTCACTGATAAAAACATTTTTGGAATTGCTATTTTGGAATTGCCTTCAGAGCCTTAGGAACATTCTTTGGAATATCTTCAAGATTCTGTAAAAAAAGCATGCTTCAAATATTCTCTCATCATTTTATTGCCTTAAGTCTTAGGCTTCTTATCCTGGGTCTCTTCTTACTTCCCATCCTCACCCAATTCTGATCCTAGTTTTTGAGTCCATTACTTAATCTCCCATTTGCAACTCATTTTATAGTTCAGACATGACAATCAGCTCTACAATTTTAATTGTAATCTTCAGTTTTGTTTTTAAACCACCTCCCACCCCACTTACACTCCTGACCTAGGGATGTTGCTGTCTCCCCTTAAGAACTGGATCTCTGAAGGTGGGGTGTCTCCTCCCACACCCTCGCAGTGTGCACCCAGGACCTGGTGTGCCTGGGGCTGGGGCTTGAACCCAGGACCTTCTGCGTGTAAAGCAGACGTGCTAACCACTACTCTATGGAGCCACCCTTTCACTTCTCTTCTTGGCCATGATTCTGATTTTTCTCTCGCCTAAGGTGCTACAGGTAGCTCAGGTGAAAACTCCCTTGGTCCAGCTTGACCCTGGGGACTATGAGATTGCCTTACCCCTAGATACATGACTTCGCACCCAACACACCTATCATCCCTGAGAGCAAAATTAATTTGTTAAAAAACCTGAAGTCATTTACCAATGACCGACATGTAGTAAATGACAGATAAGCTCAGATTGTGTAAGCAAAATGAAGAATGAAAAAGTGGCTATAAAGTAGTGAGACTGGTTTCTCTTGTAACTCTGAATGCTGTATTGAATTACTCACCATAGATGAGGGATGCTGCTTTCACGTGCAGCTCAGGCCCACCTCTGCTCTAGTACATTCGGGTCAGCTGTGGCTCTGCGCCACGTGGTCCGTGACTCCAGGCTGATGGGTCTTGTCTCTTGATAGAGGAATATAAGACATAATGAACCACACACACACACATATTTGGGACACGGGCAGTAGAGTTGAAATAAATACACTGCCTTGCCATAAGTGGTTGAAGGGAAAACTAATTTAGATGTATTTTTTAAAAGGTAGATTTTTAAAAAAGTTTTACATATCTATTGGGGAAAGTGCACTTAGATTCCTATATATCTCCTGATTTTTCTCTCACCTAAGGTGCTACAGGCACCTTATATAAGTAAATAAATAGTATATAAGTAAATAAAAACACCCTCAAATAAAAATACATTAATATTTTCTTTGGGATAGTACATTTATCAATTTATTTTTCTAATTACATTTGCCTGAATTAATATACATGTCAGTTGTATTTTCCAAGTGCAAGAAAGCAGATTATCCCAAACATGGAAACGTGGAAGATGGCTCTGTGTCTGTGTGTTGGATGAAAATCTCTGGGGATCTCCTGGGGGAGATCTGGTACCTGCCCTAGACACGGAGGGCAGGGAGAGACTGAAGAAAGTGGCAGACTACTCCCAAGTGGTAGGTGGCACTTTTAGTAAGGAAGGGTATTTACAAAGGAGGCTTGTCTTGGGTGCCTACAGAATGAGTTGGTCTCTGTATCAGCCCAGCCAGAATCTTAAAAGTTTATATAGAAGACTTAACTAGGTTCAGTCACTGGTATCGTCCATCTCAACAATTTACTCTCTCAAAGTTCCATCCTTGAAATGGCTCTGGCGATGAAAACAGTGGGCGGAATCTAGATTCCAAAAACAGAAAAGGGAGTCAGGAGGCTTTTATTGTCCGGGTCCAGCTCTCCAGTCAATTGGAGGTCACGTCTTCTTTATGACTTCCTCCAAAACTGTGGTCCTTGCTCATGTTCAAAGATGACCTGTCTGTGCAATTCCTGGATACTGTTCATATGTTGTGGTAAGTCAAAATCCAGTGCATGATTTGCAATATTTCTCATGCTAGATTTCCCTAAAGAATCTGACTTGAAACCAAAAAGAAAACCACCTACTTAATAAAAATGCTAAAGATTAGTGCTAGGGTTTAGATTGATGCATAAGAGAATCAAGTAGTTTCCAAGTGCACGTGGGAAGGAGACAATCATAAGAATTAATAGGGAGGGCAGGGCAGCCCAGGCAGGTGAAGATCGAGGAGGTAGGGGCAGCACCGTCTCCATCAGCAAGGTTGCAACAGACCCTTATGGAGGGAGAGGGGACTAGCTAAGGCAGAAAGTTATATTGCATTTTGCCTTCTTTCCACGCACTTAACTCGGGGTTCCGAGATGCGGGGGAAAGGATAGAAAGAGCACTCTGTCAAAGCTCCATCATCCCAATCCTACAAAGGAAACAGATTTTAAAAGCTGCAAGAAGGATTTATGACTTCAGGGACCTTTGTGAGCCCTTTTATTAGCCTAGTACATCACTTCTCTCCCATCTTTATGCTGACAACACTCCTCAGCCCTGCTCCGGATTTCTTGTCAAACTGGGCAACTATATCAAATGAACAGACAAGAGCTGCGGGAAAAGGCTGATTGATTTCTGTGTATGCCTGCACATTAGGAGCAATTTCATTCTGTTAAAAGGTTCTCTTATGCAGTCTTCCAGTGAGGGAATCTTGGATTGTTTCTGACAACTATGTGTTTTTAAAGAGTTTTATTTTTTCTTATAATGGTCTTCCTAAGAGCATAAATCAACATGTAAAGAGAATATCATGCTAGCCTAAATAGTTTTACGAAAGTTATTTCAAAGTTTAGAGAGAGCTCTGATTAATGTGGCCTGGCCATCGGAGTCAGTAAATGGTGCAGACCCTTTCAAGCTGTCTACGTGCCTGACTTCATTTCCACTAACCACTTATGAATGTGAAATTCATAAGGGACGGCTCAAATGTTATTTCCTCTGTAAAGCCTTTCTTGATTTCTTCAAGACTGAATTAATTTCTCCCTCCTCTGTATTCCAATAACAAAAACGACAGCAAAATGAAGAGCTGCAAAAATGTAATAAACATTTACATGTTTTATAGGCATTATTCTAGGCACTGTAATGATGTTCTCTACAACAAACCTATGATGTCTGCATTGTCATCTTATGAGGCCCAGAAAGGTAAGTGACTTGCCCAAGATCATACAACTACAAAGTGAAAGACCATGGATTTTAACTTAGAGATAGGCCATCTGACTCCAGAGCATGCATTTTTAACATCTGCTTTCTACTGCACCTTTTTTACACTTTTAACAGCATAAATCTTCAGGAACGATTACTACAATTATAGGCAACCTCTACCGGGTGTTAAGTGTCAGACACTGCCAAATGATTTCATAATCACAATGCTAAGTGTAGTGATGGGCACATAAATTATGGGGCCTAGTGCAAAATGAAAATGCAGAGTCCTTTTTCAAAAAAGTATTGAACTATAAAACTTTTTCCTTTTTTCATGGTCTCTCTCTTGGGCATACTGTTTTTTATCTGCTACTTCATGTTATTCTAATACAAATTTTGTTACTTGTTAACATAAATTTTATCATTTATCTTGATCTTATAAGAATCAGTTTTAAATGCAAATATAAGAACATTTAATTCATATGAAGAACCACAAAAATTATACAACTTGTATTTCATAGCTCATTCGTGCCTATGTATTATGTTTTTATCAGAATAGCAGAATGCTGTGCAAAGCTAACTTGAGTGTTTTTATTTCACTTCTTGAGATGTGCACATTCTACCACACTCCCTACCATTGGGTTACTGTTGAATAAGGAAGGACTGAAAAGAAGAGGCTCTATGGGTTGCTTTATCTTTTCCTTTCATTCAGTGTCATCATTTTCAGAATAAGTAACATTAAAGTAAGAAATGATATGATAGGGCTCCTTGTTTCTTTCTGTTTGTTCGAATGCACTTGACTTCTTTCTTTACTTCAAACAACTTCTGGTTCAAAGGGCAAGAATAGCCTCTCAGGCTGTCAGTGCTCTCATTTGTTCACCCATAGACCTAACGTGCTTATCTTAGCTTTGAATCTCACTGGACTCCCATGCATGATGGGTCCACTGAGATTCCATGGTCAAGGGGCATTCTGAGTATTATACACTAATGGAGTAGCAAAGAATTCAGGTAGACACACATACTGTGCATGTCTCCTCTTCTCACATGCATGCTCCATTGTCACATAGGACTTCACCTACAAAACTCAGTTCAAAGCTAAAATTATTAAGAACTTCAAGTTAGTGATAGCAGAGCATTAAACCAAGTTTGAGGTCCTTCTGAGCATGAGATCCTGTATAAGTAATCGGGTTGTATGTCTATAAAGTCAGCTCTGGCTATAAGATAGCATGTTATTATTTTTTTTTTTTCTCCAGATGAGATAATGATAGTGGGAAAGGTTAAGTAGCATACTTAAGCTCAAACAAACAGAATTGGAGAAGTCTGGATTTGAACTCTGGTCTCTTTGTCTAATCCAAGGGCTCACATTCCTAAATATTCAATACTGTATTATCTTGGCTATGCAACTGCCTATAATCATTGATGGATTTTAGTCATCTAAAAAAAATTATCAACTTTGTATGGTAAAAGATCAATACAATGACTTTTTTAAGGAAAAGAAAATAATGATCAACTGTGGGTTATAAAGAGTCCAAATTGCTCTTCCTCTCTACTCATTCTCCTGTGGAGCACTTGAACAAAGAACCCTGTCTTGTATCACACTTTATATTTTTATAAATACCTCCTTTCCCAATACCTTACCTCATTTGATCATCACCACAATCTTAGGAGAGACTTATGGTCGTTATTCATTTTGTAGGTGAGGCTCAAAGGCATGAAGTGACTTTCCTGGGTTACATTTTCCATCAATGGCTGAGCCAAGTCTGGAGTTCTCTTTATAGGTCACCTCTTAAGCCAAAATTCAAATAAATAAATAAACTGTGGCCCAGTGATAAGGGACGGAAGAATATTGGCTCATAAAGCAAAATGTTTTCAGATTCCCTTCATGTAACAGGGAGCATGATTTAGTGAAAAGAACCTGTGAACTAAGGTCAGAGAGAATGTGCTTTAAGTATAATTCTGCCACCTATTAATTAGGTACACTTGGCAGCTTTCACTTCTAAACCCCCAAATCCTTATATGCAAACAGGGGTATTTATATTTATCCTGAAGACTGCTATATCACATGAGAAAGCCTCCGAGGCTCAGTAAATGTTAGTTTCCCTGTCACCACTGGTCATAATCTACTGGTTCATAGAGATAGTGAAGAGCTCGGTCTAATATCTTCTATTACAGGGAGGCCACGCTGGCCAAATGTGAATTCAGAGTGAAGGAAATACCTAGATCTTACTGTGTTTCATTCTTCTTCTTCACACAACCTCTGCATCTGCTTCTATCACGTCATCAATCTTTAGGTAAGAAGAAGAGATACCATCAGGTACTATGATTAATACATAAAAGATGTGCTAAATGTGCAAGGCCGTTCTAGTCTTCATACAATACCAATTCAGAGATTTAATTGTGACGTTATTTAAAAGTACGAACTAATGGGTACTTTGGCCACACTTACTAGATTTGAAATCATTAATTTATTTAGTATTGTAATAACATTGATTTAAATGAACCTTTATAACATAGAAAGTATATAGTATTTAGCAGTAATTAACATCCTTTAATTAGGAAGAAATGCCAAGTAGTTTTCTCTCTTGGCTCTATTGTAGCTAAGTGCAGCTGGATGAAAATTCAGCGTAATCACAAAGGAACAGCTTGTGTTTTATGTTAAATTTGCCTTTAATGTATTAAAAATATTCTTCAGTATTATATTTTATCATAAAAAGGCACATTTGAATCACCAATGTTATAGAATGTGAATAGTCTAAATGTCATAAACCTAACAGATAAAACTATTCACCTAAAGTTGCACACATGGAATATAAAATGAGTATAGAGATTTAATATGTCTGTCCATATGCTCATCAAGTTGTGTAGGTTTTAATACTGGCATTGCTATTATTATTTCTCTAGAATCACAATATAAAATTTCATATTTTCATGTCCATTTACACTAAATGTTACTCCTTGCTAACCAGAGAGGCATTTAGGCAATTGCTGAGGACGAAAATTGCTGACATTTTCTGAATTTCAAATGACAAATGAGATGCTCTTGTCAGTTTACTGTGTAACTTCATAGCATATGGTGCTTCTGCTGGTGGGTGTTATTTCAAAGTTTGCAAATCACACCATGAGAAAGTCCCTCTGGTAGGCTCCTGGAACACTTAGCAACTGTGAATCTAAAGTGACAGTACAGAGGGAAAGGACTAAAAAAAATAGCTTTTTTTTTTTTTGACAGTGAGAAGACAGAACAAAGTGAATGATAAGTTAATACAGGGAGGTGGAGGGGTAGAGACACCAATCTAGCAAAAGAAGAAAAGCAGTTTTTTCTTTTACAGGCCAAACCAGGATATTATCTAAATTTTTGAAATAGAGTGTTTAATGTCAGATTTCAGAGAAAGGATAAGAATTAAAAGGCCGACTAGAATTAGAATAATTGTCAACTGTGTAACACAGAAGCTTAGAAATGGAAATGGAGGGGAGATTATTTCAAGGGATAGATAATGGTGCCAAAATTATATCTATACCAGAAATCACAAAATAACTCCAAATAATGAAGATTCGAAAAAAAAAGCCTCTGCTATTCAGAATGGGACAGCTTATTTAAAACCAGTTTCCAACAGAGCCTTGTTTCTTTCATTGCAGTTTATTTTAATGAGTCACTTTGTTTTGCTTTGTTCAGTAATGCCCACATTCCACAGTATTTCTATATAATGGTCGAACTATCAGCCAATTAAATGGAAAAGCCAGTGAAATTGGTTGCTGGAACTAACTGACCAGCCAGTTTCATTACAGTAGTTCAGCCAACTGCCCTAAGGACCACTGCTCAAGACTCGTTTTTCTATGTGTTCCTTGTTGGAATCTAAAAATTTCCACTGTTTATCAACCACAAACATTTTTTATTTATGCCTGAAGAGTGCAGAAGCGTGAGTGACTTAAAATAATGTGTTTTTAAGAGTTAAACCTCCCAGTCTTCTTATGTTGAAATCTTTCAATATTTCTATCCCCAAATCTGTGGAATATTAGATTTTTCATGTGAGAAAAGAGAAATTATCCCATTAAAATAAGGAATATAGTGAATGGTATTGAATCTCTAGGTTATTTAACTTACAGCTATTAGGAGTCGAGCCCAGACAGTAACAACAAATAATAATAATAATAGGCAAAATATATTGCATTCTAAACATGTCACGTGAATTAAATCACGTAACCCTCACAAAGCAACTTACTATCCCCATTTCATAAATGAGGAAATTGAGGCACACAGAGGTCAATTATCTTACTCAAGTTTCATGAGAAGTAATGTAGCAGTAACCTTCTTCTAGTATTGATGTAGAATAGATGTTGGTTAATTTGCCTGTAAAACCTTCAGCTCCCCTCCCCACAAACTCTCATCAGCCCTAGGTTGACCATTAGAGCACCACATTTATATTTCATGACTCTGAGGCTTCCTCTCAGGTCATAGATAATTGGATATAAGGGTAGATTATCCAAACATTTTCTTTCTCCCAACTTATCTTGAAGTTGGGGTGGCCCAGAGACACCTGAGAAAGGAGAAGAGGCCAGTAGGCTGACACAGAGAAGAATCACTGTAGAGAGCAATGGGAATGAGAGGAACCATTGGTAAGAAGGAAAGAGCAAACTCTACCAACATTTTTCTCCCCAGTTCTTGTCTGCAGCAGACCTGGATATATGTTTTGCAGTTCTTCCATGGGAGACCCTTATGTAAGTAACAACAAACAATAATAGTAATAGGCAAAATGATCAAAATGCTTTTTTTTTTAACCATATTTGGGTGAGTTCCTGTTAAATACAACTAAACCATTCTTAAGAAAACTGTGATTCTTCTTTGAGGGACTTCTGTTCTGCCTCACTCCAAACCAGTCTGAATTGCTACACCAAAACACGTGTTCATTCATGGGCTTCCAAAACATCTATTTTAATTCCCCCAGCATTGAAACTATCATTAGAAGGCAGGGTTGACAAAGGGTAAAAAGAAAGACACCAAGTACTGCTTACTATCCAGAATGTCAGGAATGCATTTTAATGCGTTTTAGTGTATGTCAAATCGCCTACTATACTGCTTGGCATATCAGTCTCTTAAATGTTTTTCTTTTTGTTTTCACGTATTTAGTAAACATTATAACAACTAAGAGTTCTATACTTTATAGTTCAATACCAATAGAAATCCCATGCTCTTCCATAAATATGTTAACATGTGCTAAAGTGTACGTGTCTGTTTTCAGTTGGGGTAATAAGCAGTGGAGCAGTGTGGTAAAAAAGAGAGTTAGACTGGTTGATAAAAACAGCATCCACCTGTGTTGATTATGTCGACTTGACTGGGCTAAGGGATGCCCAGGTGGCTGGTAAAATGTTATTTCTGGGTGTGTCTATAGAGTGTTTCCAGAAGAGATTAACATTTGAATTGGTAGACTGAATAAAAAGAAAGACCTTATGAGTATGGGCGGGCATCATCCAGTCCATTAGGGACCTGACTAGAACAAAAAGATGAAGAAAGGGCAAATTCACTCTATCTGAGCTGAGACATCCATCTTCTGCCCTTGGACATCAGCACTCCTGGTTCTCAGTCATTTGGACTCTGGCTGAATCACACGCCAGCTTTCCCAGGTCTCCAGCTTGCAGACAGCAAAGCATGGGACTTCTTGGCCTCTGTAATAGCGTGAGCCAGTTTCTATAATAAATCAATCTCTCTCTTCATATATACATATATATATATACAGACATAAACACACACACACAAATCAGAGTTCACCAGAGACACAGATTGGTTCTGTTTATGTGCAGAACCCTGACTAATACACCACCTAAGACTTGGAATAGTGCCTGGCTCACTAAAAGAGTTCAGGGAATATTAACATTAATTATCAATTTTATTATCATCATTGTACCTCTGACCTCTTCCCTTTCTCAAAAGTATCATTTCTAAATTCTTTGGATTAGTATTAATCAAGCTTATTCTCTAAAATCTGTAGAAAGACATTATTGGTGAGTAAATTTGATTTACAGTAGCTGTGTTTCTTTTCTTAAAAATAATGGTTGTCAACGCCCACTACATCTTACTGCTTGCAAATCTTATTTTTTTCTCTATTACTCTAAGAACTACAATGAAACACTCAAAACTTTTGTATAGATTTTGTTCTGTGTGACTCTTTCCTAGTGTATAAAAATTGTTTACCAAAGACATTTTAATAGAACTAGATTTAAATTTACTTTCCAACGGTTTACCTTTTCCAAGATTCTTTAGTAAATGAAGATGTGCATTTCAAGATAAAGGAAGTGGTTGTTTACAGTAATGCTCAACAAAATCCAGGTAGTCATACCGTGCAGCTCTCCAGTTTTCTGCTTTCATTTAATATCAAAGTATCGTAGAAAAGAAGAGAAATGATGTTTAAAAAATTGCAGTATACAGAATACAACAGAAACCATGACAGGAAATATTAGATCGTCTGTTACTTTAGGGCAAAAATATAATATCTTATTTCTTTATAACTTCACCAGACTCAATAAATGTTGACTGAACTAACTGACATTGATTCTGCCCTTAATACATTAGAAATAGAATTTTTCCTTCAACATATAATTAGCATATATCTTTAGAGACTGCCAGATGTTTACAGCAATGCTATCATTTCATTTTATAGAAAGAGATACAAGTAGAAAGAGATGACAAACCATAGCTTCATGCTGTGTAATTCTATGCAAGTATTTATTACTCTTACAGCCCTATTAGTGGAGAAACTGTTGCGATCTGATATCATAAAACATTACCTCTCTCTGACAGATATTGTAAACCAAACTGCTTTTAAGAGCCAGTCAGCCTCAAAATGACAGAAGTCCTGTATCCTCATTAGATTCAGCGTTGGGAAAGGTTTTATCTTTCATCTGTCGCACTTACTTGATGGACATAACATCAATAGCAAGGCCCACATTTATAATAACAAGGTGTCCAGGTGTTCTGTTGACATCAATGCTTGGAGAGTGTGGGCTGCTGTGTCATGGGAAACGAAGCCACCAGGATAGGGAATCAATTGCCATGTAGATGAATTCAGTCAGGCCTGAGACTTGAAGGAGTGCCAAGAGGCTACTAAGTTCAATTTGAAGGCATGGTCAATAAAAATAGCTAAGAGATTACACTAGCACATGTTTCTGGGAAGCAGCCGTCTGAGCAGCACAGTTGCTAAGCGCAAACTGGACTAAGAATAACCGGGAATCCCAGATCTTAAACTGTATTTTCACTCTCTTTAAAATCCTCTAGGGCCATAGCGTTTTCATGAGAGTCAGAAAAAGGCATCCCGTATAGACGAACAAATTAGAGAACGACTGCTTTTTTGTTGGATGTGCCAGTTATCAATCTAGGGCCTCTCAGCCACAAATCCACTCGTCATTGCCCTGCTGATGATACTGGAACATTTCTTTCTTGCCAGTTAGCCTTACATTATGCCTGTCAATAGAGGATGCTGGAGAGACAGTAGAGGAAGATAGGATTCCTTTTCTGGTTCCAGAGTGTATTCTCTTTTAGCATGAATGGCACCTCCTCATTGATGTCCTCCCACAGTTCACCATAGGATGACTTACCAGCAAATTCTGCTTTTGCTGCACCTCAGCAAACTTCCCTGCCATTTAGGGGACACAGCTATGCTCTCTCTAACAAAGCCTGTGGCTCAGCCCAGGTAGACAGGAGTCTTTCTTCTAGATTCATTCCTTATTTGGGTGTTTTGCCTCAGTCAGAGAGGTAATGGCTGATCCCTACATTAGTTATCCCTGTATTGTTTAGACTTGTCTTTACTCTTATCAGCTAACCCTCTACTACTCCAGTCCACTGTCATAGATAGTTACTCTTTATATTAAACTTTCCTTATATGGTTTCCATCTCCTGACTGACACAGTAGATGATTTAGAATGGTGGCTCTTTGACAAGATTTAGTGAGGAAAGGTGTCTTCGTACAAAGGAAAAAGTGCCCCTTTCTCCCTGTGGCAGCAGCCCTCACCAGGACATTTTACCTTGCTGGGCGAGCAAGGGCTGGACTTCAGCCTCTATTGCTTCAGCACATTGGGTAAGCACTTTAAAGCAGTTGTACAACCTGCGCAATAATTAAGAATAGTCCTTCTCTGGAACATCGAAGCTCTATAAAGTAAAAGATGAATGCTATGTCTCTGCTCTCAAGATGACCTCAGGCTAGTAGTAGAAGACACAGACAAGTAAATAGACACAGGGTATTATGGAAAAATAGAGAGAGATCCTATATCTATTGCTATATAACATCTTATTCCAAAAACATAGAGGCTTAAAACAACAATAAATGCTTATCTTATTATTTAGCTTCTATGTGTCAGAAATTTGGGAATAGCTTCGCTGAATGTTATTGGCTTGGGATCTCTCATGAGGTTCTAGTCAAGGTGTCTGCCAGGACTGCAGTCATTTGAAGAGACAAATGGGGCTGCAGGATCTGCTTCTAAGACAGCTTACTCACCTGGCCGGAGAGCTGATACTCGCTATTGGAACAAGGCTTTACCATATTGACCTCTCCATAAGGCTGATTAAATAATTTCAAGATATGGCAGTAGGATTCCGCCAGAGTAAGTGATAAAAAGAGAGCAAGATAGGATTTACTATTTTTATTATAACCTGGCCTTAAAAGCTGCACACTTGACAATTTCTCATAGGTTACACTGGTCAACTTAATTCAATGTGGAAGGCGGGAGGAGACCATAAGAATGTGAATATCAGGGAGTAAGCTCATTGGGGGCCTTCATAAAGACTGGCTACCGCAAACCCCTTAGAACAAATTGGAGCAGGGATAATTTCCTGCAGGAGAGAAAATTGGAGGTTAGTCTGGTGGGCTGTATTAACAAGTAAAGTGAAGTAGAAGCAAAGGTATCAGCACATGCAAAGTTGTGGGAAAATAAAAGGACAATGGCAAGTGTTTAAGTGTCACTCTAAGATTCAGGGCTTTGTGGTAGGAGGCTGGTACTGGGTGAATGCAATAAGAAATGAGGCTGGATAAATCGTCAGGAATAAAAATCGTAAAGAACTTTGTCTGGCATCTTACTTAGAAGATATAGATAGCCTTGGAAAATTTTTAATCAGAATAATGATTCTTTGTACTTACATCTCCAAAGGAAGCCACACAGATTCAGTGCACACATACTGCAGTGTTAATTTCAAACACTGCTTAGAAGCAGAGTCAGCTGCCTTCAGTGTGTACCCCCTGCTTTCTTCTTTGTTCTTTCTCTGGTTTTCTAGTACTTAAACACATCTGAAGCACGTGGGATATGGCCAGGGTGAATTGACAAGTTATGTTCCAGGTTGCTCCAACATTTCTGGGGAGTCCCCGGGACAGGGCTGCTGGCTTGCTGTGGGTGTTGCAGGGACTCTGGTTGAAAACAGGCTAAGTGATACATCAGCCTTAGTCAGTGACAGTGGTTGAGTCAAGGGACATCATTGCTCTGAGAAGACATTTTACGTATATGTCAGTGTGGCTGAGGATGCTTCAGCCTTTTCAGCTATAATCATTAACAAGGAAAATAATACTGTGAACGTTAGCATATTCAAACGTGAAGGGTGTGTGTGTGTGTGTGTGTGTGTGTGTGTGTGTGTGTACAAACACCAGTTAGGTCTGAGGCCTTGATTAGGAAACACTGTTTCTTCCAGGAACAGAAGTAATTCATTAAATTCAACTTCCAATTTTCCATAGAAGAAGGAGTAAGAATAAGACAGAAAATTAAAATTATTACATAATCTCCCAATCTTACTTTCATTACTATTGTTATATTCTTCTCTCAGGGCACCTTAGAAGTGTAAGCAAGTCAGTTTATGAGTAACAAATTGCCTGATTTTAATCCCTTTCACTAATTCATATACCTTGGTAATTTACTTTCCCTTCTTAAGGCAACTGGCTAACCCACAAAGTTAAGGAGTAAGCACGGTTATTATGTCTCTTTCAGATTGAGAAGATCCAGTTTTATGAATTTCACTTTTCAAAGCCAGACTCTTATTGGAGATGCTAATGGATGTAGGAAATGTGAGATATGAAAAAAGATATAGTAATTCACAAGCCATATAATCAATCTCTGAATAATTTAAAATTTCATGTACACTAGGCCCTATGTTTTACTTACAATTCAGATAACAAAGAGAAGAGTCATCAAAAAACTCAATGAAGAGGAAGTCCATACTGCTGATTCCTGGTCTAAGTTATTCCAGAAGTATCCTAACTAGTACAACTCTTAGGAAAAGATAATACTCATTTAAAGATTATACACATTCACTATCCATTAAAAAAATATATAGACAATCTTTTTTTTTTTTTTTTTTTAGATTACCTTGTGGCCTTGCACCTCCTTATTGAGTGCACCCTTCCCAAGATATGTTTTAGTTCCTTACACATTTTCTCAGTGCTTCGTTACTGACTTGCACTGCTCATGATCTACAGAGGCCCAAGGACTAAGAAACCATTCCAGCGGCCAAGAAAGTTACAGGAAACCCAAGCTAATGGGCAAAATTCCCAAACATGAAAGACACAGTGCAGTTCACAAAGTTCTGATGGATTACTGAATTACATAAAAGTTCTCTTCCTCAATTAAAGCTCTTTGAGTTGATCGTGGACCCAATCTCAACCGGTCACTTAGTTTGTTAGCAAGCATGATAGTTAATTTTATGTGTCAATGTGATTGGACCATGGGCTACCCAGATATTTGGTCAAACAGTTATTCTGGGTATTTCTATGAGGATGTTTTTGTATGAAATTAACATTTAAATTGGTAAGCTAAGTAAAGCTGACTAGAACAAAAAGGCTCACTCATCCCCCAGTAAGAGAGAATTCATTTTACCTGTGGGCAGAAATGGCTGCCTAGGTATAATTTATGCTTATTATAATTATATGGGGTAAGGGTGGGGCAGGAAAAACTTTTTTCTACCCCCAAAGTCTTATCTATCTATTGAAAGTTACCTAAAATTTTCCTTCATTCTTTTTTTTTTCTTGATATAGTTCTGAAAGTTCCAAGAATATAACATTCAAACAGTTATTTATAGCACTTTCGGATCATTTAGGGTCCAGACAGAAAATTGGAACATTATATATTTCAGTAGAAGGAATTTAAAATAAAGAATTGCTTAAACAAATGTTGCAAGAATGACAAAGCAAAAGAATGAACATTGAAGTAACACAGAGATGGTAATTATAGGACGTAGCCACCACTCAGGGCCCCAGGAACAAAGGGAAAAGGTTGGCGTTATCTAAACCTAGAAGCTTAGGTGAAAGGCCCTGCAGAGTTGGAATTCAGCCTTCTCAGTAGGCAAAACTTTCTAGCAGCTTCTGGTACCTCGAGAAGGCAGAAGAGTGGCCCTGTAAATTTAGGACTCAGATCTTTGAGAGAGACACTTCCCAGCTGTTGCCTCTAAGGTATCTGGGAATAATGAAGCAAGCTGGAGACAGGGACTACTGCTACCGTAGGCTATTGCTAGCAACACACAATCAACATATAAAATCTAGCCCTATCTCTCTTTCTCTACTGCCCTCTATTGGTCATGGCTAACAGACAAAGGAGAAAGTTTTTGCCAGGTCCTACCCCTACCATCATAAAGTACAGAGAGAAGGATTTCAGTTTGAAAGACAGTAGCTTCATAACCAGCATGCTTATTTTAAATGGAAAGATTTGAAAACTGGTTTTGATATAGAAGAAAACCCGCAGAGATAGATTCTAATGGAAATGGAGGGGAAGATAAATGAAATTACTAGGAGGGTGGACAGCAGAACAGCAAGGTATGCTGGTGACAGTTTTGCATAGTGTCAGCTTTGGCTGAGATATTTGATGTCTCAAAGTAATTATGTGAACAAAGAAAAGTTTAAACTAGTTGTAAATCTTAGTAAGTATATAAATCCCAAAATAATAATATACATTTTTGTTTAAAATTTTATTGTCTATCTAACTCTACTAAGCACAATATAGAAATACTTCTTACCCACCCTAATATTTTGTAAACTTCAATGACTCTGATAAAGGTAAACTTACTGTAGATATAGGAAATAACTATATTAATATAATTGAAACATTAGAACTTAACCACTGTGGGAAATTTACAATATTCCAAATATTTAAAAAGTTAACATTGGATAATTACCATTTGCCTGACAATGTTTTAAGTGCTTTACTTGTATTAACTCTTAGTTCTCACTGTAATCCTATTTCTCTTTTTTTCCCCCATTTTACTGATAAAATGACTGTGACAGAGAGGGTTAAGTAACTTACCAATAATCACACAGCCCTAAGTAGAAGAGTTAATTTTTTTTTATCCAGTTTTCTGACTCTTGAACATTCATTCTACCTCCTTAGAAAAAACATTTTTGGATTAAAAGAAAATATCCCTTCGAGCGCTATTGTCAGCCTCAGTTGCCTTACTATAAATAGGGATAATAATCTTTTGTGATAAAATTATCATAATGTTTAGATAGTAGAATATTTTTTAAATATTCTATAATATGCCAAGATTTGGCATATATGAAGTTCTTAATAAATGATAGCTATCATTTATACTTCTGAATATCTTCATTGAGGTAGTTGAAATATAAGTCATCTGGGTATACATATGATATTTTGGAAATAAACAAAACGATCTCCTGTAACCAAGATGAATGAGTGAAAGGAGCAATCATTCTGACCACTAACACCGACTGATTAACAACAGGATGTTCCGTGAAAGATAGTGTGGATTTTTCTATGCTTTCTAAACGGCTAGTTATATTAATAGATCGTTATCTGAATAATCATCTTAACTTTTAAAATCTAATTTCCCAAGTAAATGGGAAGCAACAAAACAAAAAAATTACTAGCAGAGCCCTGATAGAGGTCTACCTTTTGACCGTTCCACTGGCCCTACTCAATCCACACTCAAAAGGGAAAATGCCATTTTGAAACTGAGATAGTGATGGGCTACAAGGTGATTTATTTTTGTTTGCTTTTTAAAAAAAATTGATGAGTGTATAATGTAGAGTAATGACTGCATTGTGTGATTGTGGATAGAGCAAGTATAATAATATGCTTCTCTAGCACGAAACAATAACTCTGATTCCTTTTCATTATTCTGAAAGTGCATGAACATGTATATAGAAATGCTGTGAACGAAAGCCCTGTTTTGTAGGGTTTTTGTTTAAGAGACCTCATACAAATATCTGTATGTGCCTAGGCTATCATATTGGTTAAAAGTAACTTGGGTGGACCACAAAGAAAAGAATGCAACACTTTGTTCTTGGGGTGTTTTAGGAAATTTTGAAACATAGCTAGAACTATAATACCAAAAGCATTTCAGGTTTGTAACCAAGGCAACTCCTAGCTCGCCGTTTAGGCTTTTCTGTTGATTATCTATTGTAATGCCAATAATTGCATCTGAGAGAATTCTCTGTTTGTTGTGAGAGAGAATTAGCACTTGAAATAAAATAACAGATTTAAATAAATTGGGGGACTCAACAGTGTGACCTGATCTCTTAGGAACAAGCAACAGCTTTGGAATATGACTGACTCTTGTGTATTTGCAGCAGCCTCCAGAGTGAGAGAGTTGTCATCCAGAGTTACTTGAGGTCTTATTGCTGATTACACCAGTTGTTTCTTTTTAGAAACCATTTGTTTCTTTTTAAATTATATTGGAAAATAGTTTAATAAATCCAAACCTGCAAGAAGGCGATACTGAATTTGCAGTGATAGGCTTAGTCAAACAACTTGTCTTTACGTGTAATGCTTTGTTAAAAATATTTCCTCCAATTACTGTCATAATTACTCTTTATTGTTATATAAGACTGTATTTTAAATTGCTGTTTATTTTAATTCAGTTGTGAATGGAAAGCTGACAACCTCTGATATTCATCTTCACTTCACCTGCAATTTTTGCTTTCAAAATGAAAGTCGCCATTAGTATTATGACCATTTACTGAAACCATTATATGGCACAAATTCTCAAAATCATTATGAGTTAACCTGTCAACCCACCACTCTTAGGGAATTTTTAGTAAATTTTAATAAATCTTAAGTCTTCCAGGGGCAAATGAGTTTTCCCTAACTCACCTATAGTTGTTTTCAGAGTCTTATTTACTATTTTCATAAACAATCACTCTGGTTACATGTTTTCATGTTATGGGATTTCTGCTAGGACAATACTCCTAGCCTCTCCCTTCAACTACTCTGATTTGTTAGTTCAGGAGAAGAAACCAAACATGCTGAACTCAGCCTCTTCTGGACTTTTCTTTTTCAGAGTGAACACGTCCACGGGATGCATGCATTCTCTCAGTCCTCTGCCCTATAGTAAGGGCTCTGCTTCTAGGGGAAAATGACCCACAGCTGTCAAACTATACCAATAAATAAGGGAATGAGTCTTTTAAATTCAGCTACAAAGGCAAATCTAAAGCCCTAGTCTCCAGTCAGCTTTAGCAATAATAAAGCCGTTGGTTTGATCTCCATGTGCCTATCTCTTCTATCTCTAAATCAGTTCCGAATTCAATTGGGAAAGAGATGTTACTTATTGGCCACTCCAAACAACTAACATATGTTTTCCATATAAAATGTAGTTGATAGATACTAACTAATGACAAAGTCATAGAATGTAAATTCTAGGAGAGCAGAGCTCTTGCTTGTCTGGTTCATGGCCATTTCTCTAATACATTGAAGCTGTTAAAATTTTTGTTGAATGTCCGAAGCTTCTCTAGTTTAGATCACAAATATTCTCACTCACGTTTCAGAATAAAGCATTTGGGGTAAATAAAGCATTCATATTTTTGTAATACCCAAAAGATTAATGAAAGATGATCTCAGTGTAAATGAAGGGACCAGAACCACTGCAGAATCGTTGAAATATTCACAGACGAGATGGACAGTGTTATGTCCATGAATTGGAATTTAGGCTTATCCAGGGCTTGTTCTCTTCTGGGTTGGGAAATCTCAAGGGATGGACAAAGGACAGGAATATTGACATAGGCCAGTGGTAAAGGCTAGTCCTAAGGAACACAAGAAAAGGATCTGAGGACGTGAAAGCTGGATCACGAAGTAGATATAGAGCTCACATGATACTGGGTATGAAATGATTGAAGAGTAATGTCTGAGCCACTGCTTCCAACAGGATGCGTAGACTGACAGAGTATCATGGCATGGGACACTGGGAACTATGTTTTCAAAACAGGAAGCTATTCTTGTTGCCAACTAGGATAGACTTTAAAATCTACATTTTGATTCTATCTGCCTAAGAGACAGTAATTGGCAGAGAGAGCTCTAGCAGGACAGACTAGTCTAAACTAAAAACAAGAAAATGAGGAGTGTAAGCACCTAGAACTCTATCTCTTAGATGGAAGGAAACCCCCAGGAAACTTAAAGAGAACTGCAGGCATTTGCAAATGAAAAGACCAAGAATTCATTCCAGAAATCTCAAAACCCAGAAATAGAATCCTAGAGCAGAAGAGTGTAGAACTAGTATGAGGACACCTTGCAGAGAATATTTGAAACTAGAACAAAGAACAAAGAATTAGAACTAAAACAAAGAGGAACTGGTAGGTCATCTTCAGTTACAGTGTTTATAATTTGTTGTCTATAATTAGGCCTAAGAATAGCAAAATGTATATAGCTCTCATTCTTGTGTATGGATTTAAGCATTCCCTAGAAAACTCTTAATGAATTCCCAAGGCTATATCATTCTTTTGGATATCGTTATATAGAGGACTCAAGTATTAAGAGTTAACATTATAGTGCCTACCATGAGTAAGAACGAGCCAACAGAATTGCATAATTCTGTCTTAATTAGGCATATTACTTAGGTAACCAAGTCCCTGGAGTTCTGGAGTAGTGCCTAAGTGCAGGCTCTAGAGTTAGAGCACCTGGGTTTGAACTCTGCACAGCCACCTACCATCCAGTTGTAAAAGCCTGGGTCAGTTACTCATCGCTTTTACCTTCAGTTTCCTCATCTGTATAAATGTACAAATAGAGATTATAATAGTACTCAGATCATAGAGTTATAGCAAGAATTCAATAAGGTAAACCATATACATTAAGTATTTGTATATTAATGATTGTTTACTTGTTCATATCAATTTAATGAGTTTTTCAAAATAGATAATTCACATAAAGCCCTTTGCACAGTGACTGGTGTATGATTGAGTTAATACAAATGGTGAGGTATTACTATTAATGGATCCTGCAAACATGTTCTGAGTCCTTGCTGTGTACTGAGTGACTGTTGAAAATCTGCTTAATATCTAGCTACAACTATCTAACCATACTTTATATATATTATTTATTTCATGAAATAAAATTATCAGCTTCTTTAAAGCTGATGATTTTCCTTTTCTCTACAATAGCATTAAGCTTTTTCCTTCCAAAAGGCACAAACGCTATATGATTGGACTGCCTCTCCCAATCTACTTCTCTCCTTGCCTGTAGACACTTTACTGACCAGTGGTGGGCAGGGTGATCAGTAAGCCATGGATCCTCTGATTTTCCCATCCTGGTGTTATTCAAGGGAGTTTATTCTCATTGCCTATTTCCTCCTCTTTTCCTCTCTTCCCTCCTTCTTCACATGTTTCTAAGCCTCTATCATGTACACCACATAGTGCTAAAAGCTGTAGAAATCTCAAGAAGCGCATGCACATGCACACACTAGTATTTCACGTTCTCAAACATTTAGTATCCATTGCGGAGACAAGACATAAAAAGTTAAATATATGAGTTGAATGGCAATACAAGGCATAATTGTAAAACATGTACTAAGGCTATTTATCATATGTGATCGATGATGTTCCTTACAAATTTAACATGTCACACTGTCTATCTCTACTGTGAATAATTTAGAGTTTTTGATTTCTTTCACATAGAGACAACTTTATTCTATAGATTACAATGATGTAGAAATTACCTAATTCCAGTGATCCTGGATGAACTTAACACCTTAAGCAGTAATAAGTTGAGATCCAAATGACTACATAAAGGAAATTCAACACTAGTAACATTTCTGGAATTTAATGCAATTATTTGTTAGGCTCTCAAAATTGTCACCAGATTCCTACCAGAGTATATATGAGCACATATATATGAAAATTGCTGACTAATGATACACAGAATTATTTTAAATAATGATGTTTCAATTAGTGGGATTAATGTTTTTGAAAAATGTGATGTGAAACACAGATACTCATATAGAAGGAACAACTTAGAAAATAGTAATGCTTAATGGACTGAGGTGATAACTCCTAGCAAATTCATATGAACATGTAATACAAGGGGGTATAGAAAAAGAAGGTACTATGACTTCAAGTAGACTAAGCAAAGAAATCACATTGTAGATCAAGGAAAATATAGGCAGGTCTGTTTATATCTCCTTGATGAAACACTTTTGGAATAATACACATGATCTCACGATTTCAGCACAAGGAGACGTTGAAAAACAAAGGAGATTTGGATGTGAAAAGCACAAGCGATTATAAGGACCTGCCAGATTGATTTATGAGGCATGAATGGCACAAAAACCATATATGTGTGCATATATGTGAGCATCTCCTACAGAAACCCAATGATTATCAAAATAATTATAGTCTTCTTTTGCAGTTCTATTGTCAAGGATAAGCATTTGTTGGCTCAAGTAAGATCCCTTGCCTTTGAAGAAGAGATTATTTTTAAATTTGTCATCAGGCAGACCTTATCCAGGAAAAAAAGTATGTGCAATTCATATATAGCTGTAAAATTCAAGCTCATTTGTAACAAACTAAAGAGACTGTAGTTCTAAGGACAAATGGTTTCAGTGGCAATAGAAATAAAAAATAACCTTAGCTGATAGATAACTAGTAGTTACTGCTGGACTTATTCTTGGCCAATAGCCCAAGTGCAGTGTTTAAAATTTTATAAATATAATATCTTAAAGAGAGAGATGACTAATAACCTTAGGAGAGGAGAGGTAATAGGATGGGGAACAATGAAAAAAAAAATAAAAGGCTAAAGAATGAAATGTGCTCATTCAGTGCCACAGTGTCTTAGAAATTGTAAAAAAGCTAGAACTAATCTAATTATCATCAGGAAGGTGCTTAAAATTACCTTTGTTCATTTAATAAAAGATAACTATATTTTGTCACAAATTACTGAATTTATTTTATGAATATGTAAAGAAAACGAATGTTTTAAATGTAGGATAAAAAAATAAACCTTGTAACAGATACTATTTACTCAAAAGGCCGACTATGCATATATAAATGTTATGAAAGAAATAACTTCAAATTCCTTTTGTAATCAACTGACATTTTGGCATTTTATAGTGAACTGCAAAAAAAGGCAACAGTAAATGTGAAGAATTTTATAATACATATCTCAGAAATGATTGCCTTTCATTTAGAATATATTCAGCATGATTTATTTTTTATTTGGAAATAATTGCCTGTAAGTGGTATAAAGAAAAGGAAAGTTGTAAACAAGCACACAACTTGTAAAACAAAAGTATTTTAATGATTTGGTTCCACATATATTTATACTTGAGTTTATGGGAAGTGTTTTGAAATTCATACAGAGTATTGAAAAAGAGTTATAAGACAAGTGATTCAAATTGTGGTCAACCAAGTTATAAATCAAAATATAAATGTACTTCACAGTATTTTATTTCCAATATAGTTCATAAAATAACCTGTTCACTTGCTGAAACAGTATACAAATTTTAAAATTTATTTTAGTCAGAATTAACATCTTTTGAAAAAGCCAAAATTAGCTATAAGCATATTACTCCTCTGAACAAAAACTTTCAGTTGTTCATCATTGTTTATTGAATCAAATGAACAATATTCAGCTTATAGGCAACTCAAATATCTTTCCCAATCTTCTACACAGTATAGATGACTCAATTTACTTTTCCTATTTCATTAATTCATGCCTTATAACTTAAGAGTCAGTTACTTCTTTTTGAAGTGAACAGAATAATTTTAAGAACCTTCCTAATCATAGCTGAATTGTTTCAAGTTCTTAGACGATATCTCATGTGTTTATTCTGGACTAGTTGTCACAAAATCAAATGCCTATCTAGTGCATGTGGATAACCAGAATAGGATCTGGAGGGGGCCACACAAATGGGAAAGGATGCATCCTGTCTAAGGGTCAGCTTTCACACAGCTCTGACTGTTGAATTGCAGTATTGGTATGGTGCCTCTGGTTGCTAGTTCTTACAATTTTTTAAGAGAGGCTAGAAATCTAAATTTTATGTGAAGCTTCCAACTTTTGAATGTGGGGATTAATTCAAAAAAAAAGAAAGAAAGAAAGAAAAAAAGAAAAGAAAAATATATATCATGTAAATCCAAAAAGAAAATGAAGTTTCCAGTCTGAATCTGGTCCACGAACTTCATTTTAACTTCTGTGGCAAATTCTAAACCAACTAAACCCCTAACCCCCCATTCAATTTTTGGCCCCAGTCTCCTTGTTCATGCCAATTTATGTGTCAGGCAGGACAGCCACTTGCCCTCTCTTCCTGCCATTTCACTTTGAAACATCCCCTGATCCACTTCTTCATGAAACCTCCCCTTTTTTTCTCCAGATATTTTTTTTCTCTGAACCCACATACTAGTAAACCTTTTCCTACATCAAATTCTGCCATGTACCTAATTATGTATGTGTTTTATTCTTATTCCTAACAGTATAAACCCCCTGAAGACAGATATTATTTTACTGTGTTTGACATTTAGGAGACAATTCAGTAAATGCTTTTAGAATTGAACTGAATTGGATATGGAGGATATCATTTACAGGTGCTCTATCAGAAATATTTTTCATGGAGACTCTTATTTGAGCTGAATATTTACAAGGCTAAAGTCTAGTGAAAAAAATCAGTCGAATCATGTTTTCTAAACAGATGGTGCATCTGTGTTTCCTCATGTAATATCCTGATTTTGTATAGTTGTCATAATTAAGTCATAGTTGCCTGCACAATCTTTGGTAACTTAAGAATCCTTGCAATATATAGACTTTTAAGTATGTTCCAATCCTGATCAATAACTGCTCCTGCATTTGATTTAGTACAGATTGTTTTGGAGTGGATTTCCCTCTCTGACCTCCAACAATTGGTGAAGTCCTTCTTCATTTCAGTTTGGGAAGGCAGGCAGTTTACACTGAACTAGCCTATATGGTTAATTCCGTAAATGACCCTTGGGCCTGGATGCAGCATTTTCTGGCTTTCTGGTTGTTAAAAGCTTGGTCTAATGCTTGAGTTAGTATCATGGGGCACCCAATGGAGCTTGAGGTGTGTTGATAGATTTTTTTTTCACTCTCTTGAGCACTAACTACATTTATTCATAGAGCATTATTTAGAAATTATTATTCATACTTTTTTTGTTTGTTCTGTATAAAGTGCATTGTTTACAAGACAATTAGATGTGTGGTGGAAAGGTGAAATTAAAATCTAGAGATCAGTTGTTTGATCTTGAAAAACAAGGAAGTTACTTGAGCACCCAAATCTAGTTTTCTCATGTGTAGGATTTAAAAAAAATGATATGCTGCCTCTTAGAGTAATCCTTATTTTAGGATTAAATGAAATAAAATATGCAAAAAACCTTTGGGAATATGCTTTTCAAGGGTTCACTATTGTTTAATTAAAGAATTTATGTACTTGTTCTTTGGTGGTAGATATCTAGTTTCTTGGGAACTCTTTTGAGTCAGCTAGAACAAATTAGATCAAATCCATGAGATTATGTATTTTCTATGGCTGCATCACTCAGCAGTGGCAACACCGAGTAGTCATGACAGAAATCTCAGATTCCACAAAGTCAAAAATAGTTAATATCTGGGAAGCAGGGAGGGGGGAAGTAGAAGAGGGGAAAATTTAAATCATTTTTTCAATTAAAAAACTAAATTAAAAAAAGTATCTA
Source organism: Pteropus medius (assembly GCF_902729225.1). NCBI lineage: Eukaryota > Metazoa > Chordata > Mammalia > Chiroptera > Pteropodidae > Pteropus > Pteropus medius. The sequence continues at coordinate 3,319,839 of NW_024346692.1, forward strand.
GTTTTTTAACAGAAAAAGTTTGCTGACTCCTGAATAGCTTTTCACTTGCAGGAGATATTCAAACATTTGGTTTCAAGTCTGAAGTTGAAGAGCACCCCAACTAGACCTTTTTAGATTTACTGTTTATTTTTCCTGTGGTCACAGGGTAGGAATGAAAACACCTGTGGGACTTGGGACCAGAACAATAATTACTTCTCAGTCTTATCTCCTGCAGCCAGAAGAAAACATCTGCTTTCTTAATTCTGTTGAGAAGGGCAGAATTAAAATTCTCTAGGGACTTTTGCTGTATCTCTGGCACAGAGAGGGAAAGGTGGAAGGCAGGCAAGCACATTTCTGGTTTAACCAAAGTTGTGCAAATCAAATTAGCTGAGGTGAAGCCTTAGCTTTAATGTTTAAACCTAAATAGGTCTCATTGCTGTTCTTGTCCAATGGGTGGATATTGGCAAAAGTCCCACTAATCCTTTGATTTGTTTAATAAGTCATTTTTAAAAATCAAATGGATCACTGGGCAGGAATTTGACCAGAAACACCTTCCAAGTGATAATTAGCTTGCCAATTTTTTTCTGAGTTTTATGTTACCATAAATATTCATGACACATTCCCTATCAAATTGTAAGTTCTTCAGGAAACACTGTTATCAGTTTAAGAAGAACATGAATCAGACTGATAAAGCTAATTGGTTAGGGTTCTTTTTTTCTCCTTCATTTTAAATAAAGCTGTCGAAAGTTCCCAGGGTAATGAAGAGCTTTGTTGTTATGACAACTGCTTATTCCTTTCCCTTTGAAGAAGCTTGCGATGTGATAGGCAACACATCAGGAGTAATTAAAACACATGATAAGGGAAACACATTTGCTTAGAGGAATAAACCAGCACAAACTTAAACCATTTTACTGGTTTTTAGTTATTATTTTCATGGCAGTAAATCCACATAATCTGAGCTGGTCATTTGTGCCAATTTCCACTATTTTTTAATCTAAGAATTAGATTAAGAATTAGAGAGGGTGTAGATACACACCAAAATCTTTTTTGCCCAGTACTTCTCATTGTCTAACCTAACTCTTCTCTAGATGGTCTGAAACACCAGAAGTGATGGTTTATCAGCGAGATGGGGCGCACTCTAAAATGATTCCAAAAACTCACTTGATTTACTTACTCTGATTTCTTCAAGCAAAAGGGAAGTTGTACTATGGCTTTCGAGCTCACTTCCTGCGAGCTCACTTCCTGCTACCACAACGCAGCATTCACTTGTTGCATTGTGCCAGGCCCTTTCATATTCCCTTTCTCCTTTAATCTCTCCAACAATGTAAGGAATTTGTTGGTATTATCTCTGTTTCACAGAGAAAGAATACAATCCTAGAAAAGTCTAAAGAACCATTCAAGGTAATCTGGCTGCAAATAGTTAATCAAGAATTCAAACTCAAGTCTTTTGACTCCAATTGAGCTTTACAAGATACTATAGCTTATAGATGCTATAGGAGAAAATTGATTTGAATTATTAAAATATAACAGATAATTCTCTGAGATATGCTACTACTGTTACTCTAATTCCTCCTCATTTGTTTGCTAAACACTTAGCCTAACTAGACTAATACATTTTCCACCTAGTTCTACGTTATGAACCAACCATTGGGGGTTATAAAAATTTAATGGATAAAACACAGATTCTTTTCTTCTTTAAAAAATAATGACAGGCTAGGTTATAAAATACCAGAGTTTCCTCACATGTTTTAAGGATAAGTATGGTTTTATGAAATCTTTTTTATAACCTTATATTACTCATATATACTTAGTTATAAGTCATGGTCTAAAAAGTTTGAAAGCCGCCTCTCTAAGACTATTATTTTCCCCCCACTGATTCTCTAATTTTATTTTACTTCACTTCTCTTTTTCTGCCTTTTTTGATGCTGATAGACATGAAATGCACTGGCAAATATTTGTTTTTAATAAATAGTAACTGCAAAAACTGACGGCTACTTCTTCCAACAATTATAATTTTAAAAAGTATACTGTCCTTCTTACATGAAATTGAAGATTCTATTTTGCCATCATGAGAGTCAGGGAACTCAGACCTCAATGAAAATGATGCTGTGGCCATCTCAGTCAAACTGCCATGCATATATTTACAAGCTTTTCTTTCCTATTTTCTGTGAACTTCTTAAGCTTAACTGAAGGGTTCCTGGAGCTTAATTATTGCTATTCTTGGAAATAGCCACAGAAAATTGGGGAGGAAGTTATGTGAGAAGAATGAATATGAAAGTGTATTGGATAGATGTAAAGACAGAATAGACTTCTAAAAAATATCCTTGCCAAAAATATTTAACTCGAATTTATCAAGCCTCTAACCTAATCTGTAGTGTCGAGGAAATACAAGGGATAGAGGTACAAGTTAAATGACACCATAGAGAAATAGACAAATCCAGAGTGTGGGATACTCTAAAAGACAAATTGATCATGACTTTTCAAAAAGGAAATGTCATGAAGAAAAAAGGAGTAGGATTTAGGTCTTAGATTAAAAAAGTCTAAAGAAACAGTTAACAACAAAATGTAATGAGTGAGACCTGACTGAATACTAGTTAGAAAAAGAGTTTATAGAAGTCATTTTTTGGAATAATTGAGGAGAGTTAAATATGGACTGGATATCAGATATTCAATATGAAATTGTTAATTTCCTTAAGTGCAATAATATTATAATTATGTAGCAAAATGGCTTTATTTTAGGACTTGGTGAAGTATTTAAAAATGAGGTTTCGTGTTCACAATCTGTAATTTACTTCTTAATGATTCATCTATCTATCATCTATCTATCTATCATCTATCTATCTATCTATCTATATCATCTATCTCTCATCTATCTCTCATCTATCAATCATCTATCATCTCTCTAAGAAGAGAAAGAGATAGACTGAGCAAGTGTGACCAAATATTTACAACTAGTAAATCTAGGTTAATGATATATGGGTTTTTTTGGTATAATCTTACAATTTTTCTGTTTAAAAGTTTTTTAAAATAAAATTTGGGTGAACAAAGAATGCATATAGTAGGATTCTATTTAAGTAAGATTCAAAAATAGATAAGACTAATCTATAGCTTTAGATGTTGGGATATAGATTACCTCCGGAATGACTGAAGGTATTATGATTGGGAGGGAATACAAGAGAATTGAGATCTAAGATTTTTCTAAAACTTGAGAAGTGGTTACATGGCTATCTTCCCATTGAGATAGATCATCAAATTGCATACTTATTATTTGTGCATTTTGTACTTGCAAAATTAAAAAGACAGAGTAGAACATTAACATTCTAGCATAGCTTGTTTCTCCTGGGGCTGAAGTGATTGGTTTTCAATATGAGGAAAGGGAAGGTAAAACTCTGGGCTTATAAAAGGCTATGTCTGAGTTTTGGCAAGACCTTCAGAAATCTCTTGAGTTTGAGGAAATTGAGACTTAAGCTATTTGGTATAGTTTATGCATGTAGCTAAGTAAAAAATTTGCCATTAGAATTGCTTACTTAAATATAAGATAAATTACAGTAATTAAATGATTTTCACTTTAGATGTTGAACTTGAAAGCGCTACTATAAAACATTTCGTTATCTACTGCTTTAAGTTCATTAGTGTACAGTAGTGTTATAGCTATTTCTGGAAGATTTTTACAATAAGATCCAAATTACTTTTTTTATGATAAGAGAGCTGGTACTCTATCTTCTAAGGGTAATGGTACTTCTAGGTGGAATGGAATCTAGTTTGTGGGCAAAAATAGATTTCTCTGAATCGATATCTTTCTCAGTCTTTGATCTTGGGTTAAGAAGAGAATAAGTAGTTCTCCTCACTCTCTACTACTCACCCCCCCCCCTCCCAACACCATGGATGGTTGCAGATCTACTGGATGATGGTTTAGAACCTATTCATTTACTATGGCATTTGCTGCTCAAAGGTGGTTAAGTCCTATAGTGGTATAAGATGGTCTTAATGGATACTATGGTGATTCTGTATGTATCATGACAGTTTCTGGGAAATAAAACCATTCACCATGACCTGAGTATTATTTATCTTTCTCCTAACATAGTCATCCCTTCTTTCATTCATTTGTTCAACAGAGTCCTTCACCCAAATGTAAGTTTCATGTGGGCAGGGACTTCGACTGTCTTGTGCACCGTTGAATCCCTAGTACCTGTACCTGGCACATGGGAGGTGCTCAGAAACTATCTGTTGAAATAATGAATGAATAAATGTGCTTTGAAGACTTACTATGTGTCCAGAGTTATTCTAAGCATAGGAGAATTGGAAATTGAAGCTTACAGAGCACAACAGTGGACTCCTCTGCCTCCCTTGAATTTAAGGGATTTTAGCTCAGAGTTTATATCCTCAACTAATATGATAGTTAAGGTAATGCTAACTGCTATAACAGGAAACCCCCCAAATCTTAGGGGTTTTTCACATCAGACATTTATTTTTTACTTAGGTAACTTTCAAAGTTTTTGATTGGTACTAGTTAAAGTGAGGGAGGCTCTGATACACTCGACACAGACATCTGAGCTCACTCTGACCATTGATATCCAGCTGGCAGAAGAGAAGGGATAAAGGAGGCACACTTTTTTTTTAACCATCTTGGCTTGAAATTATTCCTACCACTTTTGCTCACATTGCATTGGCAAGAACTAACCATACCCTTCCTTAACCCCTACTCTATGTGCAGTGGAGACTGAGCAAGTATGGCTACATGGGCGTGTGCAGCCCAAGACCCTAAGCTCAGAAGAACTCCATGTTGGGTTTAATGCTCTGCTATCCTATTTTGAAATTCTTAATAATTAAAATTAAAAAAGGGTTCTGCGTTTTTATTTTGTACTAGACCATACATATCATTTTGCAGGGCCCGAGGCTGAGAAATATAATCCGTGACAGGGCAACCTATTTCCAAAGACAATTCTACATTATGGAAGTGGATTATGAGTATTTGGTAAACAGTGAGCAATTTTTACCATACTTGAGTATTGTTTCCATGTTGGAAGCAAATAAGAGTCCACATGATATTTAAAAATATCTGATATTTAAGAACCCCCAGTAGCCAGGTGAAAAGAGTCAGAAAACTGATGCCGAACTAATGCTTTCTTAGATGACAGAATTCCACTAACTTGGCTGGGAAAAATTTAGAGTAGGAGCATATCGTAATAGAATGGACATCTTCCACACAAGGTCCTATGGAAAGACAACATGGCCCAGATATATGTGATGACTGTAACTACAAGAGAGCTTTTCTAGTACTTTGAATTAAAGAAATATTTAATAAGTATATAGTATGTGTCAGTCATTCATTTATAGTTGTGATACTACAGTTAAAATAGAAAAGAAAATCCCTGCTTCAGAGCTTATATTTAATGCCATTCTTTTATATTTTAAAAACAAATTTATAGGACTATAACTGACATACAATAAACTGCGTATATTTAAACATATAATTTAATATTAATTTAAAGTAATATAATTTAGCATGTATATATTACTTGTTATAGCCCCTCTTCACCCCATTCAATACCCAATCATTGATCTGCTTTTTATCAATATGGATTAGTTTGTATTTTCTAGATGTTTATATATATGTTCTATTTTTTTTTGGTCTGACTGCTTTCTCTCAACATAATTATTTTGATATTTATCCACGGAATTCCACTGTATAGATATATCATATTGTTTATCCATTTATTTGTTGATGGATATTTTAGTTGTTTTTCAGTTATTGACTATTACAAATAAAGCTGCTGTGAACATTTGTGTTCAAGTTGTTGTGTGGAGATAGGCTTTCGTATCTCTTAAGTAAATACCTAGGAATGGAATAGTTGGTATAGGTATATTTTAACTTTTAAAGAAATTGTTTAACTGTTTTTCAAAGTGGTTTTACCATTTACATTTCCTCTAGCAGTGTATGAGAGTTCCAGTTGCTCCATTAGTAGTTTTAATTTTTGAGATTTTAATAGGCATATCATGGTATTTAATGGTGTGGTTTTAATTTCCATTTTCCTAACTACTAATGATGTCTTCTATTCAATACAGTTTTTGTTATTTCTGCTTTATAGGCTAATTATCTTTCAAGGAGAGTTAAATAATAAGAAAATAGTTTATATATTATCTATTTAGTTTCTAATGTATTATTTTAGCTTGTGCATTTAAAAAATATTTTGCTTTCATTTTTGAAAGATAGTTTTACTGGATACAATATTCTAGGTTGACAGTTTTATTTTCCAAGTACTTTAAAAATGCTGTTCCACTGTCTTCTTGTTTGTCTTGTTTCCAGTGAGAAGTCTGTTATCCTCATTATCTTTGTTCTTCTGTATATAATGTGACTTTTTTTCCTCTGATTGCTTAAAAACTTTTTTTTTAAAATATGGGTTTTAAGCAGCTTGGTTTTGATGTTCTTTGTTGTAGTTTTCTTCACGTATATTGTATTTGGTATTTGTTGGCTTCTAGGATTTGTGGGTTTATAGTTTTCATCAAACTCAGAAAAATTTGATCATTATATCTTTAAATATTTTATCTATCTGCCCTCTCTCTTTTGAGATACCAATTACATGTATATTTAGCCACTTGAAGATGTTCCACAACTCATGGAAAATCTGTTCATTATTTTTTAGTCTTTTTTCTTTCTGTGTTTCTTTTTGGATAGTTTCTTATTCTATGTCTAAAAATTCACTAATATTTTCATCTGCAGCATCTGATCTCTTGTCATTCCCATATGGTTCATTTTTCATTCTGGCATTGTAATTTTCATTTCCAGAAGTTTTATTTGTATCTTTTATATATTTTCATGTCTCTACTTAACATGTTCAGTCTTTCCTCTAACTTAGCGAATATACAAAATACAGTTATAGTAACTATATAAATATCCTTGTCTAGTACCAATCCCATCACCTGTGTTATTTTTGGGCAGAATTCTATTATGGGGCATAATTTTTATATACTCCAGGAAGACTCACTCTAGATCTCTAGAGCTCTGTCTGTAGCTCTCTCCTCTCTAGTTACCCTTTCTTATGAATTCTAGCTGCTGTGACCTACCTAGACTTGCTCTGTTACCTCAATTCAAGGACACCTCTGGGCTCTACCTGGATTCTCCTTTCCTGTATTATTATTATTTTTTTTTTTAGTTTTTTTTTTTTCTTCAGGCAGAGGGGTAAGTCTGGTTGCTTATTCATCTTGGCTGGAAGTGAATGCTTGATCACCCCTTAGAATTTCACTACCACCAGCACCCCCACCCCTGCTTAAAAAAAAAAGACACTGGAAGAAAATTGAATATTGGTGAAGAATATAAATTCCTTGCCCACAACTGATAGTCGATAAATGAATGATGTAGTTTGTTTGGAAGAGATACTTCTGGGAAGAAATGCAAAGGAGGAAGAGAAGCAGAATGTATTTGCATTCATCATACCACATCTTGTTGTTGGGGATAAAAGAAGCAGAGCCTTCAGTGATGTCATTCATCAGATATTACTGGTTTAGAAAGGTTGGGGATAAAAGAAGCAGAGCCTTCAGTGATGTCATTCATCAGATATTACTGGTTTAGTAGCAAGTGTAGATATCAATGAAAGGAAGTATTACTGTATACCAGAATGGGAACACTTCAATTTTTCATGCTAATGTCTTCATAGGAGTAAAAGAAAACACATTTTAGCAGATGCTAAAAAAAAGGTAAAATGTATAGTGTCTACACCATAAAATATTTTTGGATTGAGATGTGCAATTCGTGAAATAATGTCACAATACTTCAAAGACCAGTCTCCTGCTGCTCTGATTGTACCCTGAACTTTCTTTTTTCCTCACCTATGAAACAAAATGTTGCATGAACCAGTGATGTTTGGGGAGAACCCAGTATGTCGATGAAGACATTATCTTAGCTCTGTGGAATGGGGAATCCTGCAGCCTGAAAAAAATGGGAGACTGTTGTGCCTACCAGCATTACTGTGAGCACATTATTCATCACATTAAACGGAGGACCACTTAAAGTTTGGAAAAAAATAAAACATAGACTAAGCCACTGAGTATTATATCATTCTTGAAATACAAACTGTCCTGTACTTTTCTTTTAATCCACTTAAGTACTTGAAAAGGTTGTTTTGTTTAAAATTTTTAGTTTAATTTTATTTATTTATATTTATAAATAACTTAGATTTTTTTCTGTTACAGTAGACATACAATATTATATTAGCTTCAGGTGTATAGCATAGTGATTAGACATCTGTATAACTTATGAAGTGATCACCCTGACAAGTCCAGCACCCATCTGACACCATACATATTTATTACAATATTATTGACTGTATTCCCCATTCTATACTTCACATCCTTATGACTTTTATAATTTGATAATTTGTACATCCCAGTCCGCTCCTCTTTTTTGCCATCCTCCCAAACTCCCTTCCACCTGGCAACCATCAAAATGCTCTCTGTATCTTTGAGTCTGTTTTGTTTGTTCATTTATTTTGATTTTTGGATTCCACATATAAGTGAAATCATATGGTATTTGTCTTTCTCTGTCTGACTTATTTTACTTAGCATAATACCTTCTAGGTCCATTCATGTTGTTGTAAATGGAAAGATTTCATTCTTTTCTATGGCTGAGTAATATTCTATTGTATGTATGTACTACATCTTCTTTAACTATCCATCTATCAATGGACACTTAGGTTATTTTCATATCTTGGCTATTGTAAATAATACTACAATGAACATAGGGATGCACATGTATTTTCAAATTAGTGTTTGGGGTTTCTTCAGATAAGTACCCAGAAATGCTGAGAAGGTTTAAGAAGGGATTTTAATGATTTAATACAAGAACTGTGCACAGAATTGGCAAATCTGAAAAAAATTTTGTTTCTCCTTTGAACTGTTGAATAAAGAATGGCAGAGTTTCTGAGATTGCAATATATGGCTTATTGGCATAAAAACCCTGTGTCACAAGGGCCATTTTAGACAATGGGAATGTAGCTTCATTTTTACCCACTGAGGTGGGATTCCATTCCACTGACTTTCACAACATAGCCCATGTCATTGAGTTGGGAACTAAGATGAGCTAACACCGTGGTTTCTATATGGTAGATGACAAACACTGCAATCTCCCTAATATATTTTTCAAATCAAAATAAGTATTTTTATAGTTACTTCTATATCATGAAAATTCAGTTTCTTCCATACACAGGCAGCATGAGATTGTTGCAAACATCCTCTGATGAATCCTAAATTATATTGCACTTGTTATTCATTTGTTTTTGTTAACTGTGCAACTCCATTGACCTCTCAGCATGCAGATATTTCTGGGAGGGGTCTCACACATCTCATGGTGAAAGTTTTTAACAGATCATTTTTTCTCTTTCACAGAAGAGACTGGTCAACATGAAAGGCTGAATACCTTGAGAGAGGAAGGAATAATAGAAGGAATGTAGCAAAGGAGGACAAGAACCAAAGATATACCTCCTACTTCAGCATTTTGCTAAGGAGCAGTGATGCCATCATTTATTCATTCATTCATTCAATTCGACAAACATTTATTGAGTGTAAACAAATTATTTTTTATATCTTTCTTCTTTCCAAAAAGGATTTTTGTGTTGTGTACACACACACCCACCTATGTTCTCAATGTGAACATGAAGTAAACCCAAGGCCACAGAATAACATATTACAGAAAAATGTAAAAAGTGGCTGATCATAGCTCAAGGTTTATAGAAAGTGCTCTGTAAATGAATGTGTTATGGGTTATGACAGGCGCAATTCAGAGGAAAGGAGAACTCCCAGAAGAAAAGTGGTAGGATTGGCGAGTAACTAGAAGTGGAAGTCGCCCCAAGATTTCTGGCTTGGGCAACTAAGAGTCATTATAACAGATATAAAATACAGTCAAAGGAACAAATTTAGGGAGAAGATAATGAGTTCAGTTTTGGAAATATGGAGTTTGAAGGCAATATCCAGTTGGCATTTGGGTATACTGGCCTGAAGCTAAGGAAAGATGTTTCTAAACTGGAGGTAGAGCTTTTGGAGTTATCCGTTTTTAGGTGGTAGTTTACTATGTCAGTTGATGGGATTGCCCAGGAAGATTGAATACACTGAAAAAAAGGTCAAGAATAGTATAACAACTTTAATGGGCAGCACAAACAATGTGGAAAAGACAGAATTGGGAGTAGGGGCACAGAATTGCAAGAAAGAAACCAAAAGATGGTGATGTGACTGAAACTAAGAGAGGTGAAAATTTCAATGGGAATAAAAATAGATAGTGGTGGCAAATGCTTTAGAGGGGTTAGTGAGACCAATTTAGAAATTGGAAACTGGGGAAGAACTCAGATATTTCCAGTAATGTAATGGAAGTGAAAGCCAGAATTCAGTAGGTTGAAGAGTGAATGTCAGGGAAAGATGCATAGATGTTAAGTGCATCTTTCAAGTTAGGTTAAGTCTATTAAATCCCCAAATTGTGGTCTCTGGCCAAGGAATTATATTTTGCTACTAGGAATTATCAGAGATGTGCACAAAAATGTACATACACAGATATTCATCAAAACATTATTCATAATGATAAAAAATTGGAAACAACCTTCATGCTCAATTATAACATTGGTTAAGTAATTTATGATTTTGTCATATGATAAAAAGTATTCTGCTGTTAAAATTTTGTTCAAGAAGTATACAGATATAAAAAATGCTCGTAAATATGTTCTCTAAGACATTTGTATTGAGACCGTATTCATTTTGTAATTTTGGAGAAAGTTATTAAAAATGCTGTGTATACTCAAACTAAGCCTGGCTATAAATTTAGGACATAGATAAGGCAGTTAGTGGAGAAGTTAAGTCAAGGAATAATTTTTCTTTTCTTCATTTCCATTTTCCTCCTCTATTCTCCTTCTTACTCTTTAATTAATTAGAGATGCTGTGTCGTGCTTATTTGCTCAGAAGAAGGAGCCAGTAGAGAAAGGCTTAAAATACTGAGGACTGGTTGTGGGACAGGAGTGAATAAGTGAGAAAGCTATATTCATCTGAAGTTGGGAGAAAATCAGATCCAGAAAAGAGACAGAGTGTAATGATAAGCAAGAAGGAAGATGGAATGGGGGAGGATATAAGTAGATAGAGACAGGAGAGAAAATTTGAGAAATGTTCATCCAATGTGCTTTACTTTTTTTGTGAAAGAGGAAACTAGATCATCCATCTGGAAAATATAAGTGGGGCATGGGTGGGGCTGAAGACTTGAGAAGGGGTGAAGTTTAGGAATAGGATCATTTGCAGGGAATGAGAAAGGACACATGAGTCTTACGAATAAATTTTATAATGCATGCCTTGTTTCCTTTGATATCAATTCCGTGATAAGACAAAAAATAAAGGAGAACAGAGTCCAAAAATTGTGAGATATGGTGCCCATTCTTATGGAACTTACATCTGATTGGGGAGTTGAACCATAGGCATTCGAAAAGTTAATTACATTACAAGGTAATTTTGCCATAATGATGAAAGTGGCATAAAGAACCAGAGAAATGATTGATCACTTACAATTGGAGTAGTCAAGGAAAATTTTATATTTTTACATTGCTTTTTGTATTTATTTATTTCTATAAAGTAGGCACTGTCATCTTCACATTTCTTGGTACATGACAAGCACTTAATAACCATCACTAAATGGACTAAAGAATAAATTAATAAACAAATAAAGTAAGGTCTAAATGGGTGGAGGGGTAGAAATTCATTTCAGTAGGATTATGGCAACATATAGAAACATTAAAGAATGGAGAAAAGAAAGGAGAAAAGAGTATTTCCTGAGTATATACATGCCAGGCACTGTGTTATATGCTTTCACCTACATTAGAGACTCATTTAACTGTCCCTATAATTCTGTGAAATAGATATAAATATCCCCACTTCAAAAAATAAAAAACAGTTACAGAGAGATTAGGTGACTTGCTCACCTAGTGAATAAATGTCATCACTGGGACTGGAATCTCTGAACACAAGGGTGGTTCTAGGGCAATAAAGAGATGAGTTTTCATATACTCCCTTGTGAAAATGTGGCTCTCTCCAGCTCGACTAGAGCACATTGTGTTTCTCTACCTTTACGGTCCTGTAACTACTAGTTACATCTCAATACATGGTGGTGTTGATGGCTTGAGTTCCCAGTTTTCTTCTGGAGTAGCTCATGTCTACAAAGCTGAATATTACTGTAACCCATGGTGACTAGGCCTCTCCTCCAGGGCATGCAGAGGGTGTGGCAGTGCAATCTTCACCACAGGCTGGGCTTAGAGTTCATAGTGGAGACTGGGGGTGATACACAGTTTAACCTGACTCAAGTTCAAGAATATTTAGAGATAAGCCTATTGGTACTTATCTGGATAGAAAACCAGGAGGAGGATGGTTCCAGGAACTCTTAGGAATGTCTTTGCTGATCCCCTTCTCTAAACAGTTAGATGGCACTGGAAGAGTAGAAGCAGCCACCTCTGTACCCACAGTCCACCAAGAAGTCCACCAAGATTCCTAGCTTGTCCACTCCTCCTCCAGGTCTTCCAGCTCTCCCTCATGAGTGCTGTGAAGCTCCCTGAAGAACCTTAACCTTGTGGCAACCGTGTCATCTTGCTCTAGTAAATTGGTATCACAGAGCACTTGTAGGTGGCTTCTTGCACTTAATTTTTATAAAATATGATAAAGTTTTTGCTCCAAGAGAACAAATTTTGTCTTCCAACAGATACATAGGCCAAATAAGAATGTAAAACTAAAACATATGTCAAAATTGCATCTTTAAGTATTCATTCATACAGTTGCCAAGAATCATCTATTTGTAAAATTTCCATGTATTAACAACTAAAAGCCATAGGTAACTTAAATAAATGTCTAATCTTTTTGCTAAAGGCTCAAGGTTTTTTTTAAAAAAAATCATTTTTGTTTCTTTTTGAGTTCAGAAAATAAAAATTGAGGCATATTGGAAACCTTTTTTTCTTAATATAAAGTATATTTCCTAAATTATAGGACATGCAGTGACTAAAGAAAATATAGACATCAAAGTTTCCAAGAAGCATTAAAGAAATAAACAGAAGTAAAATCTTGAGCATCATTTTGGCTGCATGTTTATGTACAATTGAGAGTATTTAGGATAAATTCTTATATGTGAACTTGCTGTATTAATTATAAAAAATTTTGTAGATATTGCTGTCATATTGCAGTTTCACATCCTCAAGTTTAATTCTTTTTAACACACTTATTTAACACACTAGTATTTAACACATTTTTTTGAGTCTTTCCCATGTTCAAAGTATGTCATTAGGGCTTGAGACAAAAAGTAGATAGAAGGTAATCCCTCCACTGAATGAGTTCCTAATGGGGTGGGAAGACATCAGCATGAAAATCAATCATGACAAAAGAACTAGAGAATGTATCAAGTACATTGGGTAGTTAAAGGAAGCAGTGAATGATTACGCCTGAAAGTGCTGAGAAAATCTGCTCAGATAAAGTGACATTTAGTGAGGACTTTGAAAGATAAGTAGAGGTCCACCGGATGGAGAATAACTTGGTACTGCTAATGAAAAGAGATATAGCAGAGTCAACATGGTTAAGCTGGATGTGGGGAGTTTGGTGGAGTGAGTGAGATGAGCTGGAAAAAGCAGGTTTGAGTCAGAGTGCATATTTTGTTCTTTTGACAATGGGGAACTTTAGAAGTTATTTAAACAAAGGAGGGAGAGTCTCATGTCTTTGCTTAGCGTAATACCTCTGCTAGCAGTTTTGTGACTAGAAGAGAGAAAGACAGAAGATAGGAAGGTATACTAGGAGGCCATTGTCATAAAGGAACAAAAATAAGGCAGAAGAGTGTGGAAGAGAAGATGAATCTAAATGGTACTAATTGGGTGAAATAGTGAGGATTTGGTAAACCACTGAATGTAGGGTGCTGCTAATGAAGTGAGGTCGCTCTGAGTTTCAGTTTAGATGACTGGGTTGATGATTATGATGATGATTAGGAGAATAATATGCTTCGTGTTGAATGTATTGAGTCACACCTCTTAGACAATTGGATGTGGATCAAGAATGTGTGTGGATCAAGAGGATAAATACTTCTAAAGATGAAGACTTGGGGGACAAAGCAAACACATGATAATTGAGGCTGAAGGAGTGGGTAAAATTCCCCAGGAGAACATAGTAGTGATAAAGAAAGAGGAATCATTTTAGAATATCAAGTTTAGTGGACAGTTGCAAGAGGAGATTTAATGAATTGGAGTCAGAAAGTAAGAACCAGAAGAGAGGACTGTGACAGTGCTTAGGGAAGAAAGAGTTTGAAGAGGAAGAGTTTGGTGAATAGCAAAATGCCATAAATAAATAAACTAAATTAAACCTAGTGATTGTATTATCAATGTTCTCCAGAAACACGGAACTAATAGTATCATCTATCTATCTATCTATCTATCTATCTATCTATCTATCTATCTATCATCTATCTATCTATCTATCACCTATCTATGTAATCTATCATTTATCTGAGTCTGAGTCCAAAGGGAGAAGATACGTCCCAGTTCAAGACAGTCAGGCGAAGAGACAGAATTCTCCTTTACTGCCTTTTATTCTATTCAAGCCCTTAATGGATTGGTTGAGGCCCACCTACATTAGGAATGGCAATCTGCTTTACTCAGCCTACCAACTCAGATGTTAATCTCATCAAAAAACATCCTCACGGTCACACCCAGAATAATATTTAATCAAATATCTGGGCACCCATCGCCCAGGCCAACTGATACATAGAATTTACCATCATAGCAGTGAAAAATCACTAGTGACCTGATCAAGAGGAGTTCCAGTTGATGATTCTGGTCATATGCAGATATCAAAGGATTGAGAAATAATGAGGAAATGAGTAAATAGAGACAGTAGGTGAAGACTTCCCATTAAGGAAAGTTAGTTGACAGGACAAGGAAGAGAAAAAATTGAGAAGATGAGTTAAGTGAATGATATCAAATGATTACAAACACAGGTGGTGTGATTTTTTTCAGCTGACTCAGAGTATGAGACTTGATCATTATAAAGGTGTCAGGAACACTATCTTGAATTGCTATCTAAAGTCCCTGCCTAATTCTCTGGCTACGATCTCAAATAGATATCAAGTCAAAGAAGTCACTTAGCTCAGAGAAAAAATGTAACAGAAAAATCTTCAAGTGTTATATAGATTTTTCAAGAATGACATAATCATCTTCTATAGCATTCAACCCCAGAATGGAAGTAAAATGAAAGATTACTCTGAACATATGCAGAATGTCATCATTATGCAGAATCGAACACTGAATTGATAGTAAACTTTAGTCAAAGAAGGACTTTATTCTATGCATCATTGTGTTCCTACTGCTTAGCTCCCAGGGCTTGGCACCTAGAAAGCATCCAATAGATATTGGTTCAATGAGTAAATGAGAATGTTGTGATCCTAGGAATGTGTTGCAAATCTTCACTTAAATTAAATTTTGATATGTAAAGAAAAGTCTTCGGAGACCAAGCTCCTACACGTCTTTGGAACTTTGAAGCAAAACTTTTACTTCAGAACATAAGGCCAAAAGATACTGAAAGGATAAGGAGAAATGTGAGGTGGAACTGGATACGAAATATGCCTAATACATGGATTGGCTGGAATGAAGTGAGACGGTGGTATTGCTCTCTGTAGTGGATGTGATAGTGCACTATCCAGATCCTCCTTAGGACTGAGGCACTCATGTCCACTTGACAATATTGGTGGCTGACAGCTCTTAGCTGAATGATTCTCAGGGAATTACCCTCAAGGGAAGAGAGCTACTTAGTCTAAAGACACACTGCTTCCCCAAGAACAGCTCACATTCAGTGACTGGTTAATGGGGGTGGTGCTGACGACAATAACATCCCATGCCTCTTGCCTCAAGATGGGACAACTCTAAATAGTTCCTAGGCTTTCTATAGGATTGTCGAAGGTCTGTATTTTGCCTGCATCTCAGTTCCATACTTTCCTCTGTCCAGTTCTTCCTTCGCTCCCTCATAGATGTTGGCCTCCCATAAGCACTCACTCCTCATAAACCTAATGCATAGAGTTCTCTTTCTTGGAGTCAGCCTGCTGTGGCGACTCACCTGGGAAATTCTATGTCAATTATTATTTCTAAATAGAAAAGAAGGCACTCTTTTAAGAGCTAAAACACTCCAGGGAGAATTGGGTTTAAGGCCTTGGTTCCAGCTCAGTGCAGACACCCATGTACTCCAAAAAATTATAAAATGGTAACCAGAGAATCAAGTTTGGCTTACATGGGTCAGAACAAGTGTCTTGGTACTCTTCCACAGAGGATGTCACTTTCTCACACTTGTAGCACAAGTGCTGAATGCATCATGTCCATACCTCTCAGCACCAAGACATACCTTGCTGGCTTTGATTTTCTTATCTCAGTTCTTCCAAAGGTTATTCCCTTTTTCCTGCTGTTCCTAGATTTTATAGTTGATTCTTTTATTATTTTAAGAGCTCTTATTCTGAGGAGATAGATAAATTCCTCTTCTGACCCAGGTAAAACCAAAACTCTTTAATTTCATAACTTACTGTACTTCGTTCTTGAGATTAAAGCCAAATTTAGGTATTCCCTGAGACTTTCTTAGCATGTCTTAATTTTGAATCTCTGTTTTCTACTGTGTAGCTGTTTATTATTATGTTAGGACATTTAAAGATGTCAGTTGAATTTTAAGTATAGCTAAGATTTATTTAGCACTTATTATTTATTTGACATCTCTATTGTAAAATAAAAAACAGATACGGAAAATCACACAGAAATGCATAGATTAATGATGCACTTGTTGTAACACCTAGGTTTAGAAATAAAACTTTCCAGCTACCCTAGAAGCTCCTGTATATAACACATTTCAATCTCAACAATCCCCAAGGTAACCACTATCCTGAGTCTATAATAATCACTTCCGTGTATCTTTTATGATTTTATCAAAAAGTGTGCATCCCTAGACACTGTCATTTTGTCTTGCCTGTTTTTAAAAATTCGTCTTTTAAATCTTTTTAAATCTGTAGTTACCTCCTCCATCCCTTTCTTTTCCTCACAAATTATCTGTTGAAGGACTTGAAGCATTTGATCTGAAGTTTCTCATAGTCCGGATTTTTCACTTTGACTCTTTGTTCTTCTGTATTCCCTACAAATTGGCAGCTGGATCCAGACACTTGATCAGGCTTCTGTTTGATCCCTTCTGCAAACGAAGGCATTTCAATCCCCATTTTATCCATTCGGATGTCTTTATTGAATCTAAAATTGTCCTGTATTTGGCTAGTGGGCTCTTCAAGTTGGTTTCTGAGTTCTTTTAACATGACTTTTTGATAACTTCTTTACTATTAGGTGTGACAAGGTTTTCTAGGCTCATCTTGTTCATTTTCTGCCCTAGACATGGAAGTAGCTACTTCTCTAAGAAGATTTGGGCATTTCTTTCTTTTTTTCTTTTTTTGGGAAAATGGTATCTCAAAACCACAGTCTGTTTGTTAAGGAGAGCCACTGTTTCTAGGTCTCTTCAGTGGACAGAGTTACTTCATGGGTTCATACTGATAGTTCTAATTTAAATTCAGGAACACAGTTTTTTATTTAACCTCTGTATTGTATCTCTATTTCCTTTCTTCCATAACAAAATCTTAGTTCTCAAGAACATGGGGGATGATAAAATCACAATATTGCATCATTATTCATTTACTAAATTTCAATGTTATTTACACAAATACTAATACTACCACTGGCAATATTATCACTGAAAATAAACTATTTTTTTTTGCATGCACTTTCCTCATCTCCCATTAATTTTCATGGCTGTCCTGTATCTATATTGCCTAAGCATATAACCATTAATACTATACTTTCCCCTTTTAATGATATTATTTCTATAATAATTATATGTTTCATATATTTAGTCCTTGTGTCTATGTCTCTAGTGATATTGGTTCTCTGAAGCTCCTTTCTAGTATATACCTTAGAAAGGGCCCATGGAAATGATATTCCCTGAGTTCTTATATGTTGATAATAGTTTATTTATGCTCTTTATACCTGAAAGTCAGTTTTGCTGGATAAAAAAAATCCTTTTCTTTATATTTTCTTTAGACATTTCTTTCCTTGAGCATGTTAACTAGGTTGCTCTCTCTATATTTTTTTCTGTTGTAAAGCATTGCTGTTATAAAGTAAGAGTAACTTTATTTTTTCTCTTATAAATCACTTGCCTTTTTTCCCTAGATGCTCAAAGAATTTTTTTTTTTTTTAAATCCTATGATTTTATTACAATATGCCTTGGTGTTGGTCATTCTGAGTTGACAGTCTCAGATGTGTTCTTTCAATATATAGTTTCAATTAATTTTTAATTTCAAGAAAGTTTTCTTGAATTATTGTTTTTAGTGTTTGTTCTCTTCCTTGCTTTGGTTTTCTTCCTCAGGGATTTCTACATTATGTAATTTAAATCTTCTTTGCCTATATATTTTTTTGTCACTTTCTCTTTAATTCTTTTAATATATTTATTTATTTTTTATTTTAAAAATATTCTTCCTTTTCATCTTCTATTTTCTTAAGGCATATTTTGTGCTTATTTGTTTTTGTATTTCTTATAATAGAGTCTTCATTTCTGAAATGTCTTTTCATTTATTTATAATTCTTTCCTATGTTCTGTCACCTCATTTCTGAATTTTTCTAATTTTGATTTATACTGTTCTTTTACATCTTGTATCATTTCCTTAATGACTTTTCATTCGTTTTAAAATAGGTTACAGTTTTGATCTGTCCCTGTCTTTCTGATATGCTTTTATTATCTCTCGTGATATTATTCTGCTCTTTATTCTCTTTTATCTTATAATAACTTTGCATAGGACTTGACTTCGATACTTTCTGCAGCTCATTTTTATGTGAAGTCAGTTTTCTGAAATTGTAGAGGCCTGGGTTCAGGGTAGCTGTTCTAACTTCAGAGAGTTCTCTCTTTTCCATTGTTTTCTAAAACTGCCTGGTTCTGCTCTCCACTTTTATCTGGATCCCCTCCCCCTCCTTTGTCTCTATTGGGTCTGTTCTGTTCAATTTTGATTACGTCGCAGCAATTTCTCCTCAGTGCATCCATGTCCCGGAGGAAAGCTCTCAGTACCAGCTCCCAGCGGTCCTCCAGCCCCGAGGGAGCGCTCCCTCTGCATTTGTTCTTTACTGGATGAGCCCTTCCAGTATAGGCGGCTATTCTCAAATAGGCTCCTGGGGCCTTTACCTTTGCTCCTCTCTGCTGTCCGCTGCACAGACGCTGATACCACGCCTAGCTTGTGGCTGTGGTGGTTTGTCCTCACATGCTCGTATTTTGAGGTTCGTAAAGAAATCTGGTCATTCAGTTTCATTGTAAAGATTGACCATGGGTTTTTGGTTTGCTATCTAATTCCTTTGCCTGTTTTAATGTAGAGATTCAGAGAGAGAAAAGAAAAATATACCATGTCCACTGCCACCATCTTCTCTGGAGCAATAAGTATTTGCCGAGCACTCTACTGTATTGTCTCATTCAACTTTAGAGACATTCCAGTGAGACTTGACTGGCATATAAGAGTAATTATTCTTATTTCATATACAAGGAAACCTAGATTCAAGAGGTCAAATAGTTCCTTAAGGTCACCTGGCCAGTAAATGGTAGTGTTGGGATGTGAACTTATTTTTGACTTCTAAGTTTTCTAACCTTTATGTCAAAAATATTTTAAAATTAGTTCTTTAAAGTTTAAAATATACATTCCCATATAATGTCCCCATATGGTTGAGAAAGTATTAGCAAGTGTTCATCTTTGAACATAAGACTTTGGATAATTTTTGCTTTTCTTTGGTGTACATCCCTAGACTTCTCTAATGAGTATATATTAACTTTAAATTGAAAAGCTCAATACAACTTATTTTAAAAATTAAAATGACCATGGCTGACAGGTCCCTTGGCTAGTCTCAGAAGTTTATTTAACCCATGATGTATCTGAAATACAGTACAAATTTATGTGTATAAATATATTCTTGTATACATATACACATACATACACACATTTGATTAAAGCAGTAAATCATGCCTCTCAATATTCATAGTTATAGCATAATTGTTAAGGTAAACAACGGTTAAAAATGTAGGGCTTATGTTTAAACAAACCTGTGTTTGAATTTCAGAACTTTGTCTTATTTGAGTTACCGTGAACAAAAGATTCTGTAAAATGGGGATAATTTCGTAGGGTTTCCTGCACATAAAATGACATAATGCATGTGAATCAAAGCACTTAAGTGCCCAGCAGGAATAAATAATCACTAAATATGAATAGTTGTAAACAAAACAAAAATAATAAAGAAATTGGGCTTAGGGAAAGTAGATGGAGGATTATTGCCATTCGGAAAATAAACTCTGTATAATATCAAGCCTTTAGTAATAGATGGCTTTTGTTGCTGTTGATGTTAGTTTTAGAGGGGAAGTATTTTTTTTAATATATTAAAGATCAATGAGTGCCTTTAAAAAAACACGTCACAACTGGGGAAAACAGAGTTATAGTAAGAATAGGAGGCTGAATATGGAAATAACAGCTCACACATCATGTAAAAGGCAGGACTAGGTCAGATACATGTAGTAATATTGACTTTCTATCATGCTCTGGAGCCAGACTGGAATTTGCCCTGCTGGGGCAGTATGTACTTGACAGAGAACTCATCAGGACGTGATTTAGAAGACCATTTTTAATCCCAGTAATTGTAAACAAATTGTACTGAAGTTCTCTTGAAATGTGCATTGGTGAGAATTGTTAGGCTATTCAACTGTGATGAATTTAATTGGTTATAAAGTGTGATTCTTTTTGAACAGTATAATACACAGCCTCCTCCCCCCACTGAGTTTACTATTTTGTGATGTTTGCCATGGAGATAATAGAAATATTTAATTTTATTGAGCCAAACTGTGTGATTTGAAATGTGTAAACATTATGCTTTTCCTTATTTCTGACTATAAAATAATTCGTTTAGTAATAAGATGCCCTTATCCAGAAGCTGACACAGATCGTTTTCTGTCCCCAGAACCAGGAAAAGATACCAGGGCACTGTGCAGGTATTGCAAGAGTGCCTCAGGCAGTGATGCCAGTTGAGATGCATTCCTGCCAATTAGTTATTGTATGAGTGCACTTGCCTTCCCAGGCCCAGCCCCTCTCTCACAACCCACCTTCCCTGAAACCACCTGGGAAGTCCAGTAGTGCTGACAATAAGCATGGATGTGAACAACTGCAACAGCTTTGGCTCCACTGCATTCTTATGAAGGAAATCATTATGTGAAAAAAATCTGGTAGCTAATGTTAGGTATAGAAAACCTCCTGCTACAAATGTTAGCTGTGGTCCATAAAAAACAGATGGCTTTCAGCTCCAAGAATCTAGAATAGATTTTTCTTAGGTTTCTAGTTCCTGGAAAAGGTTCATTTTTCTGAGCGACTAGTTGTTTTTATTTTCTGATAGGTCTTCCCTGAATTTTGAAACAAATAATGGTTCTCTCTTTGTTTTGGTCATTAGGCAATCACATTTATGACCCATGTCTACAAACCTTACAGTGGCTAAGCTCTAAAGACATGAGCTTTTATGTAATTAGTTACCTGGAGAACAGGAGTCTATCTCTGGATTTTTACTTCTTCATTTCCTCATGTGTTTTTTTTATTCCCTAGTATATACATTTTTTTTTTTATTCTCTAGTGCATATACATTTCCGTAAGTCATTTCAAATCTTTTCTGAATCACATTAAATTAGATCTACCCCTAATGTTTTCCAAGCCAGGAAAAGAGTGTCAGAGGCTGCCATACTTTATCATTGTCTGATCAGTCATGAAATCTTCACTTAGTGAAGAGGATGAAGTTGGAGGGATTTTGTATGGTCTGTTCCATTTATTGTTTCATAAAATAAAAAACTTTTTGCTCATTTGTTATGATCAGTAATTACATCTTATTGAATAAATAATTTGTAAGGTCCTGTGTTTGAATTCAATGTGTGGGTATAATAGTTTTTTTCTTTTTTTTTGTCGACTAGTTTTGAGGCTTTGGCTACAGTCTGGTCAGTTCCACTTCTTGAGCAGCTACATGCACACCCATGACCACCTGGTTTATCTGGCTCTCACACTCTGAGCTACTGTATACCTGCTCTAATTTACTGTATACCTGCTCTAATTTACCCAGGACAGGTACCAGACAATTGGGGACAGTCTCTATGCCCCACAGCTTGCTGAATTTATTCAAGGTATCCAATACTAAACCTGCTTGCTGTGCCTCATCCTTACCTACTCATAGAATCCACAATAGAGGTGCTTGTACCATCCTCCAACCCGCTTCTGCCTCCTGATGAATCCCGTACTTCTCCTTTGTGGCCCTACATGACATGCTGGGTTTTCCTCAGGGAACTGTGTGTATAACAAAGCTGTATACCTCCTTTTAGTTTTTATTTCTTGATCTGCGTCTAGCCTCACCATACTCAGCCAAGGTGAACTAGTTAAGATAATGGATCATGTTTGACATACGTCTACTCACTTTCATCATTCCTAGTTCTTAAAAATTTAAGCAGTCCACCTTTTAAGGATTTTCTGTTTATGTTTTTAACCTTTTTGTCTTGTTTTATTTTCTGAGATTTGGTTTGGTCTTTTCTATTTCTACGACTTCTAGTCAATTAAAAGAAAATGTAATCCACACGAGGTATATTTCAATACATTTTAATCAAAAAATATAAACTAAAGTGAAAAAATTAAATTTTCTATTCATATGTGCTTACAAAAAGTTATATTCTCCTAAAATATTCAAAATAATCTATTAAAATTAAAAGGCAAAGTACAAATAGTACTGAATGAATATCAAAATTTTAAGTGTTTATTAGAGCTGACATTTTAAATTTATTTTTAAAATATTTAAGTAAACCTCATTAAATTTTTTTTTAGGCAAGGCAACCCTTGGCTGACCTCACAGATTGCAAAGATCTTGTCAGTTTACGATCCTTTATTTTTTATTTTATTTTATTTTTTACGCCTACAGCACCTGGTCTTCCATCCAAGTACTAACCAGGCCTGACCCTGCTTAGCTTTAAATATTTTTATAAAGGTACAACCACTCAAAGTTCTAGAGTTCAATATCCATCAGGTTGCCACTGTAACGCAACGGTGTCATGTTTTACATACGTGATGTCTAGCTTAGTCGTTCTCAGTTGAGGAGGTTTAACAATGTCTAGAGATAATTTTGGTTGTCACAAGTGGGGCTGGGGAGAAATTACTGGCATCTACTAGAAGTCCAAGATACTTAAATACCTTGTGCATAGAGAAGCCCCGCCAATTCTCGACGACAACCAAAACTCAAAGAATTAATCTCAAATGTAAATACTTCAAGGGTTGAGAAATGCTGGTGTATATATAATTACACTATGTTTATATATGATATGTTCATATACATACCATATATATTTATATATATAAATTATACACACAAATATAAGAGTACTATGAATTATTTAAGATTATAAAATGTTTCTCAGCTACCATGTGTGATGGTTGTATGTATTGTCCTAATTTGTGAGTATCTATGGAACCATGAATTGAAACACAGAGAAAAGCAAGTAAACATTTACAATTACTGGGAAACAATACTTTATTATGCAATAATGTATGGCGTTCACGTTACCTCAGAGGAAAGATTTGACAGGTTAATTAATTTGTCTTGTCTCCTAAGTACCTCTGCCACTGAAATTTCCTTTGCCCATTCATCAGCAGAGGCACAACCCACAAACGTTTACAGTAATTGAATGAAGTCACCTTTTGTGTAGAAGATATGGAGCAAGAGTTTCTCTGGGGTTTTAACAGTGCTGGTCATGAGGGTGGATGTTCAGAATACAAGTGGTCCTGTGCCAGTGCCAGATCCCGAGAGACAGAGGTACCCATTCATTCCTTAATAAATTTAATTGTGTGTGTGTAGGGAGGTGGGGGCAGTGTGCTATGGGGACCCACTAAAAGCACCGACTCAGCACAAAGGCCCTTTATGCCCAGATCTAAGGGCAGTGTTGACATGAATTCCTTTTTAAAATGTGTGAATATGAGGCCTTGGATTTTCAGCTTGAAACCAGAAGGTGTTTAGGTGGGAACCAACTCAGGAATAAGTAGAGGATATGGTACTATTAGAATTCACTTTATATTTATAATCAAATATTGTAATAAAAGACAAGTATTTCTGTATGTCTGAAAGACTCCTAAGTAAAGGCTAGCCCATGGGTAGACTAATCCCAGGCAAAATTTTTTGTACCTAGAGGTGAAAAAGCCAGATGTAGGTGAGGCCCTGGGGGCACAGGGATCCTTGATCTTGAAGCTGCCTTTGCTTGAATCTACCCAGGGATCACAAGTGAAAGAAAACTTAGGTTTAAATACTTTCATTTTGCAGGATCATATTTCCCTTCCCCACTCCAATTTCCCTGGTTCATTTTCTCTTAATTGGTCCTGATTGGAAGTCGTCATAAATCAGAATAATTTCTCTTTCATGCTCTTCAAATTTTAACTTACCAAAAAAAAAAAAAAAAAGTCTTTAGCTAGAAATGTCCATAAAAAATGAATGTCAGTGGTTTCATCTCTAACAGGGAGAAAATGAAACGCAGACATTTTGGAGTCACAGTCAAACTACCTCAGTATGATTGTGAATTGATTTATACAGGGCCTTTAAGAAACTTCGTGTCCTTTTTGGAATATACTAAGCAAGAATCACTCTTTCACAAATCCAGAAATTATAGCCACCCGTGAAGTTAAATGCTATATCTGTCTTAGCCCGGGTCTGTACCAGGCTGATAATTTATTTCAAGACTCAAAAAGGCGATTTGACTCTGCTATCTAGTTCTCAAAATGACTTATTCAATACTGAATATTTAGATAAAAGCTAAAGAATTCTTCCTTCTTTCCTTTCTCCCTTCCTCACTTTCTTCCCTCTTTCCTTCCCTCTTTCCTTCCTTCTTTCCTTCTTTCCTTCCTTCCTTCCTTCCTTCTTCCTTCCTTCCTTCCTTCCTTCCTTCCTTCCTTCCTTCCTTCCTTCCTTTTTCCTCCCTCCTTCTCTTCTTTCCTTCTCTCCTCCCTTCGTACAACCTTCCTTTCTTTTCTTCCATTTTTATATTTACATGCTGTGGGTGACAGCCTGGTGACAGCCTGCTATCAACAGGAGCTGCATGGGAAATATCAATTTATGTATGGATAGAGGTTATACATATTCCCTTAGCTCCAAGGTTGCAAATGGGAACAACCTGCTTTCTAGTAATTTCTAGTCATTATTTGAGTAATGTAAAATCTGTACGTTAAATTTATGAGTTTACTAGACACCAACTATCGAATCTAGATTGCTGAGATTGAGAATGGGTAGGGTATGTATACGTTACTTCATTTCATTTGAAAAGCCATTTAATTTAGTTTGTCTACTTCATTAACTTGAAGTAATAGAGTCTGGGGATGAGCTTCAGAGAAAACTTGAGAAGACATTTTAATGAAACAAATCCAAGTACGCAACTCACATCATAGGCCAGTCTATTTTTTGGAGCAAATATTTATTTTTAAAATTCTATTCTATTAGTACTGTATAGAGAAACCACGAAAGTCAGCCATAAAAGGCCAGAAAAAGTTAATGTTAAGAGAACAGAACTTTCATGTTGAATCAGGCATCATTCTTTATAGTTCAATTGAGACATTTTAAATCGAACTTTTCTCATGCTGTCAACTCAATTTAAGGCCGATAAGAAGGCTGCCTCATATTATTTTTTACTTCGTGGCCATATGACCTTGAAGAAGTCATTATTTTCAGATTAAGTGATTATAACTTTAAAAAATCACTTTATTTATGTAACTCAACTGGTATCTTCAGATGATGTCTTAGTCAGTTTGGGTATAACAAAATTCCATAGCCTGGGTGGCTTAAACAACAAATTATTTCTCTTAATTCTGGAGCCTGGGAAGTTGAATATCAAGGTGTCGACAGATTTGGTATCTGATGAGAGCCCGTTTCCTGGTTCGTAAACAGCCATTTTCTCACTGTGTTCTCATATGGTGAAAGAGGCAGGAGAGCTCTCTGGAGGTCTCTTCTGTAAGTGCACTAATCCCATTCATGAGGACTCCCCCTTTATGACTGAAATACCTCCCAAAGGCTCCACTGCCCATTACCATCACATTGGGGGTTAGGATTTCAACATGAATTTGGTGTGTGTGTGGGGAGGGGATAGACACAAACAGTTACTCCATAACAGATGGGGAAAAAGAAATGCTCCCTGCCTTGCAAAATAGACAAGCATAATTTTGTACTCTTAAATCAGAATTTGGTACTCTGCAGTTCTGCCCAGCAGCTGAGTACCATAGGCTCTGAGAGAATGCTAAAAGTTCTGATGAAGCTCCTCACAAGCTCTTGAGAATTTTTCTGTTTTCCCCTTAGTAGCAGCAAGTTTAGTGATAAGAAATAGATGAAGAAAGCCTTGAGACCAATTAAAAGACTAGATGTACCTTATCTAATCTGACCGTGACATTCACACAAAAGCTTTCCTTGAGGACCTGCCTAGAAAGTGTTTTCTGGAGAACACAGATGCTTAAAAATAAGCACCTGCTTTTTAGATGAATGCAGTGGGATTACAGATCTGATTTTTTTTCTGGGTTGATGAAATACTTTTTTTTTTGAGTCCTATCTTTGGGCTAAAGGAATTTGAAGTCTTCAGTGAAACTATTTTTTCACATTTTAGACAGGCTCTCACTTGATTCTACTGGCCTGCTGGAATTGACTAAGCAGAAAAAGAGGGGAAAAAAAGAGAGTGATCAAGCCAAATTTGGTAGGGATTTGTTTCACTAAGCACGGTGAGGCACTTTTGAAGGTCATTCACATTATCTGCTATTGAAAGTGTCTGATAAGACCACTTCTCTAGATAAAAAGTTCCAAATCTTCCCTATATGAGGATGAAGAGCTTCTGTTAAAGCAGTAGAATTCTGGGAAGTAGTTATTTTGACTTTCCATCTGTCCATCACTTAAAAAGAGCCCTTTCTTCCAATTGAGTAGGATCAGGGTGCAAGAGATAGAGCAGATTTAGGAAGGGATGAGTTGGGAAAGGGGGTGAAAATGAATTCTGTTTGGAACACTGAAAATAAAGTACCCCATGTGGAGACACTTAATATATAGGTTTAGAAATAGTTTTAGAACTCAGAAAAGAGGTATGGGCTGAAGGTAGAGACTTGGTTCCTCTGAGCTTAGATGGCAGCTGATACCGTGAAAGTAAATGAGATGCATAAAATGAGAAATGGAATCGAGGGTAAGACTGTGGAGGGAACAACAAGCTCCTGTGGTTTTGATAGCTAAAGAAAATCAGTACAAGAAAATTACCACCAGACCACCTGGTACCTGACTGGAAATGAAACTGAGACCTTCTGCTGGTCTAAGCCATGATAACATTTCAGCCATCTTCACAAATTATACCCTGAGACAGATGTTTACTTAGTGGTGGTTGGTGGCAAAACAGAGAATCTTTCAGAGTGCAAGATTGCATAAAAGTTTGTGTGGGAGAGGGTCAAGGGACCAGAGTGGTAGAATGAGAGAGGTAGGGAAAAATACGCTTATAAAGGAGGGAAAAATAAAGGTATATATGTATGCACGTGTATGTAGAGTTTGAGCTCCAGAATATTCAGTGACTACCCCTTCATATTTAGCAGTCATTTATAAAACTAACTAATACATGTTATGAAAAGAAACATACTCCAGAAGTAAATGATTATATACTTGATTTTTTGGGCCACATGCATCAGTTACCTAGTAAAAGTATTACTATGAAGTTTAAAATCATATCTCCAATATTCATCTCTGTCAACAATTTGCATCTAAAATTTAAAAAATTCAAAATATCTTTTTTGATTTCATTTATTTTTTAATTTGTTCATCAAATATTTATTACCTTCACTTTTTCTCCAATGTTTACTTAAACACATACAGGATCTGGGAAAATTAATTCTTCCTCTTGTGGGGCAACAGGGTCACGGAGCAAAGCAGTACCTGGGCATAGAGGTGAGAAGTATGGTGCTGCCTCTTATGGATCCAGCATGTCCCTGAGGTAGACTTCCCTGGAAGGTCAGCTCTAGGAGTCAGATCTTCAGACGAATGTGTAGTTGAACAGAAGCATCCTGGACAAGCTTTAGTCCCAGCACATCAAAAGCAACATGTTCAAAACCTGATTTTTTTTTTAATCTTTCTTGCCTCTCTGCAATTTCTTCTGCTCACATATTTATTTCTCTTGTGACAGTATCACCATCTTCTCAGTAAGTGTTTTCCTGAGTACTTGCTAAATTGTGACCCATTAATGGGTTGTAAAATCAATGTAGTGGGTTGCGACCAGCATTTAAAAACAAATCAGAATTGAAAATATAAGAGTACGTTGCATATAGTAAAGCTAAATATTGTTTCACGAAACTTCAGTCTCAGTTATACAAAGGTGTGTATGTATGTGTGGTGTGTGTATGTTTGTATACTGGGTCTCAAAGTAAAATGCTGCTTATGTGGATCACAGTCAAAAAATTTTTGAAAGCTGCTGCTCTCTGTCATCCAGCAGAGAAAAGTTGGGATCACTTGAACTTTCTCTTTCTGATGAGATATATTTCCTTTCCATGCTTTTCACTGCTGCCTCCATTCAAGTCTCCCTTGTTTTAGTGGGATTTATTGCCATAATCTCCTAAACTGGTCTTTGTCTCCAGTAGTGCCTTTCTCACACTCTCCTTCACTTACCTGCTGGAGCCATCCTTCTGACATGCATGACCTGGCCCCAGCCCTCCTCACTCGCTCTATCTCCTTTTACTATTTCTCATACAGCTCATCTATCAGTCATACTGAAAGAATTCCAGTGCTCTGAATACTCTTTCTTGCCTCTGTGCCTAAGCTCACATTGTTATCTGGCAGGAATGCTTTTGCATTTTTCTTATCCCTTGTTGCTGTTCATTTAATTCTTACTCTTCCTGTAGGGCTTAGCTCAAAGCCGTTGCTTCTGAAAAACAGCCCGTTGTCCCTCAGTCTGGTTTCCCTGATCTTCTTTTGCTCCAAAATTACTTTGTCCACCTCCTCAAATGTATTAAAGTGAGTCTGAATTTCAGTCCACAACCTAAGAAAACAAAAAGTATAACTTTTTATTATAGTTCAATTTATATATTCTGCCAAAATGATGGACACTTAATGTTGGTCAGTTTGAGGTTTATCCTCCTTTTCCTGGAGTCAAGGTTGAGTTTCAGGGGCCTCACATGGTGCTAAGGCTTGGATAGGGGGTCAGGTCGGATAGGGGAGTATATGAATCTTGATGTCTTCTATCAAACATCTGTCACTCATGTTGTGGGTTGAACTGTGCCCCTCAAAAGGCGTGTTGAAGTCCCGATCCCCAGAACCTGTGAATGCGACCTTTTTTGGAAATGGGATCTTTGCAGCCATAATCAAGTGAAGATGAAAGCATACTGGATTGGAGTGAGCTCTAAACCTGATGACTGGCATCCTTATAAGGAGAGAGAGATTTGAAGACACAGAGGAGACAGAGAGAAGAGGGCAATGTGAAAATGGAGGCAGAGATTGGAGTGATGTGTCTACAAGCCAAAGGATGCCAAGGACTGCCAGCATCTACCAGAAGCTAGGGGAGAACAAGGAACAGAGGGAGCGTGGCCCTGCAGGCTCCTTGATTTTGGACTTCTGGCTCCAAAACTGTGAGAGAATACATTTCTGTTGTTTTAAGGTATTTGTAGTGTCTCATTGTGAAAATCCTTGGAAACTAATCTACTCCATCATCTATGTGGCCCCTCTAGGCAACCCTGCTGCTACCATGCCTTGCTGAGTAGGAAATCTTTTGGGTTTCTCTTGTTCTGTGTAGATTTGTTATACAAGGTCTCTCTTCTCCCTTCCCTGAATTTCAATTTAGAGCAGTTACTTAAAAAATAATATCCTGCCACATAATTAACACACTTTCCTGTAGTCCATGATTTACTTGAGATTTACTTTAAGGTGAGAGATATCTTTTTGACTTCATATCTGAAGTACCCAACCCATAATGTGTGTTTAATAAATGAATCTGGTTGACAATGTGTCTGAAGGAGAGAAAAATGAGCTAAGGTTCTCAAACATCTGTGTGTCAACACCCTTTGTAATACCAGAATTTCTGAAAACATACTTAAAGGAATTAAAACATAAAAAGTTGTTTAAAATAAGCAAATTGGGAAAACTAAGAAAAAATGTTCCTTGTTATCACACTATTTACTAGCTGCCATAGAAATGTATTGCCTCACAGTTCTGGAGGCCAGAAATCCAGACGGGCCGTGCTCCGTCTGAAACTTGTAGGAGGCACCTTCCTTTTTCTATTCCTAACTTCCGATGGTGTGCTAACCATCTTTGGTGTTCCTTGACTTGCAGCTGCATAACTCCAGTCTTTCCCTTCATCGCATAGTGTTCTCCCTATATGCCTCTGTCTTTTTCTTTATAAGTACACCAGTCAAATTGGATTAGAAGTCTACCCTAGTCCACTATGACCTCATGTGAACTAATTACCTCTACAATGACCTTTTTCCAAATAAGGTCACATTCTGAGGTACTAGGGGTTAGTACCTCAACATATTCAACATATATTTTTTGGGAGGGTGGACACAAACCATAATATCATCTTTTCTTTAAGATGGCATTGAAGTACATGAAGGAGGGTAATTGCTTACCTGACTGTGGGTCACTATGTTTTGCATCTTGCTTGTCTCTGCTGTGGGGTAGTTGTTCTGAGGTGCTTGTGAGACTGAGTATTACAGTACGACTTTTTCTATTCTTGTTCCAGTAATGTCCACCACTGAAGTGTGATACTGTTGGAACCCAAGATCCATTCTTTTCTGCTTTGTTGAGACACACCAAATTTCCTAGTTTTCCTTTGAGAGCATGTGGGAAATTTGTGGTCCAATTTCTCAATCCTGTCTCCATCATCAGGGACTGAGGGTGTACAGGAGAGCTGAGTTCTGGCTTTCCCCTTGCCTAACATGATGTGCCACTGAGGTTATATTACTGTAGCCACTCGCAGATAATGGGTAATGAATGCATAAAGCAGCCTCTTCCTAGAGTCATAAATAGGAGGCAGAGTGAAAACCTCTCTGTTCTTAGGTTCTTACATTTCTAATTGTAGATTTCTCTGCCTTTCCCTGCACCAGGTCATGAGAAAGGTTGGATTAGGTAAAGAAAATAATAAAGGCCTCTGATATTTGCCTTCTTTTTCTGTCTTCCAAATTCTTTCTCCAATCCCTTGGACTGAAAGAGGTGGAACTTTTGTTTCCTCTGTGTCAAATAGGCTTTCTACCTTAGGGCTATAAGCCATATTGCCAGATCGTCATGGAAGAAGGTATATGCCCTTTTCAGTTTGGAAGGAGCCCTAGGATTTGAGTCCTCCAGATGTGAATTTTGTGTGGGAGCATTGATATGTCTTTGAATTGGGATAACCAAGATTACCAATAGATTGAGTTTAATATTACAAAAAACATTATCTATGTGCTCGTAAATTGAACTACAGTGTATAAATTAAGAGATTAGTCTTTAGAGTGAGGCTGCCTGAGTTCCAATCTCAGTTCTGCCTCTTAACTGTTTAAAATTGGGAAAATTATTTAATCTTTATGAGTCTCTGTTTCCTGGCCTCGAAAATAGGCATAATAACAATAGCTCCCTTAAGGGTTATTGTGAAGATTAAAAGAAGTAGTGAAGCATTTAACAACACCTGATATATAGTGATTACTCAGTAAATATTGGCCAATATTACTAATAGCATTTATTTGGCATCGCCTACTTTGCTATTATGCTATCCTTGTGCTTTTTTACTCACAGAAAATTGTAGTCGTCTCTATGGCATTTCATCTTATAAGTCATTACCTGTCACACAACAGATATATCCTTAATTTTAAAACAGATGCATTTCACACTTGGATTACAAATTTTCGATATGTCTGTGGAAGGTTTACAGCTCATGAACGTGTGGTAAAGGACTGACAGAACCACTGATCCAGTGTTGAATAACCCCATGCCCAAGCACAGCCATGAACTTTTTTAAGAGGACAAATGTTTAGCCTCATAAATGCTAAAACAGACATGACAGCATTCACTTTTGTTTGTTTGTTTTATTTTAAAGTAGTGGTTTTTTTTTTGTATTCTAAATTTGTAGGAAAAATGACATTGTAGGACAGTTTTCATCTTTCTATGTGATGTATGTGTCAATATAAAATAAATATAATGGAATATTTTATGGAATATGGCTTATCTTGCTGGTGGAAAGATGATGTTTTAAAATGTCTGATTTTTAATTCACACTGCTATATAGAAAACCTCTGATGATTTATTGATTTCGAGAGTAAGAGGTCAACTGAGAGAGAAAATTCTATAAGGACAGAAAACTACTATAGCCAAATTTATATTTAGCTTTTTACTTTTGACAAAGGATTTACTTTATTAGTAATATTACATGGGACTCCACCCACCAAACATTCTTGTAGTGCATTTTGGAGAGTAATGGAAACTAATTCATAAGAGTTGTCCATCTACCTTGTGCTATTAAATTCTTATTGAAATATAACTAAGACTACCAGTTTTCTTTCTGAAAATTATAGGGTTTGGAAATTATCGAAGTGAGAATTAGTGAGGTTCTGCTCTATTTAACTCCTTTTCCCTTATAGCTTAAAAGCCATTAGTTTGTTCTGTCTTCTTGACTAATGAAAATAATTGATTCCTTTTCTTTTTACATTATCCATTTATGTATTTTTGTCCATTAAGCTTTCCCTTTTAAAGTGATGTTTTCAAGAAATGCCATATAAATGAGCTGTGAGTAGAGGTTCCTGGTTATACTAATACGAAAGGGTATGTAACCTCATTTCTGGGTCATTAAGCCAGTTGGTGGAATTGGAATTAGACAAACAGAGCTTTTCCATTTCTAACTTTAGTATTCTATCAGCTTGGAGTAAAATGCTTTGCTCAGTGCTTTTCATTTTCCTACTTACCCACTAATTACTTGAGTCTGTTCTTTATGGATTTTTAGAGCAGGAAGTATCAGTTGAAACCATGTAGCACAATTTCATCATCTTACAGATGGCCCTAGATGGTTAAGTTCTTTCCAGCCCCAGGTTTTCCCACATGCCTGAAACACTTTCCTCCTCATTCTTTATGTGACCGTCACCTTCGTATCCTTCAGGTCTTAGCTGAAAGCTTAAATGTTAAATGTCACCACTTTAAAGAGACCTTCTCTGACTCTCCTATCTGGAGAGGATCTTTGTCCTTCCCCTATCACAGTACCTAATTAATTTTCTTCCCTGCGCCTAACCATATGAGTCACGATGTGCTGTGTTCTTCCTCATTCATTTTCTGCCTTTTCTGCTACACTGTAAGATTCATAAAGGAAAGACTGGTGTTCGCCCAGTGCTCACGGCCTAGCGAGGTGCCTGATGCTCTGTAGGCACTTGATATACACACATATACACATACACCTAATATAAAGCAGCAACATTTTTTCCTAAAATTCTCGGTCATGTGATGTCATTAGGCTTTTGCGAATAGTGTTGCATACTCAGTCTACATAGGCATTCTTTCCTAGTGTAATGCAGAAGGGACTAATATGATTATAAAGAAATCATTAGCTGTAGCATCTGGAAGTGGAATTGTCACTATTTTTCTCCCCAAAGAGAAAGAAGATTATGAAAATGGAAAATGTGTAGTAGGTTAAAGAACCAACGTTCAAAGCAATGTACAGACATGTTCATATAAGAAGCTGAAGCCAGTTTTTTGGAACTTTGTTGCAATAAGAAACTGTGCTAAGTCACACTTTGTAATTGTAGTGCAATTTAGAATCACCTACAGAGTTTTTGAAAAGCGTTAATGCCCTTGCTCTCCCTCTGGATCCACTGGATTAGAAACTCCAGTGGTGGGATTTGGGACTGTATATGTTTAAAAGTTGCCACTCATCATTCTGTTGTGTATCAGATTTGTGTTTAGTATGTTGAGTATGTCCTTTTGAATAAGTGAGGAACTACACAGAATGCAAGATTATTTATGACATTTAAATTTCTTAGTGGAAAATATTGTGTAGCTAGTCATTGATAGTATTAACTTAGGCTGCAGTCTATATGATTGTTAAAGAATAGTTCTGAAAATGGTTCTGATTTATTTTAAATGTGGTCCATCTACATGATAATTTTGTTGAAGCAATTACTTTTCCTGGAAAGATGCCAATTGTGCCTCCATGTACATTTGTCACCTCTTTCTGCCCACTCACCATATGGTTTCCTTCTACTGTTTTAAGTCAGGGTTCAGGGCTTGTCTCCTTCAGAAGCTTTCTATAAACAGCTTTGTCTATTCTTCCTAAGAATATGGTTTGTCAAACTGATTCTGATCCACCTTTTTAAATTTCTGTGTCTTATGTGCATACTTCTATGAGTTGTGTATTAGTCACAATCTTCATCTTAATAGCCATTCAGTGATTTTTTAATATATGATTACAAGGACCCAAAGACATATGGCCCCGGCTGATGAATGTCCAGTGATTGTTTGTTGACTAAATGAGTAACCGCGCTTGCTCATTCCAGGCAAGCATTTTTACAAGGACAAGTTTAAAAGAAAAAAAAGGGATGGAGCGGTGGTGGTTTGTTGTTGGCAGTTTGTTCCTGTGAAATAAAAATGAAATAGAGTTTTCTTTTTTCTTGTGGCTGATTTCCTTTCACAGATTTCTTCACCAACTGGCTAGTGTCCAACTTTGTCAGAGCTGAAACATCAGACAGCTAGAAAAGAGGTTCTCAGTTGATAAATATTTGATTTACAAGGTATTGAGAGGTTTAAAGAAATGGAAGGGAGTTTGCCTAATGGGAGTCGTGTTTAATATAGTGAGGAAGATCACCAATAACCAGGTCTGTTTTTCTTCCCAGTGGCCACTGGGTACCTAACTTTATCAGCCTTGTTGCACTACAGATTGTTCTGGACTGAGCTGACAAATAAGCAAAATGAGGAGGACTGGGATGCTCCTGGTTCCACAACAGAAATACAGCTGAAGGGAACATTCTTAGGTTTTCTTTTCTTCTTTTCTATAACCTGTGATAAATATTGTATGTCTCAGCAGCATAGGAAAAAATGATTGATCCTTTTTCAGTGATATAGATATGTGGCTATATATGTTATACGCAGAATGAATGATTGAGAGAGAATGGGGGAGGGGGTCAAAGAGAAATGCAAGCCGCTATGTATAGAATTGCCAATAGCAATCTATCAAAGGAATGTCAGGAGGGCTAGAATAGATAGTGAATTTTATCTCTAATTTAATCATTTGTTAGTTTTTAATTTGCTGTTGTCAAAGTTTTGTTTTCTTTTTAAATTTTACTTCTCACTCTCTGCCCTTTGTTTCAAAGAAATGGGAATGATTTGGGGGAAAAAATGATTGAAACAAATGCTTAAGAAAATAATATGCTGCCTTTACATATGTTGCGAATCTTATGTACAAAGATAATCCTACAGACAAAGCATTGCATTTTAAGAGCAAAGCACTTAATTTTTTTCCCCCATCAGAATAGTGCAGACCATTCATTCACAATGGGGTTGATATTGCCCCCAAAGGAACAAAAACAGGTTCTGGGGGTGTGGGCACAAACTTACTGGAAATCATTATAGTTTATGACCCTCCAAAGGGCTATAGTACATAAATAGATAGATAGTATCTATCTTTTATTTTAATCTACCTTATAATAGGCAGATTTAACTATTAAAATTTTCTTCCCTGAAGTATCATTTTGGAAGATATTTAACCAGATAATTTTATAAGGATTGGGCTTTGTTGAAAACTTGGTTTCAAGACCAACAGCTAAACAAAAAGACTTTGTGTAAGTTTGCAGGTGAAAATTCAAAGTTTTCATGGATTACTTAGCTATATTAGTCTCTCCAAACTGTTGGAGAGAGGAAGAGTATGGGTGGAAGATGTTTATTGCGACTTTGGAGAAATGTACTATCATTTGATTATTAATACTATATAACTCTTCAAAGATTAGTAACTAATGCAGTTGGGTCTGTTTATCCACCAGGGGAGATAGATTTATGAGTTTTCACCAGGACATTGATGATTTTTTTGCCCCACCCCCATCTGCCCACAGTATGAATGTAATTCAGTATTTCATCATCTCTCTCAGAGCTGTCTGCAATGAGCCTCCAGCAATAGTCAACTACAGTTTAGGTGTTCCTACCCTGGCCCTGGTTTCTGCGGGGTCTTTTCTCTGGTAAGCTGTGACTCCCTCCGTTTTTCCAGTCTTGGGAGCAGCGGTACCTTAGGTCCTCCCCTCTTCTTACGGGTCCAAGAAGAGTTGTTGACGTCTCAGACTGTTCAGCTTTTTACTTGCTATTAGGACAGAATGGTGACTTCTAAGATCCTTACATGTGAAACCAGAAAGGAAGTCAGTAGTATTTTATTGTAGAGTCTTCTTCTGTTCACTATTTTTTTGTTCCCATGTAAATCGTATACTCTGAAAGAGGAGAGATCATGTAGAATCATAAAGCATTAGAGGAAAAGAGGGAATTTTACCAGCCAAAATTCATTTGTTCATTTATTCATTTATTCATCATTCAAAAAAATATTTATTGTGCCTGTATCACATGGCAGGCACTATGCTGGAACTTTAGGAGGTATAAATATAAATTAGTTATCAATTAATCACGTGTTTAGAGAGCTTAAGTCCAGTAACAGGAATAACACATTTCCCATACCTTACAATTTTTTCAAAAAAATAAAAAACAAAACCCACAACTTTTAATGGCTATATTTTATATGAATATACCATGATTTATTCAATTACTCCCTTATCATTGCACTTTTTAATACCTTATTGTAAATAATCCTTCAAGGAACATCCTTACACATAAGACTTAATTCATAAATTGTTATTTCTAGCATATGTTTCTAGAATTGGCATTACTAGGCTCCAAAGTATGGATCCTCTAAACTGTCTTGACTTTAATACTCTTTTTATATTGCTCTCCAGCAAATTTTTTTTTTTTTATCAATTTATTAACCTAGAAGTTATGTGTGAATGAGACTAACTCATTATAACTTCACTGGCATTGAGTATTATTACTGTGAAAATCTTATAATTTAATATAAAAGAGAAAAAAATGTTACTTAAAGCTAAAACTGATTGCAGCAGTTTCTGCTTTTTAAAGGATGTGACATAATTCAAAATAATGAGAAAATAAATATCTAAACAATTCCATTCTTCACAGAGAACCTTCGTGAGCTGACAAAAAGGAAAGGCAAGAAATATCAAAGTCTCTGTCAGTTCTTTTTTTTCTTCTTTTAAAGGTGGGACAGAACAGAGTTTTATTGTTAAGGGAAAAATATCTGTGGCTCAGGACCCCTTGAGTCAAGAAGAGGGTGAAAAACTGCAGGAAAAAAATGAGGGAAGTTGAGTTTTGATATAGGTAGGAGATTCAGGGTACGGGGATAAAGATGAAGGAATGGGGGTGGGAGATTCAGTCCAGGCTAGGGATTCTAAAAATAGAGGGGCAAGGCAGACTTTCAGGTAAGTAGGGCTTAGAAAAAGAGTGACTCAGAATCTCTTTGTCACTATAAACTTTTGGAAAATCTATTACTTATGTGAAAATTAAGGAAAAGGGATATGGTCCATGTTAGTGGCACATTGTTTGAAAAAAAGACAGCATTATGAAATGGCAAGATGCTCCATCCATGCACTGAACTCATGGAGCCTAAGTGGAATAAGATTTAGAAATAATTATGTGATTTTGAAGAATTCTAAAGGTATTAAGCTTTACCCCGTGAATACTAAATTTGGTTATATATCATCTAATGTTTAAATTTGGATTTTTTGTTAGTCATGAGGCTAAACATTTTTATATGGTTTAAAAAATTTTTTTGTTCAATTTTTCTTCTTTGAATTGTCTACTTAGATCCTATGCCACTGGCATTCACAACTTACATGAAAATATTGTAACTGGGCCATATGGAAATAAGACAAAGAAAACTTCTCTCATGTCCAGACCAGAGTAGGCTTTATAAGTGATAAATAATATTTAGTCAATAATATTACTCTGGATGTTCTTTCTTGTGTATGAGGGCTACTGAATGCCTTTACCATTGTAGGTTTCCAACAGTTATTCATTAAATGTATGAAAAGACTACTTTGAGTTAGCTAAATGCCGCTTGCTAGGGGAAGGCTAGGAACATCCCATTCATATTCCAATAGCAACAAGAAATTCCTTCTCTACCAACTGCTCCTAGAAGCATTATCTCTTAATTACAAATTGCTCATGAGAGTTTAAAGATAAAATAGTTTCACAGGAGGCTGAACTATAACATGCATTTTTCTAAAGAGCAGGAGTGGAGGAAGAAGTACTGCCAGTACATTAAGGCCAGGCTTGGGACCATGTCTAATTATACACTGAAGTTTGAGCAGCTTGTATTAGGGAGACCATTGTACTCTACCCAGGATCACCCAGTTATGGAGCTAAATGCCAGATTACCTTGTTGATCTTTTCTTTCCACGTTAATGAGGTATTCAGTTTTCAGTGAAGTACATTGCACACACAAGGAAATCCAGAGGTGACTTTGTTTTGCTTCTGATTTGAACACTATCAGATTACCTGTGGAAAAAAACAAGTCAATTTCAAAAGGGCTTATCATTATAATAGCAATATTTTAAAAGTGATAAACTTCAAAAGCAGGATGGGTTTTTATTTTCCTGCTGGGATAGATAATGTCCCACAGGATTTTCCTTTGGGAATCCTTGTCAGAGGATGAAAAGAACAAGGTATATATAGGCAGTGCCAGCTCTTGTTTTCTTAAAAAAACCCAAACCAAACAAACAAAAAGTTACGTCTTTCAATAGTTTGTCATGTGGGTAAAGTAAAATTTCAGTTGACCTACTATTAATTGATCTGTGGAAAAGATAATAGATGTAATGGCTTATTTAATCAACACATTTAGTTAAGATTCTGCCTAAATAGGAGGAGTCTGAAGGAGGATAACATTGAGATCAAAATCTTTTTGGCCCCAGATCCTTGATAAATTGATTATGACACTAATCAAACCCCCTGGCTGGATAGCAGGAAACTAGGGACAAGTTTATTAGGTTTACTTAAATAAATCTAGATTTTGGAATTGTGGTGGCACTGCTCATAGCCATAACTTATTCTAAGGAACAGGATAGAGCTAGACAATCTGATTCAAATTGACTTGCAGTCTCTAAGGAAACCCTGATCATGTACTCGTGTACTCCTTGGAATTGTGAGAGCTCGACAAATATCACCTTTACCAGTTAGTGGCAGATTTTAAAGTGCCTTTTGCACCTGAAAATAATGGACATCCTCCATCAATCTAACCCTAAAGAAACTGAAAGCCAGCAAGAGTCAGAGTTCATGGGTAGCTTTGATACAGATAAGGCTATGAGAATGGCACACAGGTTTTGTTTTCCCTCAAATCATCTGCAGATTGTGGTCTGAAATTTTCTTCTTATGGTATCATAACTCCAACTATCTTCCCTATATTAGACTCTTTGATTTACAAATGACAGAAAACCCAGTTCAAATTTGCTTAAGAAGGGAAATAAACGTTTATTGGCTTGGGAACTGCGAAATGTCAGTCTTGAACTAACTTCAGATATGCCTTGATCCAGGGGCTAAAATGATGCAATTAGGACCATTCTCTCATCATCTCTTCATCCTGCCTTCTTTATTGGCTTCATTCACAGTTCTGTTTAGAAGCAAGTGGGAAATTTGCAGTTCCAGCCCAGCATCCTCCAAGGTTCATATCTCACAGAGAAATAGGACCCCATTCACTAAATAATCTTAAGACACAAGTCTTGGGATTATCTGTCATCAGCCCAACTAGGGTCTTAGGCTCACCCTCAAATAAAACACTGTGGCCAGGAGGGTGGAATTTCCTTCTTGTGCAATCTAAGTTACATGCTCATCCGCAGTGCTGGGGGGCGGTGTCAACTACACAAGGACTCTATACTAGAAGAATGGAGAAGGGAGGTTAAGCAAAGGAAGTGGGAGAGACACCGATACCACAAAGGGGCAGTGGATGTTGCATGGCCAAAGGAACACAAAGTCCAGTACACAATTCTGCATTCTTTCTGAAGAGATCACAAAACCCAGCTCCCTCCAAAGACTAAAGACACAGATTTAATTGGAATAAGAAGTTGCAAAGTTTTTCATTGAAAGCCCTAGTGCCCCGTGCTTCATGGGAGCCATTGGAAGACAATTACTCTTTCTTTCCTGCCCTTCAGAAAATAGAAAACTCACCTCTGCTGACCTAGAAAGAAATACATGTATGGAACTCTGTCATTTCATGTGATACACTTTTCTTTTTTGCTTTGTAGCCAGCATGAAAGTTGAGGGCCTGGTATTAGTTTACTGAGATGTTGTCCATTGTAGAGAGTTATCTAAGTTTCAGAGTCAGAGTTGGATCTAAAATAAATGTGATGCCATAATAAAGATATTTTAGAAACAAGGAACGTCATTAATCTGACACCAATATTAGTAAATAGTTGGAGTTTCTGAAGGCCTTTCCTTGATCTTCTTTGTGAGACAGACTTCCTCTGAGGAAGATTATCCACTTCCAGGACTTCTAATACAGTCATATGCAGATAGATGCTATTCATATTTTTCTCCAGATGAGATTCATATCCTAGACCCAAAGTATAATTAAATTTCTACTGGCATCTCAAACCTATTATACTTAATATTAAACTCATTATCTCTCATCTTGTTTCACTTACTGTGTTCCCTATGTTGGTTTACTATAACATCATCATCAACCCAATCATCTAAGCCATAAACCCTCTCCCTATTGTTGACTTCCTTGCGTCTCTCAAACCATCTTTTATAGGGTTCCCTCTTGAATATTCATTTATTCATTCAAACAAGACTTCTCATGTCCAAATTTTAAACCTAGTATATACCAGGTCTTTTTTAGGTTCTGAGGATCAAAATAAAGTTCCCTCAAGACTGTATTTTAG
Organism: Pteropus medius; assembly: GCF_902729225.1. Classification (NCBI taxonomy): domain Eukaryota; kingdom Metazoa; phylum Chordata; class Mammalia; order Chiroptera; family Pteropodidae; genus Pteropus; species Pteropus medius. The sequence continues at coordinate 3,360,814 of NW_024346692.1, forward strand.
TGGGAAGAGAGAAACGATAAATAAATAAATGTAAATAAAAGAAGTAAGTGGTAGAAAGAAAACTAGAAGTAGGAAATCACTATGGCAGTCATGGAAAATTTTTCAATAAAATAATATTTGACCAAAGACTTTAATGCATTGAGGGAACCAACAATGTGGCTATTGGGGTAAAATGAGATTAAGTATACAGAAGTGTAGGGAGTATAGAGGTGAGAGTATATGTGAAGAATAGTAAGGAGTCTCTTGTAGCTGGAGTGGAGGGAACAAGGGGTATAATGGGAGAAGATGAGGTCAGAGGGGCTCATGGGGGTAAAGTGGGATCAGATCATGGGAGGGCATTGCAAGGTTTTGGCTTTTATAGAGTGAGATTAGAAGCCATTGGAGGGTTTCCAGATAAATGAGTTAATTTGACTGAGTTTGAAAATAAACAATCTGAAAACTCTGTGGTAAACAGGCTTTAGGTTTGTTCTGGACTGAATTGTGTTCCTCCTAATTTCTGTGTTGAGACCATAAGTCCCAATGTGTCTGTATTTGGAGACTGGGACTTTAAAAAGATTATTAAGGTTAAATGAGGTCATAAGAGTGGGGTTCTATGGACAAGGACCTTTATAAAGAGAGGAAGTGACACTACAGACCACTTCCTCTCTTTATGTGGGCACAGAGGAAAGGAACATGAGAATGCAGCAAGAAGGTGGCCCATCATCAAGCCAGCGGGAGAGACCTCACTGGAAATCAACCCTGATGGCACCTTCATCCTGGACTTTCAGCATCCAGAACTGTGAGAAAATAAATTTCTGTGTTTTAAGCCACGAATGTGTGGTATTTTGTTATGACAGCCCTAACAGACTAATATAAGGATAATACCATCTACAATAACAAAGAAAGCCCCCAAATATAATGGCTCACACAAGATAACAGTTTATTTCTCTTTCAGAATAATCTGAGTTCCAGATTGACAGACATTTCTGCTTTTTCCAATCATTCTGGGGCTCAGGTTTTTCTGTTTTGTTTATCTATCAAGTTTAAAGTGTTGTCCTCATCTGCATATTCAAAGCCATATTCCTGTGTTTCATCAGACTCATAAGAAGGAGAAAAAGAGCATGCATGAAGGTGGCAAGCCCAGCTTCTGAAAGGCTCTGTCTCAGTATTGGTCTGTACTCCATAGCCAATAACTTTGTCATATGAGTGGAGGGAGACTGGGAAATGTATTGAAGCTAGCTAATCATGTTCCAGGTCTCAATTTTATTACTGTGGGAGAAGAGGGGAACAGATTATACTGAGGAGCTGATTACTCTGTCATTGCCTGCCCCTTTGTCCACCAAACATCTATCCACACTTCTCATATAGAAAAGTCACTGACTTTCTCCTCAAGAAAGACAACCCAAAGTCTCCATCAGTTTTTGCATTTAGATCAAATCCTAGAATCTCTGGGTGATGAGCAGTTTTTTTCATCAGATATAGATGTACTCTTGAGATTTTCAAACTGAAAGAAAAGTTGTTTGAATACTCATATTGCAACAAACACATATACAGTCATGGAGTGGAGACAGCAGAACCACATTAAAAACTTCCAGTCAGAAAAGAAACAAAAAGAGCCTCCGGTTCATACAGTGATAAATCCTGCTAGCTGGGAATTGCTTAAATGTCATGCTCTGGCAATGACATTCCTTGATTAGACCCTGGTCCTGCTTTCTGGAAAGAATTCTCTGTCCATTTACTTCTAGGAAAATATCTGAATTGTCTTCTTTGGGGACTGTGCCACTTTTGCAATCTCTTCTTGCTTGGGGAAGCTTGGGGCCCTCCTACTTTTTTCAAGCTCAAATAGTCACAGGATGAGAAGAAATGAACAATGAAGACTGAGAAATGGTAGCCAAGCAAGTAAGGGGAGAACCGAGAGATTAAACTTGTCTGAATACAAGAGAGGGAAGTATTTTACGGAGGAAGAATTAGTAAACAATGTCAGATATTGCTGATATTTCAGTGTAGTTGAAACTGACAATGCCTAGACATGTGGGGACCACTGGTGGCCTTGACAGAGCTGTTTCCTTGGACTAAAGTCATTTGAGAGAACAGAAGAAGTGGAAGTAAAGACCAACCATGTACAAATTTTAGAGTAGCTTGAATATAAAAAGGGGAATGATAAAATTGAGTAGTAATTTGAGGGAGACTGTGGGAACATGAGAGAGATCTTTTAAAGTGAGAGATATTAAAACAGCTTTTATGTTAGTAGAAATGATCTAGTAGAGAAAGGAAAAAACAGAATGTATAAGATGGAGAGATAATTGTTGGAGTGGCTCTAAGAGATGCAATCTAGTGTTGAAGTGTTGATCTTGGTCTTAAATAGGAACACAAACAGTTCATTCATTGTCACAGGGGAAGATAGTATAACTGGGTATATGTGGATACAAAGAAGTTGATAGTCATGAAAACAGAAGTGTGTGGACATTCTCTTCTGATAGCTTCTACTTTATCAGTGACATGGAAAACAGGGTCATCAGCTAAGGGCGAGCATCAGGAGAGAGCTGTTGGAGGGTTGAGGAGAGGTGAGAAAGTGTTGTCTGGAAGATGAGAACGAATGCAGTCAGCAAATGAAGAATTGTTGCTCGATATCTGTGATTATGGATTTAGAGTGAGACAGAAGAATTAAATGTTTTTCTTCAGCCTGCTCAGCTTTGAGATTTAGGTGCAGAGTAGACAGAGTTGGTTTGACCAGCACTGGGGTTTAGCCAGGTACATCAGTCAGGGTCCAGTCAGAAGACAGAAACCACACCAGGAACTAGAAAAAGGAAAATCTAATATATACAACAATACCTGTGTGAATGATGGCCAACTACCACGGGGGTAAACGAGAACTCTAAACTCAGGTACACAAAGGTAGCAGCTGCAGAGTGGTTTCAGTTCTCCAGCTAAAGGGAAAGTGAACAAGGCGGGATGTAGAAACTTGGAGGGCCGTGCACAACTGAGATTCAGATCTCTGAGGAGAGCACGTGGCTGCTGTAGGAGTCGTGTGCAGAAGAGCAGTGCTTGCTGGTGAACTGTGCCACTGCGATGACTGTTGCTGAGACAACGACCAGCTAATCCGCTGGGTCTGCGGTAAACACTGCAACAGCAGAAGAAAAAGCGCCCTCCCCCCTCCAGTCTTTCAGTCTCCTTCCAGTGCCCTCTACCGTCAGAGCCTATCCTGGAGTAGCAGGTAAAGAAGAAATGATGTCTGCAAAATCCAGCTCCAGAATCACAAAGTAGGGCAGAGAAGGGTGGCTTTGGAGCTGAGAGGCAATAACTTAGTTGTTGGCACAACCAAGTGAGCCCAGAGTAGAGGGAGAGAGGCAAGAAAGTAGAGGCCATGTGCCAGAGGGTGATTATAACAATGAATCACGGAATCTTGTCTGGAAATGGAAAAAGAAGATGGGGGACAGTAAAAAGAAGGATTCAGGGCCACCATATACTGTAGTACATGTGAATGACACTCTTTGGAGGTGAGCAGGGCACGGACTGCACAACCGTTTGCCAGGGCCCTGGAATGCACCGCAGGACACAATGGGACCAAAGAAAGGTTGACGTGAGGTTCTAGTCATGAGCAAATTTGATCTTGTTATGCTACTTTTCAGAATCGTCATAGAGCTCTACCAGATTGATCCAGTTGAAGAAAGTAAGTGGATAAACTAATTCCCACTAAGATATTTCTATTTACTGTAAGGACCATGGAGAAGGCAAATGTTTAATTATTATTCAACATTGCGAAATGCAGGCATCTTTCAGTGCTTTTCTACTTTATTTTCTAAGCTAAGAAAGATAAAACCAAGAGATTTAGTTCCCATAATTGTAAAACCAAACAATGAAATATTAGATATGTTTCTAAACTGCATGAAGAGTCTCATATTCCCCTTCTCCTCCATTGCCTTCAGCTCTACCTCCTTGCACTCTCTTCAGAATCATTGACTCAAACATATAAATGTCTAATAGGGGAATTTCTGGTTTCTGCTAGAGGCCACACAGGAAGAAATCTCAGTAGTGTAGCATTTTACCTCACTAAAATCAAACTAGTAACTGACAGCTAACTCTGCCTGTCAGTAATTATAGCCCGTCAGAGTTCACAGGAACTTGCATTTCTCAAGGATGCGTGATTTGCACGTCTTATATTTCTTAGTAGGGGCCCCACCCTATGGCAATATTTTAACAAAATGACAATTTTCAGGAGGTATGGAATCTTATTTAAGTGAAAAAGTAAATAACAATAACTTATTCTTCACCATGGGACTATGAATGAGGTAGTAATTAATGCATTTGCAGAGTCAAGAACACTGCTAATGGCACAATCTCATTTGGTTTAGAGCTGTTTATTTGCCAGTCCTTAGGAGACTCCAGACTCAATCAGGGTGACGGGCAGTATGGTCTTAATATCTTTATCAACTTTTTTTTTTAACCTGCTCATCCCGATCTCTTAGGGGTAAGCTGCCTCTTTTTACTCTACCTATGCAATATAAAATTAAAAGCCAATTACAGCACCATCAAAGACAGGGCTTTTAAAGGATAACTGGAGAGTGATATACAAGGTTTCCTAATTGCTACACCTAATTGCAAAGAAGAGGAAAGAATTTTTCATGAGTATCTGAACTATCGTTAAATATAATAATCAACTACGAACTTTCCATTATTTTAACAGTATGTTCTCTGAGGCAACCACACTTTTCCCAGGGGGAATTAGATTACTATTTGTAGTACATCAAATGTGTATGAAAAGAAGAGTATATAACAGTGAGAAATAAGGGAGATAAGACTCCAAGAAAGTAGCTGTAAGAATTCCTGAGTCAGGAAGAGGTGAGAGAAATTTTGTAGGCTAAATGGAAAAGAATTGAATGAAAGAAAAACCTAAATAAATATGAAATGGAAGGAAGGGGTTAGTGAAGAAGCAGGACTAAAATGGAATTATAAGGATCATATCTCTAACCTGCTAGAGGAAGTCCAACGCAAAGCAATCCATATCATAATTCAATATTTTTATATACTGCAGAGTCTCATCACCAAAAGTCTAGTTTCCATCCATCTGTACAATTATACAATTGAGTCCCTTTACCCATTTTACCCTCCCCCTACCCCCTACCTCTCTGGTAACTACCAATCTATTGTCTGCATCTATGAGTTTGTTTTTGTTCGTTCATTTTTTAAAATTTCACATATGAGTGAAATTATATGATATTTGTCTTTGTCTGACTTATTTCACTTAGCATAATACCCTCAAGGCCCATCTATATTGTTCCAAATGTCAAGATTCCATCTTTTTTTATGGCTGATTAATATTTCATTGTGTGTGTGTATAAGTTGTTTGAAAGATTCAGTTTTTCACAAAATTAGATTCTATTAAATGCAGAACAAAAAGAGAGAAATGACAAAAATTAAGCATAATTAACACAGAAACGGGTTAAAATTAGATGACAGTGAGCTTTATTGGCAAGAATAATGACTATATCAATATGGCATTTGAAATAGCAGGACGGCATCATTTATCTCACTTTTGTGTCTCATCTGTCTTAAGAATTTGGAGAAAGCAAAGGCGCTTTGCCAAATTTAGAAGCAATTCAAATTTTACGTATTAAGAGTTTTGACTGAAACTTGTATGTGTCTTTATTTGAGCTCTGATTGCTTGCAAGATAAAATTTCCTAGTTAACAGAAAATCAGTTCTTAATACTCAGAGAGGAGGGAGGCAGGTGGAGAGAGAGAGAGATAGAGAGAGAAAGAGAGACGGGGAGAGAAAGGGAGAGAGAGAGAGAAAAAGAGAGAGAGAGGCTGACCCAATATGCAGTTAATTGTAAAAAATCAGAAACAGATGGACCGATATCTTCTTAAGAGGTGGAAGGGAAAACAAAGAGAAAACAGTGATTGGCAGAATGCAATTTGGAGGTTGCTGCCTTAGATCACAGAGCCTTAGTATGTTGGGTGACTAACAAACAAGCTTAGGCCGATTTCCCCTGGTAAAGAAGCTTTGGATGACATAAGCCAAACATTTTTCCTCTTAATTCTCCTGGTAATAGCAATTTATCTTTTTCAAGCAGTAGTAGAAATGGAGGAATGCACACGAATGCAGATGATGGACCTCTCTGCCCACCTCATATGTAAATGTTATAATAGGATTTACTTGACTTAGCTGTACAATATGGTGGAGGTGCACAGAATTCATTTTGGTTCTTATCCCTGTTCACAAAGGCTATATACGTTTGTAGAAAAGATCAACATTAAGCAGAAAACCTCACAGCCACACTAACACTTTTGGGGAGTGTGGGTTTACCATAAAATACCAACCAATCAAAAGCCTAGAAATAAAGTCATGGGTGTCTTAGGGTGGCAATGGCCAATCCACAGTTGACTTAGGCAGATGTTGCAACTGGTATTATCTTGCATTTCAACATTCATGAATAAATCCCCTCAACCTAAGGCATATAAACACATATTCATGAAAGAACCCACACGACTCTTTATTTTTAGGAGATTACATAAAATATTTATGTCCCTCTGTCCTCCTAACCAATTACTTTCACTAAGAAAAAAAATAATACATATGAAATGTGATTAAAAATTTACCTTGTAACAAATAACTGGCAATTAACTCATTCATTTCCACATTCTCTCGGTCTCAGTTACAATTGGGCTCTATTGTAAAATCACTATCACTTTTGAACCTTTCAAACTGAAAATACACATATCAATGGTGGCAGGCAAGTCAAAACACAATGTAGATTTTTGTATCAATCAGAATGTCAAATGAGCTCATTAGAGTTTCAGGTCCTATATGTGGGTGCTTTTCAACTACTCTGCTTTTCCTGCATAAAAGTTTAGCAAAGATTAAGTCATTTACCAGCGACAGTTGGCTAAGGCAGCTGAAAAGCTTTGATGAAATGTGTCAGTCATTTTCCAGCAACTCTGCATTCCACAGTAGACTACAGGAGTAACCGCTGTCACTGAGCTATTGCCAATATGGCTGGAATTCTTTTGACAGAATAGTCCTTTTCCACATTTGGTCTTTAACTTGTTTGTGAGCCTTTTGCTTCTATGATTGTATTTGTCGTTAAAATTAACCTTCTGAACGTCATAGCCTGGAATTATTTTTTGAAAATAATTTTGGGGAGTAATGAATTGAAAGACTGGGCTTTCGAATTTATATAAAGAATAGTCCATAGGTGGTACAGAATTTAACAATTAATGCCACATACTATCCTATCTATGTAATATTTTCTTCCAAGTTTTACTTTAAAAATTAACTACCTATTCTTATTTAGCTTAATTCTGAGAGTCGTGAGAGTCAAATATTGTTTCTGGTCTTGTCCCTCTCATAAGCCAGAACAAATCTGAATGTCGGGTGGTGCTGGTACACAGCATACTCTCTGAACATCTGCTTGTGGTATATTTATGTAAAGCAGAAAAATCTTGACCTTCCAAGGATCTCAGTAACAGATCACTCCAGCAGCTATTTCAACTATCTCAGATAGTGAGCTTCCAAAATACTTTTAACATACTAATACTTCTCTTTCTCCGAGGAATTGATAGTGATTAGATTTTAACAAAATTTGGAGTCTCTGAGCATGTTTATGTACACAAATATCACATAAAACAATAAGCAACTTTAACACATAAGAAAATGAATTTGAAGCAATGACTCTCTGTTATTCAAACGGTGATTTTATCTAATCTTTAAATATTTTTCTTGAACTAAAAGAAGCTACTTTAAATTTGTCATATGTTAAAAATCAGTCCAAGGTCCATGACTTCTTTTTGAAAGTGCCTCATGAAATTCTGAGCTACATGACACTGTTTTCAGCTAATAACTTGGTAATAACTGCCTAGATTAACCTTTTATAATGAAATATATTAACCCGAGTATCACTGCCATCACCTGGAAGCAGAGGGCTTCCTAGTTCAAAACTATCCTCTTAACTTAGCTTGAGTGTGTTTCAAACATTGAACATTCATTTTTGGGTTTTAAATGTTGATTTAAGACTTTAGTGAAAGGCACGTATTAAGGAAACGGAATTAAACAGTGGAAGCCTTGTTAAATATTTTCTAAACATGAAGGAACTTTATTTTGGGTTAACTTTTTAAGGAGAAAATTTTACTTTAAAAAATTGTAAGTTGTGTTTTGAGATCGAAAACTTTTAGTGGGTGAATTATGAAGCGGCATTGATTTGAAGGAGAAAAAGACATGTCAACAGATAATTACAATAAAACGTGATAAGTGTTATTATAAGGATTTGTGCCAAGTCCTCTGAGAGAGCTCCTCCCCTTCCATATGGGAATTTTGGCAATGACAGAATCAGGGTGTGGGTGAATTTGCTGAAATGATTGCAATCAGGTCAGAGGATTAAAGAACTCGAAGTAGAGACTTAAAACATTCTTCCTACTGATGGCATGTTGAATATGAAGAAAATAATGTTAAATAGGATAAAAAAAGACATTATTAAGGTTATCTAAGAACTCACTCTGGCATTTTAGTCGAAATTAAAATTCTACCTAAAATTGAATAAGTTATATTGCGTAAAATTTATTTAGCACTTTGTGCTTTTCAGAATAATTTCTCATTGTGTTAACATTTGCCTTAAAAAGTAATTTAATTTTTAATGTATTCATTCATATACTATTCATTCATTCATTCATTCAATTAATATGCTCTGTGCCAGATACTGTACCAGGATAATGCCAACCTGAATAGGACACTGCTTCTGTGTTTACAGGCTTGTATTCTTGTTAGACTGTGAACATCTCTGAGGGAAAAGGTATCTGTAGCAAAAAGTTACTCACTAATTGTTTGTTGAATGACTAAATGTTCAAGTGGGCAAATAAGGGATTATTTGATGAAATAGAAGTTTGGGCATCATAAACTCATAGGTGAGGGAGTCAGAAAACCTGGTTTTATGTTTTAGCTTGGATATACTAATATGATACTGGGAAATTTGCTTAACCTTTCCAGTCTCAATTTTCTCACCGTGTGGCTATATCTCTTATAAGGTTATTATGTGGATGAATGTGTAAGTGCTTTCTAATCTAACGTACTGTTTAGATGTTAGTCATTATTCCACATAAGATTCAAATATTCTACATTATAGTGCAATATTTAAAGGGGATTGGCTTTATCAGGAGTAAAGCAATATAACCTTTCCAGAATGGATAAATCAAGAGTGCCAGTCATGGCCGGATGCCAGATACTCTGGGGGAAATTACACCAGTGACTAGAATCAGAGGTCAAGACAGAATTCTCTGTGTAGATGGGAAGACTAAAGGGGACTGGAAGTGTTGTGACTTGGGGGTAGCACAGACCCCAAGTGGTTGCAACGGAAGGTACAGGGTTCTAAGTCTGACTAACAACAAGGTAAACTTACTCCAAGGTCAGTGAATGGTCCTAGTAGTTATCACTCAGGCATCTGAATCGTGGTTCTGGTGTTCTGACAATATTTGGAACTCCACTGAATGGGAAGTAAGGACTGGATGAGTTTATTGATAAAGGAGTATCATGTTTGTTGCTAAAAATCTGTGAAGACAGAAGTAATTGAACTGAGGCGGGGCTTATAGGCAGTGGGCTAGATGACAGATGATAATTATGACACTATTACTACTGCTGCTGTCACCACCAGCACCAGTAACTATGTTGACAGTTTACCAAGCATTCCCTATTATCTCTGTTAATACTCATAAAAAACTTGTAAAACATATATTCTTGTTCTATTTTATAGATAAAAGAGTATATTCAGATACATTAAGTGAGCCGTCTAGGCCATATTGACTCAGCTCCTGTGAATCTATGTCTTCTGCTATTTCATATAGGATGCTTGCCTCTTTATGTCAGGATGCTGTGCAAAGTGGACTTGGGGAACAGACATTACTGCAGGATGCCTTGAATTGTTTTTGACACATGTATTTTCTCCCTTATGAAGTGAAAACTTGAAAGAAATAAACATGATCTCCCTTTTCATTCCATTCAGCTCCAAGGGCAGTATTGCTAAAATAAATTTTAGCAATTATTAATGTTATAATAAATAATATCTATTAAATGTTTGCTTTCTATTCAGATAGCTTATTTGTGAACTGTTAGCCATTCCTTCACTCTGAGACAGATATATACAGATTTTGCTATTGAGCCTATGTCTTTTTCATGTGGCTAGATCCCTCTCGTGTATCCCCCAGCTGTCACATCATGGCAAGCCCCATAGCAGGCAGGGAAGTTCCTGAGCATAGTTCCTTCTAACATGTTGCCCATGGCCATGACTCTCTTTTCTGTAAACATAGCACATGACACATCCAATATATAATACGTTATCCCACTTTTTTCTTGCTTGCTTCTCCATTCTTCAAACTTAATATTTTAAAACTAAACGTTCAGCTTATTAAAGGAAGGAGAGACAGAAGGGAAAACATAATAGGATGCAGTAGACTAGATGAAGAAAAACATTAAATAAACGCTGGACTTTAAAACATTACTTGCATTCAAAATTAATTTGCATGTTTCATCTTTAATGACTGGACTATAAGCTATTCATAGAATGGAAGCTTAGGTGCAACCAGAATGTGGGAGTGACACGTTTTCATTGTTTATCAAGCGTCCTTGGTAATGTAGGATCTTTCTGGTTCTTGTCACGCCAGGCTCTTTCTCTCCTGGCCTGATGTTTCGAGAAACCAGATAGCAAGAGCCTCGAATAGTGGCCAGCTAAAATTAATCATGCTGAGACTGATGGCTGCCCAAATACAAACAAACAAACGCACCCCCCCAAAAAAAAACCCCAAAAAACCTTACTTCGTCATTCTCAACCAGCAAGCTGTAACAGAATTACTTTAGGAGCTTTTCAAACTATCCAGGCCCACTCATCCTCTCTCCAATAAGATATCAGAGTATCTAGTAGGGTTGCCTCCAAGAGTTGAAATAGCTCTCTAGTTGGTTCAACTCCCTCTGCCTGTCTTTGCTTTGAGAATTGTTTACCAGTTGGTTGAAAACATGGTTTTTGGATTCAGTCACTTCTGGATTCAGGAATTGGCTCAGCCACTTGCTATTGCTCTGTGACCTTAGATGGACTATATAACCTCTCTGATCATCTGATTCTCTCATTTGAAAAATGTAGTTAATAATTCATAAAATACTTAGACTTTGCTGAAATATGTGCAAGACTAATACAGTGAGAAGCAAAATAACCTTAAGAGAAATGAAAGACGACCTAAATACAGGAAAGATATATCATATTCATAGATTGGAAGATTTAATATAGTTAAGAGTAATTCTTCACTAATTGAATTAATCTAATACCAATAAATATCTTGGTGTGAGTGTGATTTTTATAGAAAATGACGAGTTGGTTCTAAAACTTATAAGGTGGTGCAAAGGATTTGGAATAGACAAAAACAATTTTGAAAAGGAGAAATGAAAATGTAGAACATATACCACCTGATATCAAGACTTATTGTAAAACTATAGTAATAAATACAGTATGATATTGGCATAAAGACAGACACATAGGTCAATACAACAGAAGAGAATACAGACATATATCGTCAGTTGATTTTCAACAAAGGTGCCAGGGTAATTCAATGAGGAAAGAGTAGGCTTTTTAATACATATTTTTAAAAAACTGGCTATCTGTATGGAAAAAATGAATCTCTACTCATACTTTACAACATATACTAAAATAAACTGGAGATAGATCGTAGATCTAAAGACAAGTGATAAAACTATAAGACACCTAGTAGAAAACACAGAGAAAAATTTTAACATTGTAATAGATAAAGATTCTTAGGACACAAAAATCATACAAAAACTAGTTGATAAATTGAATTGCATCAAAATTAAAAGCTTCTGTTCTTCAAAAGACACCACTAAATAAATGAAAAAGAAAGCAGCAAACTGAGGAAAACATATTTGCAATATCTAACAAAGAATTAAAATTCAGAATAGATCAAATACTAAGAGACAAACCACTCTCCAAAATAAGCGAAAGATTTTAACAGATACTTTTATAAAGAAGATATATGGTCAGTAAACACATGAGAAGATGCTAAACATCATTAGTTATTAGGGAAATTCAAATTAAAAGCAAAACCAATACTACTTGACACCCACTAGAATAGGTAAAATGAAAAAGACTGACAATATGTAGTGTCAGTGAGGGTGTGGAGCAACAAAAAAACCCAAGAGACTCTTTTATTATGCTAGTAGGAATGTAAAATAGTACAATCACTTTGTAAAACAGATTGACAGTTTCTTACAAAGTTAAAAATACACTTATCGTATGCCCAACAGTTCTTCTCCTAGGTATACATCCAAGAAAAATAAAAACAGGTCTAATGGACGTGGTTCCATAATGTAAGCACATTTGCTTTACACACAGCAGGTCCTGGGTTTGTGCCTTAGTGGAGCCACGGTCCATGGTCTACGGCCATGCCACCCTGAACGAGCCTAAAGTCTGATCTCGGAAGCTAAGCAGGGTTGAGTCTGGTTAGTACTTGGATGGAAGATCAGGTGCTGTAGGCATAAATACTATTATTAAAAAAGAAAAAAGAAAAGAAAAGAAACAGGTCGACCAAAAGAGATGTACACAAATGTTCATAGTGTTTTTTGTTTTTGTTTTTATTTTTTTGTTGTTTTGTTTTTTGTTTTTTTCTTTGTAACAGCCCCAAACTGGAAACAACTCAAATATCTATCCACATGTGAATGGATGAATAAATTGTGTTATAGCCATAAAGTGAGATAGTACTGAGCAATAAGAAGGAATGAAATACTAATATAATAGTATTGTTTAATCCCAAAATATAATACTGAGAAAAAGAAACCAGACACGAAGGAGTATGTACTATATAATTCTATTTAACTGAAATTCTAGAACAGGCAAAAGCAATCCACGTGACAGAAATAAGATTAGTGGTTGCCTGGATGGGAAAAGGGGATAGGGTTGACTTAAAAATGGTCCAAAGGAATATTTTGAAATGCATTTTGATTTAGATGGTGGTTACATGGTGTTTTCATTTATCAAAACTCATCAAACTCTATACTTAAAATGAATGTATATTATTGTTTAATATAGTTGACTTAAAATTCCTGCCTCATGTAATTGCTGTGAGAAAAAAAATTATACACACACATATGTGATATTGTATAAATATGTATGTGTATATATATCATACTTGGCAAATGTCTTGCATTTAGTAACAAAATAAAAATAAGTAAATAAATACATAAAATATATACCATTGACCTTTGAACAATGCAGAGGTTAGGCATGCCAACTCCTCATGCAGTTGAAAATCCACATAAAAATTTTGACTCACCCAAAACTTAACTAGAGTCATTGCTTGGTATTTATGAGGAATTGGCTCCAGGACTCCTGCATATACCAAAATCCACAGATACTCAAATCCCTTATGTAAAATGGCATAGGACAATGCATAGAGTTGGCCCACTGCATCCATGGACTCCCAACTGCGGGTGGAAAATACTGTTTTCCATTTGTGGTTGGTTGAATCTACGGATATGAAACCCAGGTATATGGAGGGCTGACTGTATGTTTATTAACAAAAATCTGCGTATGTGTTCTCGTGCGATTCAAACTGGTGTTGTTTGTGGGTCAAGTATATTTAATCTACTTTTACTGTTATCATTAGGAGACTTGAATGAAATACAAAAATGTAAGTTGTAATCATTGTAGAGTGCCAGCAGCTTATAGACAAAGACTTTGTAAAACAAACAAAACTCCACACAGATATTTTGTTAGTATAATAATCATTTAAGTTCTTCAATGAGAGTTAGTCAATATTAGCTAGAGAAAGGGTTGTAGGTCTTTTAGATGTTTTGAAGAATCAGGAAGATCCCCTTCACTATGCTTTGGTGTCATATCCATACTAAGATCATAGGTATCATGACTTCAGGTGCAGATGTACCACCAAAATGGAGGTGAAACCTGGGGAGTGAGCCAGCAATGAGAAGTAATGCTGGACACCTTTCTGAGGCAACCCATTCAGAATAATAAAGTAATGGCTTCATATCACCTTCTGGGATCTGTATATTTATGATAGGCTAACAATGAAATAGTTTTCAATCTGGTAATGGACTTGACTCATGTGCCTTTCCAACCACTACTTAGGCTCTTACACTTAGGTAAAAAAAAAAAAAAAAGGCAATATGTTTATAGGATGGCTTGAAAAACAGTTGTAGTTTTAGTAATTCAATGTTTGATATGTTTTCATAGTTGATTTTCTACTTAAACTCATCTAACCAATCAACCAACCAATCAACCAATAACAACATAAAAACCAGATGCTATTTTAAGCTGCAAAGATGGCTAGACTGTGCTGAAATGGTAGGGAGTTGGGAAGTTGTAGAGATTTCATTAGGAGGCAGATCAGATTAGTGAGGAACGTGAGAACTGTTGGATGAAAAATGAATGAAAAGAGGAGTCAGATATTTGAAAGTTTGTTATGTAGAAAAGAAAGCAAAAATTTTTAAAGCATCTCTTAAGGCTGGAAACAAAGCCAATGGGTGGAAATTACAAAGTGGGAAGATTTGAGCTTAAACCATTGTATTATAATGGTTTTTCAGATGTTTTGCTGTCAGTGTTATTTCTGGTGGAGGGAAAGAACTCACCTCACCACGAGGTAGCTCAATCTTCAATGAGTGGCTCTAATTAACAGTGAGGAACAATTTCACAGCTAAGAGAGTAGACTCCAGAGTTTAAATTCCGTCTCTGCTATGTACTAGCTATATGACTGGACACAGTGCTTAACCTTTCTGAGTTCATTTTCCTCACTTTTAGAATGATACTTATAACATTTTTGTGAAGAACTAATACATGAATGGTACTTAGAACAGAATCTAGCACTTAGTAAGTGTACATTAAATATTAGCTACTAATTACAATTATTATCTTTTTGGGGAATTGATGTAGAGATTTCTGTGTGAAGTAGGAGGTAGGGCAAGCTAATCTATAAAATTTCTTCTAGTTCTATGTTTCAGTAGGTTCAGCATATTGGGAAACATCTTTTTTTTTCCCTAGAGATTTGAAGATGAATATGGTTTGAATGTGGAATTATCTTCTATAACGATTTTGAAATGCCATCTAAGTATGACATCACATAAATTTTCAGGCCAGTTAAAACACTTGCAGACAAGGCTGACTTTTCTCTCCAAGTCTTTTATCCATTCTCCTGTGTCACTTTTCATGTGTGATAATCTCAGTGAGAAAAAGAGTGGGAGACAATGTCTTTTTCCAGTTTTTCTCAAGCATTTTATAAAAGTATGAAGGGCATAATTACATGTTATGAGAATTTATTAGAACATATTGACTAATAGTCTAAAATAGATAAATTTCCACGCAACTATAAATCAGTAAATATTTATAAAACACATCCTAAGAAATAAGCATTGTGCTAAGCATGAGAAATTATACTCATCATTTAAAGTCTGAATTAAATATTATTTAAAAATTTGATCTGGATGTGTATCATTACCCATTGCCGTGTAACCAAGTAATGCCCCCCACCATCGATACATTTTTTTGAATTGTATTTTATTAGTTTCAAGTATACAGTACATTGGTTAGACGTTTATATAGTTTATAAAATGATCCCCCTAATTGCTGTTTCTCTCCTCTGGCTCTCTACCTAGCCAATACATTAATGCTAACTGCATTCCCTATGCCATGTTCTCCATCCCCGTGACCATCTATTAACTACTAATTTGTACTTCTTTAACCCTTTAGCTCATTCTCCCAGCCCCCCCAACCCCTCCCCTCTGTCCATCACCAGATTGTCCTCTATATTCCCCATCAATGAATTTTGTCTTGAATTCAGCCAGGCAGTTTTGGTATTGGTTGTGATCAGCCTCATTTTGGGCCAGGCAGCTCTATGTTGGAGGGTGGATTGGATGTTAGCAGGACTTATGGGGAGACTAGGCCACATAGCTCTTATTTTCCATCAGGCTAGCTTGGGCTTGTTCTCATTACAGAATCAGGGGTTCAAGAGGAAGAGCTGGATGTGCAAGGCCTTCAGAGCTTAGGCTTAGAATTGGCGCATCATCCTTTTCTACAAACCCTACTGACCAAAGCAAATCGCAAACCTAGCCCAGATTTAAGAGATGGGAAAAATAAGTTCCACTTCTTCATGGCAAGATCTGTAAATTTACATTGCAATGAGCATAGATACAGGGGGGTGAATAATTGGGGCCATCAGTGCAATCAAACTACCATAAAAGGCAATCATTAAACAGATGAGAAATGCTAATATAACCCTGTTATGGAGTCAGACACTCTGTAAGACATTGTAAGAGATTAATTGTATTCACTGTTCAAAGTTTCTTGGAAGCAATGGAAAGGTGAGCCACACTGGGCTCTGTCTGTCTGACTTTATTTTTACTTAGTGTTCCCAACAGATGTCCAATAAGCTGACAAATATATAAAAATTTTAAAACAGCAGAAGATATCAATTATAAAATGATAGGATCTAGAGTAATTTAACCAAAGGTAACAGAGTAAATAGCCAGCAATGCGAGTGTTCTGGAGGAATGAAGATTAATTACATAGTGTGAGAACCAGGGACTTATGTTTACAGACAAGGAGTTAAACTCTCACAGCAGCTCCAGAGAAGACTTTTGAATTAATGGCTAATTTCAAACAAAGCCTATAATGTCACCACTTGAAATGTTTCAGCAATAATTCAAATGGTTTAATTCTAAGCCACTTATGATTAAATTTCAAATATGCTAAGGTATTATTAGACATTTATGGGAAAAATCATTTTTCCCCCTGCAAATTAAATGTTCTTCTTTGACAACGATTCAAGTTATGATAGGGATTCTTGTTTCCTTTTAATTATAGCCCAAACACTTATATGGATAAAGCGGCAATATGATCACTATTTCATTTTGGAGCCATTATTACCGAAATGCAAAATATCTCAATCTCTAGTCCTCTTCCCCCCGCCCCCTAGGTTTTCTTTTTAATCCCATAAAAGCATCTGTCTTTGATTTCAAGTGGAGTACCTGCTGTGCAGGATGCAATGCAAATCCAATTTGTGTGTAACAAAACCAAATGGGCTGAAATGAACTCTGCATTTTAAAGATGTTTTTGTTTAATCATCGCCATCACTCGTCTTTAATGAATGCATAATCAAGTTAAACTTCAGGGAAGAAATGGAATGGCTCTTCTTAAGATAGAGAAAGCAAATTCCTGTGATATCCTTCATTGCTGATCTGCCTCCTATTCCTGTGTTGGCAAGAAAGAAGCAAGAAAGATCTTCAAATGCATTTTATGGCAAACTGTTGAGAAACATGGCGTGAGCAGCAGCACTGCTCATTTTTTTCTGCATTTTTTCAAAAATCATTATAATTATTGTTTAGAGCAGAGAGTGAGGATGTAGGATTCCTGTGTTCTCATTTCGTCCTCCTTTTTCTGCATCTCACGAAAGATAGGAAGTATAATAAAGTACTTAGGGAGTTTAGAGGAGGATACACCACGATGTGTTTCTGTGCCACAAATCATCTAGTCTAAATGTTGGTATATAATTTCCTAAGTACAGAGTTTCTTTCTGGTAGTGAAACTTCTGTGATTCTTTCTTTTAGAAGGAGAGACTCTTCTACAAAGGTATCAAGGTGTCAGATGACTTTTGTATAGTCACAATACTGGAAAATAGATCAATTACAAACAAGGAAATAGGATGAGATAATGTTGTATAACGGCAGACTCTTAGAGGTCATCTAATTTGCTCGTTTTACAGATGGGGAAGCTGAGTTCTAAATGCGTGCTGACTGATGTGGGGTCAGATGGTTAATGAGTGTTTGAGTCAGAGCTGGAACATGGTCTCTTCATTCTCGATCTTTTCAAAGCAATTCTAACATATAACATTGTGTTACTACAAAACAGAGATGGCAGACCTCAAAAAGTAAATATATTTTAGAGGAATCATTAGGTGATGAATTGTTTACATGAGCTTTGTATTCAAGGTGAATGCAGTCTTTCCTCATTGAAATATTTCAATTCCCAAATTGCACTAGCCGGTCAAAGAGACCTTTTGGCCCTCAAACTTTTTTGTTTCTCTTTAATACTGTCAAAAGGAAGACTTCTTTCAACATTGGTGTACTATCCACTCTCTGAGGCCAGAAGTTCATCCATATAAATGGACCGAATCAAACAGTTTATTATGTCCTTTTTTTTTTTTTAAAGAAGTTAATGTCATCTGATATATTTTGGTTTAATGTAGTAGATAATTTTGATGAGTGGACTGTTACCCAGTTATCCAAAAATATGATTTTTGGGAGAGATATACTTGTATTGAACGCTGAATCAAGTATGCTGGCTATCAAAGATTCCATTTATAATAATTTAAAAATTATTAAAACCAAAAATGTTTTAAGACCCTTTGCAGCACGAGTTTATATCAGATCATAACTTATCATTGTAGTGATATTTCAGTTGTTATCAACCTACGTGGCCACTGGATGTCCCCACTCTTCCTCAAATGCAGCCTAGGCATCACTTAACTGGCAGTTATAAAAACAATGCATTTTGCAGAGAACCTTTAGAAAGATCCTGTGCACATTCTGGTGTGCTTAGCAGCATTGCCTGCCCCTGGCAACTGCAGGCAGGACTAGAAATGGGTGACTTAGAGACTGAGTTGGGTGGAAGAAATTCTTTGGGTCATGTCACTCTGTGACATTACATATTTAGTTCCATAATCCTCTCCAATTACTAGTTTTTCTAAAAAGCTCTGAAAAGGAAGTAAATCTGAAGATATGGCTATTGTAATTCCTGCAGGTGAAACAAATATGATTTGAGAAGAATGAGAACATTAGAACATGCCAACCTTGCAAAGTACATGAAAAACTGCTTCATGGGAGTAAAGGATGTGAAGTGTACAGGATTCTTTAGCATGGTAGAAGCTCTGAACTTTGAAGCTCTCAATGGTCGTAACTACCCAGGTAATAGAGGACAACTGACCGAATATTGGACTTAGAGTTAGGAGACCAGGATTTGAATCTTATTTCTATTACTTACTTGCTCTGTGACATTGAGCAAGTATACTTTGTTTTTCCTGAAGCTCAGGCCTTTGTTTGTAAAGTAGGTTTAATAATATTGTCCTTGGATTTGGCAAGACTTAAATGATATTTTATATTTATGAAAGAGCCAAGGACATAATGGTTATGGAATAAATGTCAAATATAGTAGGAATTTGGGAGGCAATTAAAAATTAAAAAAGAATTTTAAATCTTCGAAAATCTTTGGTTTAGTTAAAATGGAAAATAGAAAGATTTAGTTTTATCTACAATATATTTTATTATATACTCAGAGTTAGTGAAAATTTATTTAACTACATCAACTCTTCCTTTTGTTGGGAGGGTGGGAGATTGTCTGGGAGGGAGAATTATGCACAGCTACTGAATGCTTCACCAGAAAAAAAGCCTTGGAAAATGAAACCTTAAAAGTAAAGTGCTACAGATGCTCAGTTAATTCTTAGGGTTTTATAAAGAGGGAAAGAGTGCAAATGAAATGAGTTTCTTTACTGACAAGAAGACGAAGTAAAGAATGCTCAGTAAAATTGAGGAAAAGTGACTTTGCACTATCAATTACATGGCTGTGTAGAAGTCATATTGAGAAAACAAAGTACAGTAGAATTTGTCATTTGTTTTGGAACCGTGGTCTGAAACAGAATATGGAAAACTGACAAATTTTCCTTTCTGAACAGTTTCGATGAGGCTCCCAGATACAGTCTTGTTTCTCTAATTCCATTCTGCCACCAGACTATTTTATTTTCATTTAGGGAAAACCATAAAACTTGCTTGTAACTAAGGAGCAGTCCCGGCACACAGTTCCTGCTGGGAAAACAGTATCGGAGCCCATCTACTGGGAGAGCATTTGTGCTCACTTCCAAGCACTGACTACCAGGCTACTAATTAGTATTTCTCAGAGGAGGAAGCCAGCTCCTTTTTTGGGTTATGTATTCTCTACAATTGCACCAATGTTTCTATATAGTTTAGTAAAAAAAAAAAAAATCAGCGCTTCTGGCATTGGCAGCTTATATAAAAGTTAATTCAGATTTAGAGATACTGTCTGATCTGAATGACTGAGAACAAGATTCAAAGGCTTTTATTAGCTTTGGCTTGGTTGGGAATGATTCTAAACTGTTGAGAGGTTTGGTAGTTCAGGAATTGGGTAGCTGAAGAAATTATATTTGAAACCGATATAAAATAATATTGAGTGTCAACTCTACTTGAAAATAAAAATAAAAATAAAGAAATACTGATTAGAGTCCATGGCTGAGGCACAACTCTTGTAAACTGGCTTTGGCTGGCCCATTGAGAGCTTTTATTGACTATATTTTGTAAAAAGAATCCACCGACAAAGTAACCATGCAAGATGCTGTGTGCCCCAAATTATGGGCTCTGCTGCCTTTGAGATCTTTGGAGCTAAGACACAGACACGAGTTAATCAAGAACTGGGTTATGTCTCACTGATGGCTTCCTTTTCTGGATACTAATACAATGTTTTGATTATAAGTTAAGCTTGTTTACTCATCCAAGAAATGCCAACGGAAAAAAATATTGCCCATTGTGAATAAAAATGATGCCTTTGAAATTAGTTTTGGTAATAAGCTTGACTTTATCTATGCAGACTGTTTCCTCACATCCCCATGTTGTCTAGCTGTTTGCAGTTTGGAAGAGCACTGAATAAATAAGGAAAAGGTAGGAGTAGAACTGCCAAGCAGAGCTGGCCCTTCTGTCTGAGACTCAGCTGTAACCTAATTACCACTAACTAGCTGAGCTAACCAATCACACGTCTAAATTAAGTTCAAAGTTTTATGTGTAACAGAATCATCTAAGGAGTTTATTTAGAACAGTCTTGAGCATCATCTTCAGAGATTTTAATTCAGTGCGTCTATGGCAGGACCCAAGAATCTACATTTTTAATAAGTAATAAAATTCATCCTCAGATGGTTCTTGGGCCAAACAATGGTAAATGATGTCTTAATTATTTGAATTCATTGGAGGCTAGTAGGATGCTATGAGGAAACAAACCTTTACCTTCCTCCTAAGGGAAGAGAAACAATAGGGACAGGAAAACTAAGGGGGAAGAGGGAGCAGGGAGGAAGTGACATTGGCTACATGTGTGTAGTATTGACTATTATAGTTGTACATCCTAGGAAATGTATGAACAGTTTCTCTCACAGTTAGATAGATATTATCTATTGTCTGGTTAGGACTGTGGACCATACATAGTTTGGAGGACAGAGGCACTAAGAACATGGACTCTGGGACCAATCTTTATAGGTTTAACTCGGTTCTGCCACTTGCTAGCTGTGTGACTTGGGGAAAGTTACTTAATATCTAAGTGCCTTTGTTTCCTCATCTTCAAAATGGGAGTTACACTAGTACTTATTCCATAAAGTTATTGTGAGGATGACATGAGTGAATATAAGTAAAAGTGCTTGGAACAGTGCCTGGACCTTAGTGCTAGATAAAAGTTAGCTATTCCTACTCTTCCACTTGGGTGCTTTTCTGGGAAGGAAAGAAGATGCAGGTGGCTGGAAAATGAAGTAATGAAATGAGATTATTCAGAATTTAAAAAAATGTAGAGTTTGTGAGCCCTTAAATTGTGCCAAGCTATTTTGTGACTAGAGCAGTTATTTTAAGATAGCTCCATTTTGTAAACTTGTTTGTATTTGAGCTTTTTACATTTTCAGTATTTGTTTTTTATTTTAATTTTGCTTTGCTTATTCAGAAAGCCTTGTATGACAAATTTCCATGTTGATATAAAGTAATTTATGCCTTAGAGAATTAATTCTTGGGCTTGAGGGGGTCTCTGAAGTAAAATTTGCCTATATATTCTTAAGTGCATTTGTGGATACCAGGTAAAAATTTCCGCAACAAATTCTGTGAGAGTACCGAACCACCAAAAAAGGTTAACAAGTCATCACTGAGAGCAAGCTTACTTGTGTCCTCTTCCTGACTCCACTTTCTGTGACCCAGATATGTGGTTCTTAACCAAGGACAGTTTTGCCCTCTCTTTCTCTCGAGATATTTGGCAATATCTTGAAATATTTTTGTTTGTCACAACTAGTGGATGCTACTAAAATCTAGTGGATAGAGGCCAGGATGCTGCAAAATAATCTACAATGCACAGAACAGCCACTTACAACTAAGAATTATCCAGTCTAAAATGTGAATACTGTTGAGGACGAGAAACTCTGCCCTAGAGGCAATGTCCAGCTGGATACTAGAGGCAGATCTGGTAAAGATGGGCACTAAGTGAGAAGTGGCAGAGCTGGGGGCAAAGGAGACACCATTCCTTTCCTTTTGGGCCATTCCTTTATCAGAGCTATGCCAGATGCTAATGGCAACTAATCTTCATTTATGTATAGAGATACTCTTACTGATTCCCTTCGGGTCTTCATGACTTAATACTATGAGAGTACACCGTTGTCCATGTTATTTTACCATTTGCCCCACTCAAAGGTCAGATTAGGTTCACTTAAAATTTGGATGTTTGATTCATAAGCAGACAAATTTAAATTTCTTGTTCTATAGCATAGATTTTATCAGGGGAGACATTTCCTCACTTGGGTAATGGAGTCCCTATAATAATTAGCACTAATTGAGATCCAAGTAGGCAGCTTTAGTAGAAAGGCTGACAACTAAATCACTCATGGTGATGACCTAGGGGACTAGGCTTACGGGTCCTAGTTTCATCACATGAATGAAGAAGAGGGAGGCAGAATTGAATGAGATTAATAATTTAGTTTTCAAGAAGCATTACATTTGTTATAAACAATCAGCAAACTATTTGGGCCAAATGCTGTGAACCAAACACACACACACACACACACACGCAACTTCTCTCAAAGAGAATCTGATCTCTACCTAATTTTAGATAGAGATCAGAGGGTCAGCAAGATTATTCTTTGAATAATATATAGGTTCTACTTAGACGCCTGGGGACAAGATCACATGTGTCCCAGTCATGTCCCTAGAGTGTCTTTGTGTGACTCCTACTTAACTTTTCTTTAGTTCCTCCATTATTAAAGTGACCTAAACCTTTATTGTTTTCTGTTCTGTGAAAACTCTTCCATTCCTCTGGAGAATGGCATTTAGAGGTGAGGTCAACATCAGAGAGAGAGCTGTGAAATTTAAAGAGTTGTGAGTTCATTAACTTTCTAGAATTATATCTTAGTTTTCAGGAAAAAGTGAATGTGAGAGAAAAAGTCATTTCGATGAGAACATTCCTTTTAGATAGATCACAGATGAGAAAAATTCAATCGAAAAACTGGAAGACCCAGGGTACTTGTTATAAAAAACAAGATGTAGGACTTTGGAATATAGACTTAGGGAATAGATGCCAGTCAAAGTTTGCAGGATTTTGACAGTTTCTCTCTAAGATTTCTCAGGAGAGTACAGCATAGGAAATGATCTGGATTGTATGAGGGCAAGTTTTCCATACTCCAGGACAAATGTGGTAGATGCCAAAGCTATGAGAGTATCAGTGATCTCTGCCTTGTTGTTCTTGTAATTTTTCCATGAGGAAAAAAAAAAAAGAATTGTCTGTATTCTAGTTTCAACTTTGCCACTCGCTAGCTGAAAAAGAATTTTTCTTCGTATGCCAAGAAGAGATTGTATTAGATGATATTTAATTTCCCTTCCAGAGCTAAGTTTATATAAAATTTGACTCCATGATGTTTCAAGAACATAAATTCAGTCCCAAAATCTTTTTACAAAAGAAGTTTCTGTGAGAAATAGAGTAACGTTTCTGTAATCTATATCCCTTTAACTCCCAGTTCTGAACAAGATCTCAAACTCAATCCTCCTGTCCAAGTTCAGCATCAGAATTAAATTACTGCTTAGTGAATTCCAATCTTGAGTCTAAGCTGCTGTCACTTGAGACAGTTGGACACATCTCCTTGGCAAAACCGAGCCAGTGAGATCATTCACCAGGAGCCTGTTTGCACAATAGACCTGTCAACTCTATGTGTTCTCTGTCCAAGGAAGAAATTCTTGGAGAAGAGAGTTCTAGGCACCCAAGATTGCTCTAACTACTGGCCTTGGTAGTTGAAATGGTTTTGAATACTTAATGGTGTCTGTTATTTCTATTTGTTTCCACCGACACCTCCACAAGACATAAAAGTGCCTGGCTACACTGCTTTGGTATTTGTGTGGCAGAGCAGAACACAAAATGGGCAAACTCTTTGGCAGGGAACAAAAGTGTGGCTTCAGCAAATTGAGGGCTTCAGAATATGGAATCTAAAAGGCTCCAACAGAGTAATAATGTCAGGAGCTCTCAAGATACCTAGAGGCTCCGACAAGGGTATCTGGTAGTGGTGGTACCTAGGTGGCGTGCTCTTGGGCACACCTGGAAGTAGAATCCTTATGATTGGTGACCTCATTGTGGATACATGCTTTAGTTGTGCCAGCGAGAGCCTCTTGAGTGGCTTTTAAGGGAGTATGAGTGTGGGGAGGTGGGACACATCCCATGTGGAGTATGGAAGACTCTTCCATGAGAACTTGTGAGGCCCCCCAGGGTGAGACTTTGAGTAGGCAGACACTCCAATTGTAGGTCCAGGGGTGAGTTGGACAAGTATGGTGTAAAAGTGAAAATGTGACCCTCCATTTTCACTCTCCCTCCTGTACCTCTAACAGCTCCCCTACCTCAACCTCCTATCTGTGACCACCCCATTTTCCCTGTCTTCCATCCCCCTGAAAGCCACTTGATCAGAAGTGAGATCTTATGGGAAGTCTGAACAGATCAGAGCTAAAACAGTTGCAATGCTGGATGCTGCAATGTTTAAAAGCAGTTCTTACATAAAAGTTAGAAATAAAAATGATATTTTGGGGTCCAGGATAACTTGAGGATAAATTTGTGATGATAACAGTAATAATGCAGGGAGATGCTAAAAGAGACCTCTAAATGGAGTATCCTGGAACATTGAGGTGAGTAGAGACAAATAATGGGAAAAGAGACATTGAGTTCTGATGCTATCATGAACTTTCCATCACACCATATTAAGGGACCAGGATTGGTTTCACGGGCTTATGTCCTGTGCAGGTGCACCAGACTCTGTGCTCAGAAGGACCTTGAACTTGGTTTTATGCTCAGCTGTTGCTGTCTTCAAAATCTTAATACATTTCATTTTTGAACTTGTGTTTTGTAAGTGAAGTTCAGTGGGACAATAGAGCATGTGTGTGACAGAGAGGTGTATGTAACATGTTTGCCATTCCTTGCTACCCCATCTGCATATAGCATTCATGGTGAACCAGAAGCACAGAATTCCAGTATACCCCATAATGTGTAGAGGTTCCATGAGACACAAAGTAAGTGCAAGGTAAGCCTGTCATATTTAAGACTGAGTAAGCAGGGATGCTGACAGTCCTGAGAGGCCATGCTTTCCCTTTGAATCAGAACTTACTTTGAATGCAGCAAGAAGGCAGTGGCATTCTAGGAAACACAAGCGACCAAAGCACCCTGGGTGTAACTTCCCTGTATTTATCAACCATTTGCACTGAAAATTATGAAATGAAAAAAAAGGAGGGAAAAAGACTAATATCGGTTCCTTTTCTTTTCAGTCCTTCTATACTCATCAATAAATCTGCGATAGAAAGTGTTGGTAGAATGTGTGTGTATCAAGGAGTGAAAAACAGTTGAGTTAGTTTCTGTAGTGTTTCCATTGCTCTGGTAAGAATGACAAACATATGCACGTGCAGGCTACGAAATACGAATTGTGCAATTTTGTTGATCCTGCATGTGAGTTAAATGCTTTTATATTTGTATTTAAAATGAGCATTGAACAATACAGCGATGAATGGTAAAATTCGTGCTAATAATTTAACATTTAAAAATTTCTTTTTCTTAAAATCATTTAAGGAGCAAAAAATAAAACAAAAACACTCCCAAAAACCCAAACAACAAAACCATCACGACAAGTCAGAGGGAGGCTAGAGAAGAAGGAAAACAGCCTAATATTCTAGTATCTTTAGTTGCAATGTTTTTCTGCTCTTTGAGGCCAGAGCACCACATTTTCATTTATCACTGGGTTCTGCAAATTATATATGCAACCCTGCAAGGAACTTTTATTCATTTGCTAGGGCTGCTATAACAAAACACCAGACTGGGTGGTTTAAACAACAGAAATTTATTTTCTCACATTTATAGAAGCCACAGAAGCCAAAAGTCCAAGATCAAGGTACTGTTAGAATTGGTTTCTTCTGAGACCTCTCTGCTTGGCTCGCAGCTGTCTGCCTCCTTGCTGCCTCTTCACACGGTCGTATGTCTATGCATGTGCACCCCTGGTGTCTCTTTGTGGGTCCAAATTTTCTCCTTCTATAAGGACACCAGTTAAATTGGATTAGGGCCCATCCTTATGACCTCATTTAACCTTGATCATCTTAAAGGCCCCAGCTCCGCATACAAGCAGATTCTGAGATACTGGGATTTGGGTTTGAACATATGAATTTTGAAGTGATACAATTCAGTTCATAACTAGACTTTTCAATGGCATGAGCCATTACATTCCCTTTTTCTTTATGTCGAATGTGTTAGGGGGCCTGTAGCTGATGTATTAAACTGAGAATACACAGATTATGAACTGCTTGAATGATGAGGCACAGGCTGCCCGCATGGAGTTGGCAGAGCTCCCTTAGCATCTGAGCTCCCACTCTGGGGAAGCTCTTGGGTCTTGGGTCTACTTGATTGAAGTCACAGTTTCAGTACACTCACTCAGAAGAAGTAAAATCATAAAATTTATTACTTAAAGATCTCAGAAACGGGACAGTGTGGGAAGGAATTGTCAGGTGCAATGAACCTGGGAGAAGGGCAGTCCGTCCTAGGTCATGGCTGAGCAGGAGATAGAGAGCGGCGTAGCAAGAATCTACTACTTATAAAGTGGTTGGCGTGGAGGTTACTAACTTCTTTTGAGTTCCACTCTAAGTGTTTACTTTAAAAGTTTCCCTGGGAAAACCAAAGAGAGAACTTGTGGTAAGAATCCTAAACTAAGCTTCTTATCTAAATGTCCAGATTCTGGGTGCAAACAAGGTTGTCATACTGTAAAATGCCTAGGCAGCAATTCAAAATAGCTGTTTTCTCTTCACATCAAGTTAGGTTGTTTTGTTTGTTTGTTGTGGGTTTTTTTTTTTCTTTTGTCACTTACAACTTGAGTCTAATTGAGACTTCTTCCCAGTGCAGCCTCTCAGCTCCTACTCCTCAGTATGCTAGTCTCCATGACAAAATATTTTTAATGCTCTTAAGAGACTTGGAAATGAGGTAAGAGAGACAGAAGTGCAACCAGGTGCTTATGAAAATACACCTTAACACTTTGTGCATGAAGCGCTGCTCCAAAAACATCAGTGGTAGTGGAGATCAGGTATCAGCCCCTTCATTTGCATAGAAAATAGAAAGAAAGCTTAGGGAAGTCAAATTAAATCCAGATGGCTCAGAAAGCAAATACTAGAACCCACATCTCCAGATGCCTAGGTTAGAATTCTTTCCATCCTACTCAATGATATTTACCTCAATAATATCCTACTCAAGAGATGAAGGGCATAATTTTGATCCCTGAATTGGCTCACCTGTTTGATAAAAAATTCACCTCTCAGGTGGTCTTTGATTGCAAATTTTTTTAAACAAAATATCATTTGAATGAAATATGCACTGATATACCAAGATCCCTGGCTAAATTCAAACTAGCAAAATATGTGCTATAGAAGAGTGTTTTTTCATTTTTAAACAACTTTTATAGAAGTGATGCAAATAAGTGCATTTCTCATTCAGGAAAAATCGCAAATGCTACAATCTAAACTGAAATCTTTGTAGATGTGACTTCAATTACAGCATGTGTGAGGTAATCAATAATTATAGAAGGCAGCTTCTCTAAGGCAATATTGGGCTTCAGAACCGCTGTTGAGATTTGAAATTTAGAACACCCTCTACCCATCCCTGGAGTCAATTTCATTTCACATGCACGGCATAGACTTTGGTCTCAAGAATGAACAGGGAGCAGAAAAACACTATTTTGCACAATTTTCTAAGGCGGAAACACGTACATGGTGGATGGATATTTTTTATTTATTGGATGTTCTCGGCATTTCTCATTGGTGTCTCTAAGCAGCAGAACTAAGATCAATAGGAAAGCATAAAGTTGCAAGATGGGAATGAAAAATGAGATTAAGAGTAATGCTTGTAAAAATGCAAAGATACCTGTATGAGAGAGACAGTGCAGGCTGCATGACCTAGATCCCCTTAAGCTCTCCTCTTTTCTTACATGACAGCACTTATGCTGTGGCTTCCTTGAAAAAGTGCTTTCTAAAGTGTGGAGAAATATAAGGCATTCTGGAGACTAAGACAGTGACAGAGAGCATGCGATTTCAAGAGAAATGACTGTTCACTCAAAGTTGAGATGTTTGTCACCGCCCTAAATACCTGTGACTATAATGTGGCTGCTTTTTTGGATTGGTTCTTGTTTTCCACAGATATAGTAATACATCCAAATGAATGTTTTCATTCAAAATAGTCACCTTGACAATACATGTATTACAAAGCAGTATCCATTGCTTCAAATATCTTTGAGATTGCCTTTATTCTTTGAATATATTAGAGCTAATAAACATGTGTTTGTTGAATTTTGGAAATTTCCAGAAGCCCTCAGGTGCCAGATTTGGTGAATAAAGCCATAATTCACTTTCTTTTACAATAGATAATCAAACATGGAGAACCAATATAAACTAATAGAAATGATTTTCTTGTATGGTTTATAAAATGATTCTGGAGCCTTAAGAAAGAGTTTGAACAATGAAAACACCATAAATAGAACCTCCCAAGGTGGCTATTCTGAACGGTCCAATAATGAAATACATTTGGTTTTGTTTATAAGCACACATACACAAACACACACGCATAGCTTATATACAAATTGCAGTATTTTCAAGTGTTTCGGTTGAGTAAAAAATATAATTTTATGTAATTCAACTAAGTATACGTTCAAAGACACCATTACTCCGTTCTTATAAACAACAAATCTAAGTCAATTCTGAGTTTTTTCTAGTTCTGATTTAAACTCCATCAAGTCATAATCTCTCCTTTCTTCTGGGACTAATCTAAACCATAAGGTTTTCACAGTCTCATGGCAATAGTGAAGAGATAGTATCTACTTCTTGGTTTTTGCCTGTCCTGCACTGGTCTCTCCTGAGGTATACAATTCACCCATTTGGTCCCCCAAGATGCTTCCTGCTTGTCTGTCCCTCATCATGACTGTAGGGTACTTGTCTTCTCTTACTTTCACTCTCTTCTTTCTTTTAGAGATGACTTCTATAAACTGAAAAGGTGGGAATGAAGGAAGGGTCAGTGCGTCTCCCACACCTTTTGGAATGCTGGAAACTTGGAGAAATCTTGGGACTTCTGCCCCAGACATCTCATAAAGCCATTTGGCTCTACTGCTGTCTCGCTTTGGTGGAGTAAAAGAAAAGCCCTATAGAGCTATGCCCGGCACATGAGGATCTCTGTGAATATTTGTTGATTGGCTAACTGAATAAATGCGGATGATGTTTCCCAGAGTTCCAGAAGGGAAGAAGAGAGTCTGTTTTCTCTTCTTTGGATCCTCCAGATTACCTAAAGATTCTGTTCTTTCCTCCACTCTCTAAAACTAATCCTGGAATGGGAGTGGAGAGAAGAGGATAAAGCCACTTCTAAGAAACCTCACAAGAATAATTCTAGATCTCCAAGGATTTCCTGTATCAATATATTCACTTGAGGAGGCTGCCAAGTGTCTCATCTTGTTTCTTTAAATTATACTCATTTTTTAGTGTTTAGGTGAGACCTACCCCTTGATTTTTCTCTGGACCGTGTACCCCATGAGGAATCTTTCCTCTATATTAGTAGGTATTGTGCTTGGTATATCAGCAGTATGGATCTTTGAAATAATTAATATGAATGTGAATAATTGAACTATTTGAATCAGATATTTTGACATTTCAGAGAGTTACTGATGTTTTCTAGATTTTGCTAGTTCAGTTATCTCAGAAGACTGGGAGTGTTGTCCTAGTCCTGGCTGCATCTTTGTAAATTTAGAGACAGTGGCTTAAGAAGGGAAGGTTACTATTCCCAAGTAAACATCCCATATACAGCCCAAACTTAGGGAGATGCTTTAGTTTTAGGATGTAATTTAACTAATTTTTCATATAGTTGGTCGAAAAATTTTTTTTCACACATTTAAGGTCCAGATAGAGTGCTTTGGGACAACTTGAGATCTGATAAAGTCTATAATCATATGTACATTTTTGATTATATAGCTAACAGCCCATTTCTTACAGTTCAAATTCCTCAGTGACCATAAATGACTTTGAAAGGAAGAGTAATCCTCACCAACTGGTATGGGGAAATCTCCAACGGCCACTTTGCACAGTGAAGATTAGGGATGACTGGTAAATCTTTAATGGACAATTGGCTCCACTCGTCATGGGTTTATGAGAACAGCTGCACCAAACTTACTAAATTGAAATGTGCTGCATTCTGCTGAGAAGGGTCAACTTTTCCTTCCTTCGTGCCTTCTTCCCTTCCTGCTGTCCTTCTTTCTTCCCTTCTTTCCTTTTTTCTTTATTTTTGTTTTTTGTATTATATTTTCTAGCCTTTATGTTTTTAATCTAATTAACTAGATTTGTACAGAAGTGATTCTACTATGATTGGCATGTGGGGGTAATAAGAGTGCTTATTTCCATTTGTTAAACCTCATTCATATCCAATTCGGCTGTACATAGTAGTTAAATATTTTTAGAGATGAAGCATAAAATCTAAAGAAGATACTAGTAGCCTGAGCTTTCCTCTGGACATTGCCTTCCTTTTATCAGATACCAAAGACAGAAAGTTATCACATATCCTCAGAGTCAAGACAAAAATTTATCATGTGCATGCAGTATTTGCTTTTTATTAACTTCAGTTCATCACAATGAGGCACCACAGCCAATAAGAAGGGTGAGAGTTAAAAGATGTTAATTCTCCATCTTAGAATTGGGATAGATTATTTAACTATAGTATTGAAATCTCGAACTTTTTCACTGGGTTAAGAATACATATTTGACATGCTTTTTTTTTTCTTAATTCCTTTCCTTAGTTTTGCAGTGGATTTTCTAAACAGAGGAAAAAACTAGATTATCAAGAATCACCTATTAAGCATCTAATTGCATATATCGCTGACTGATTAAATAACATTTATAGCAAGCATACTTTAAACAAAAGTTTTTAGTATGGACTATTTCGAATGTACACAAAAATAGTGAGGATGAATTAATGAACTGTGCACCCAATCCCAACTTCAACATTTATCAACTCATAACCAAATTTGATTGGTCTAAACTCCCACCACTTTTTCTCATTCTGAATTATTTTGAAGCAAATACTAGACATCATGACATTGTATCTATCAGTATTTCTATGTGGCTATCCACATAGAAATATTTAAGAATTCTTTAAAAAAATAACCACTATGTCAATATTACACTCAAAAGTTAACAATAATTTCTTAATATTATCAAATATTATCAATGTTCAAATTTACTTTATATTTTTTTTACTTTTGTTTATTAGATCAGGATCTGAATAAGTCCAAATAGTGGAATTGATTGATATGATTTTTGACTTTTTTTAAAAAAAATTATTTTATTGTGATAAGAACATTGTGATCTATTCTCAACAAATTTTTAAATATACAATACATTATTGTTAATACAGATGCCATGTCGTACAGCAGATCTCTAGAGCATATTCATTTTGCTTAACTAACACTTTATGCTGATTAGTAACTCCCTATTTCCCTTCTCCTCGGCCCCCGGTAATCACCATTCCATTCTTCAATTCTGTGAGTTTGACTATTTTAGACACTTTGTGTAAGTGGAATCATGCAGTATTTGTCTATCCATTTCTAGCTTACTTCACTTAGAATAATATCTTCAAGTTTCATCTATGTTGTAGCATATTGTAGAATTTCCTTCTTTTTTGAGACTGACATAGTATTCTATTGTAATGTATAACTATATTTTCTTTTCCATTCATTTGTTGATGATCATTACTGTTTTTTCCACATCTTGGCTATTGTGAATAATGCTGCAGTGAATATAGAAGTGCTAACTTTTCTGAGATCCTGATTTTAATTCTTTTGCGTAAGTACTCAGAAGTAGATTGTTGGATCATATAGTAGTTCTGTTTTTAATTTTTTGAGGAATCTCCATACTGTTTTCCATAGTAGCTGTACCATTTTGCATTCCTACCAATAGTGTACAAGGCTTTGAATTTGTTCATATCCTCACCAACACTTGCTATCGTCTGCTTTTTTGATAACAGCCATCCTGACAAGTATGAGAAAATATCTCACTGTGGTGTTTTGCATTTCCCTGGCGATTAGTGATGCTGAATATTTTTTCATATACCTGTTGGCTATGTATGTCTTCTTTGGAGACATATCTATACAGTTCCTTTGCCCATTTTTTAAAACAATCTATTAGATTATTTATTACTACTACTACTACTACTACTACTACTACTACTACTACTACTATTGTGTTGTAGGAGTTCTTATATATTTTGGAATTTAACTCCTTATCAGATATATGGTTTGCAAATATTTTCTCTCATTTCACATAGGTTGCCTTTTCATTTTGTTCATAGGTTCATCTGCTATGCAGAAGCTTTTTAGTTTGATGTCACCCCACTTGTTTATCTGTGTTTTTGTTGCCTGTGCTTTTGATGTCATATCCATGAAATCATTGCCAAAACCAATGTCATGAAGATTTTCCCATATGTTTTCTCCTAGGAGTTGACAGATTCAGGTCTTACGTTTAATCCTTTAAATCCTTTGAGTTGATGTTAATGTATGGTGTAAGATAACAGTCCAAAGTCATTCCTTTGCATTTAGATATCCAGTTTTTCCAACACCATTTGTTGAAGAGACTATCCTTTCCTCATTGTGTGTCTTTGACACCCTTGTTGAATACTAGTTGATCCTGGATGTGTGGATTTATTTCTGGGCTCTCTATTCTATTTTATTGGTTGATATGTCTGTCTTTATGCCAATATCATACAATTTTGATCACTATAGGTTTGTAATATATTTTCAAATAAGGAAATGTGATTCTTCCAGTTTTGTTCTTTTCAAGATTGACTTGGCTATTTCTGGTCTTTTGTGGTTCCAATGAATTTTAGAATTGTTTCTATTTCTAGAAAAAATGGCATTGAGATTTTGATAGGGATTACATTAAATCTATAGAGTGCTTTGTGTAGTAAGGACATTTAAACAATATCAAGTCTTACGATCCATGAATATGGAATGTCTTTCTATTTACATTTTCTTTAATTCCTTTTATCAATGTTTTGCAGTTCTTAGTATAAAAGTCTTTCATCTCTTTAGTTGTTTATTTCTATTTTATTATTTTTATTGCTATTGTAAATGGGATTGCTTTTCTAATTTCTTTTTTTCAGAAAGTTTGTTGTTAGTATTTAGAAAAGGAACAAATTTTTACTTGTTGATTTTGTATCCTGCAAATTTACTGAATTTAAGTTCTAACATGTTTTTTTTTTTTATGTAGTCTTTGGGATTTTCAATGTATAAGATCATGCCATCTGCAAATGACACCTTTACTTCTTTCTTTCTTACTTGGATAACTTTTATTTCTTTATTCTGCCTACTAGCTGTGTATAGGACTTCCGATACAATGTCGAATAGAAGTGGCAAGAGTGGTATCCTTGCCTTGTTTTTGATCTCAGAGGAAAAACTTTTGGTTTTTCACCATTGAGTTGATGTTAGCTGTGGCCTTTTATATATGGCCTTTATTGTGTTGAGGTTTTCTCTTTCTATTCCTAGCTCGTTGAGAATTTTTATCATGAAAGTTAAATTTTCTTAAATGCTTTTTCTGCATCTATTGAGATAATCATGTGATTTTTGTCCTTTATTCTGTTAATGGAGTGTACAAATTAATCTATTTTTATATTTTGAACTATCCTTGCTTCCTAGGTGTAAATCCCACTTGGATTTGGTGGTCCTTTTAATGTTCTGTTGGGTTTGGTTTGCTAATACTTTGTTGAGAATTTTTGCATCTATATTAATCAGAGATATTGGCCTTTAATTTTTTTTTCTAGTGGTGTCTTTGTCTGGCTTTGTTGACAGGTTAATATCAGTCTTGTGAAATAAGTTTGGTGTTCTCTTCTCTTTAAAAATTTGAAGAAGTCTGAGAAGCATTGACATTAATTCTTTAAATGTGTGGTGGAATTTACCAGTAAAGCCATCTTATTTTGAGCTTCTTTCTGTTGGAATGTTTTTGATTATTAATTCAACTTTCATGCTAGTTATAGTTTTCTTCGGACTTCCTATTTCTTCATGACTTAGTCTTGGTAGATTATAAGGTTCTAGGAATTTATCCATTTCCTATAAGTTATTCAGTTTGTTGCTATATAATTATATATAGCAGTCTCCTATGATCTTTTTTATTTCTGTGGCATCAGTTGTAATTCTCTTCTTTTCAGGCCTGATTTTGATTGAATCTTCTCTTTTTTTTTTTAGCTTAATCTAACTAAAGGTTTGTCAGTTTTGTTTACCTCTCAAGAAACCAATTCTTTTGTTAATTTTTTTCTATTGTTTTCTATTTTTTATTTAATTTGCTTTTGTTCTTATCTTTGTTATTTCCTTTCTTATGCTAATTTCAAGCTTAGTTTATTTCTTTTCTATCTCCTTGAGAGGTAAAGTTAGATTATTTATTTGAGATCTTTCTTCTTATTCTCATGTAGGCATTTGTTGCTATAAATTGCCTCTTAGACCTCTTTTTTGCTGAATCCCATAAGTTTTGGTATGTTGTGTTTTCACTTTCATTTGTTTCAAGATATTTTCTAATTTTGATTGTTATTTTTTGACCCAATGGTTGTTCAAGAGTGTGTTGTTTAAAATTTACATATTTGTGAATTTTCCAGTTTTCTTTCAGCAATTGATATCTAGTTTAATTCCATTTTGGTCAAAAAAGATATGTGGCATAATTTCAATCTTTTTAAATCCATTAAGACTTGTTTTGTGACCTAACTTGTGAACTATCCTGTGGGCTTCAGAAAAATGTGTATTTTGATGCTGTTGGGTGCAATGTTCTATATAGGTCTATTTGGTCTATAGCATTATTCAAGTCATTTTTTTTTCACTGTACTTGTCATTTATAGGCTTTAAGTAGCTGAAGGCTGAGATGATAAGACATGCAAGATTACATAAATGTACAGTCCGAACTCCATTGCCAGGATATATTTTCCATCCAAAAAGTTTCTCGTATTTTTTTAATTAAGTTTATTAGGGTAACATTGGTTAATACAATTATATAATTTTCAGGTGTACATTATAATTTGACATCTATATATTCCTTTGTATGTTTACCACCCAAAGTTCAGTTTCCTTCAGCTACCAAATATTTGATCCCCTTTACTCACTTTACCCTCTCCCAATCTCCCTATGTTTGACCCTCTTTACCTGTCTACCTCTCTATCCTCTGGTAACCACTAGTCCATTATCCATGTCTCTGAGTTTCTGTTTGTTTTGTTCATTTGTTCAAAGCTTTTAGGTTTATATCCCACATATAAGTGATATCGTATGCTTTTCAACTTTTTCTGTCTGGCTTATTTTGCTCAGCATGATTATCTCAAGGTCCATCCATGTTGTGGCAAATGGCAGTATTTCATCTCTTCTTATGGCTGAGTAATATTCTATTATATATATGTACCACAGCTTCTTTATCTAATCATCTATCATAGGCAAGTCTTTTGTTTTTTAATTGATCTTCTGTTTGGATGTTCCATCCTTTATTAGAAGTATTATTGTGTTGCTGTCTATTTCTTTCCAGTTCTGTCAATGTTTGCTTTATATATTTCGATGATCTGATGTTGAGTATATATGTAATTGTTATATCTTCCTGTCGAATTGACCCTTTTATCATTATGTGATATCCTACTTTGTCTCTTGTGATGGTTTTTGACTTAAAGTCTCTTTTGATTGATTTTCTACCCCTGCTCTGTTTGGTTTCATTTGGATGAAACGTCTTTTCCATCCTTTCACTTTTAGCCTATGTGTGTCCTTAAACCTAAAGTGAGTTTCTTATAGACAGCATATAGTTGAATTTTTGTTAACCATTCAACCTCTCTATGTCTTTTGATTGGGGAAATTTAATTCAGTTACATTTAAAGTGGTTATTGATTGGGAAGAATTTATTATTGTCATTTTATTATTTGTTTTCTGTTAGTCTTGTAGTTCTTTCTTCTCTTGCCATCTTCCTTTGTGTTTCATTGATATATATATATATATATATATATATATATATATATATATATATATATATATTTTGTATTGATATCTGTCTTTTGCACAGGCCAAATAGGAGAGTTTAATGGCAATGTGAAAATCATTACGCATCCTGTATCGTTTAAGTCCTTGATGATGGCACTAATCTGCAATCCCTCCAGGAATGTAGTATTACTATTGGTTTACTATTTTCCTATGTAGAGACAGTTCTAGTGGCTTTCATTTTGTCTTTCCCACCAAAATAACCCTCACTCTACAGGTCTGGGAGCGGTTAAGTATGTCTATTCTAATTATGCATTCTGGAACTGGGGAAATAACCACGGGATGGGTTTGGGGATTCATTGTATCCACCGTCAGATAAACTTGAGCTAAATCTCCATTGATCATCTTGCCTCCGTAAGTCCCTACTCTGATTTGTGGGCCACAATGATGTTTTGAGTCTCCTGGAATCAGTGTCAGTTCAGAACTAGTATCCTGTAATCCCCATATGGTCTGATTATTATTATTTTTTTTTCTTCAATGCACCAGTACTCTGATAAAAGGCAGTAAGTCTCTGTTGAAGAAGGGTGGGAGGAAAATTAGCAGTATAACATTTCTATAGCTCAGTGAAATCCTTTTTCAAGGTAACCCGGCCTCTCCTTCCTCCAAATTGTTCTGGGGCTGTAAATTGGCCAAAGCCTGGGAATTGATCAAATGGCTATGACTCTCTGTTTTTATGATTCAGGTTAGACATTTATTCAATTGACCTAGAACTTTTTGGCTTATGCAAACCAAGTAAGAATTTAGCATTTCACATCTTGGAACACTATGATCAACTAGCCAGTGCCATAGGACTGCATGAGTCAGGATATTCTAATTGCTGCTTTGACTCTGCTATCTATTATGGTAATTATATTCACCTTGCCTTTGGTGGTTGAGTGCTGCCACTTGGCCCTTGTCACCCGAGGACCCAATCACTCCAATTGCATTTAGGTTCCCCAATTCAGTGACTGAAGTCCCATTGTGAGTTCTGACTTATAGAGATAAGTAATCATAGAGTTCTTCAAGGATGCTGGAGTTCCCTCACAAATTTATTTCTCATAGTATTGGTGAGAAGTATGTCTTCTGGACCCTCCCAGTGTGTGAGTAGACTTAAATGACAAATCCAGACTAACATTCCAATCTCCTTAAGCCTTTGAATTCCTTTCTATATATTAAACCATGGCAGGTTGGCTTTTACAATTTGCTCACTGTGGGCCATGTTTTGGCCTATCTTTCAGCCAACCAACTAAACAAACTGTTAGAGAGCTCTTTCTAACTCTCTGAGCTGCAACATTAAATGTAGAATCTTGATTTAATGAACCCATATTATTAAATTCTGCTCGATCCAACTTTATATTCTTTTTATCATTATTTTTTTATCTTTAGTTTCTATACCCACACATGTTCCTGATTTTCTGACTGTATAAATTGTAAAACTCAAGTACTTTTGAAATTTAATGTATGGATCACATGTTTTACTTCACGTCTAGAGATCTCTTGAGACTTGAGTCTAGTTTTAGGTCTAGAAGCAAAGAGGGGTGGTGATGTGGGTCCTGAGGATACTCAGCATTGTTTTGCATGACAGCTGCTTCATGGGAGGCCATTACAGTTTCCTTAGGCAGTACAGGGTTAATTCCCAGGCCTTTGTGGAAAGATAGATATGGGTGGAGAGGCTGACTTCACTGGGAGTGGGGGAACTTTCCCACTGGCAGAATTTAGAGGCTCAATGTCCCCAAATTTATAAGGGTGTTCCCACACATCCCCATCCCAACTTACAGGATTCTATTCTTTCCCACTGAATGCCCTCACTTTAACAGTAGGCATATGAGGCTAGGAGTTCAACTTGTATTATAATTCAAACAGTCACAGGATGGTTCATTTGATTTTTGGAAATTTCAGCCATGTAGCTACAGAAGATAAGGGTCTCTTTAAGGGCATACATAGAAACTCTTCGATCATTTATGTAGTGCTTGAGCTGGGAATTCAAACCCCTAAGCTCATCATTTTCTTGCACTGCTTTGTCCAGCAACATTAGGAACCACCAGTTAATGTCATTATATTTATTAGTTTTTCAAAAATATTCGAAAGCATCGTATAAAGAGTTACTTATCTTCTTGATTCTTATATGTGGCTTATTAGGCATATCCAATGCAGATGTTTTGTATATCTCTATTGCCAGATCATGCCATGGGCTATCAGTTCTCTCGTTACTACTGGAAACGGCCATTAGCATCTTTAATCTAATTAGAAAACCAATTCTAGAAACTCCAGAAGAAATTCAGAAAACTTATCCTTAACATTCTTTTCCCCCAGAATCACTCTGAGTACCAAAATATATATTATTTAAAGTTCTCCAGAGAAACACAACTAAATATGCATATGGAGATTTATTATGAAGAATTGTCTCACATAATTATGGAGGCTGAGAAGTCCCACAATCTGTTGTCTGAAAATTGGAGACTCAGGAAAGCCAGTGGTGTAATTCTAGTCCAAGTTCAAAGGCCTAAGAAACAGGGGAGCAATGGTATAAATCTCAGTCCGAGAGCAGGAGGCCAGAGTCCCAGCTCAGCAGGCAATAGGAAGAAAATGAATCCTCCTTTCCTCCATTTTTTGTTCTATTCAAGCCCTCAATAGGTTGAATGATGTATGCCCACATCAGGGAAGACAATCCATTTTACTGAGTCCACTGATTCAAATGCTGACCTCATCTGGAAACATCCTCAGAGACATACCTAGAAATAGTCTTTAATCTGGGCACCCCATGGCCTCGTCAAGGTGACACATAAAATTAACCATCACGGTTTCTTTCTATTTTATATAGTGATTATCTGTATGAATCTCTATAACTTCATTTATAATTCAATTATGAGTATCAAGGAAGAGGAGATTTATTAATTGTGTATCTGGAGAAATTCTAAATTCCATGAAGTAAAGACTTGTAATGAATCAATAATTGCAAAGTACGGTGAAGAATATGCTCTTACCCTATTTTGCAGATATAGAAACTAAGGCTCAGAGAGATTAAATAACATTTCAAAGGCTGCTGAGCTACTACTCATGAAGACTTAGTTCAAATCCAGCCATGTCTGACTTCAAAGCCTATGTATTTTTCACCCTACCAGCATTTCCAAGGTGTAATGAAGAAGACCAGTGCTGAGAAGTGTTCTTTGAGTAAAGGATTGTGTGGCTACATGAATTCAAAAAACTCTTTATTTAGTTAAGTGGCATTAGCCGTCACTTAGATGCTTAAGTCAGAAACCTGGTGATAATCCTGACCTCTTTTCCCTTTGTCACTACCACATCAAATCAATACAGCTTAGTAATATGTGTGGGCTTCAGCGTTGGACTCTATGAATCCTATTTCTAAATGTGGGAAAATGAGCAAGTAGCTTGATTTCTCTATCTCTTAGCTTCCTTCTGTAAAAAACAAAGATAATAATTCCAAGATAATAGAGTTATCGTGAAAATTCCATGAGATGATTAAATGCATCATAGAATTCAATAAATGGTTTCTTCCTATTATTCTGCCTTGGAGTCTCTCGTGTTCTTCCCCTTTTATTCATCTCTTTTATCCATGTCACCCTAACCTCAGACCTCATTTCCTCTTACCAATATTCACTTCCAGGTAGTCACCAACCTGAGCTAACTCATGTCTAGTCACTACCAATTTATCCTTTACTTCTTTGACTGAGTATTTTCTTTGAAACACAAATCCATCATATTATTCTGCCCTTGAATTTTGTGCTTCAGTCAAACAACTGCTACAGTCAGAAGTCCAAATGACTTGCAGTTCTCAGAATAATTGTGCTGTTTCACATTTTGCTATTTTGCTTATGTTACTTCTTACTGGAACTTTAAGTGCTCCTGCCACTGCCCTTTGTTTGTCTAACAGAGATATCCATTCATCTTTAAACTTAAAATGCCACAGCAGCATTTCTGGTCCTAGCTGCATTTCCAGAATCTTGCTACTTCTCCTGAAGAGATGGAGCCTATTTCCCCTCTCTTTAAGTCTAGACAGGACTCTCGAATGGCTCAACAAATAGAATGCAGTAGAAGTGATGCTGTGTAGCTGTGAAGCTGGGTCATAAGAGACAATAGGGTTTCCCTCTGGCTTTCTTTTTGCGGGGGATACTTGTCCTGGGATATCAGACAGCAACCTTCAAAGAAGCCCAAAGTAGCTTACGTATAGAGTCAACATGAGGATGTCCATATGGAGAAGCACAGAGGCTCTTAGCCAATAGCCAGCTTCAACTACTGGCTAGAATTCTTTCTATATGTATATGTGTATGTGTATGTGAATATGTATGTATACATGTGTAGACATATAGATCCACAAAAATCTGTACCTCATGGACCACAAATCCTCTATAACCTTGAGGCCATGTGTAAAAAATAAGGATGCTGTAGTAAAAGAGATGTGTTCAAAGAAGAGAGAACGTATCCTTTTAGATAAACTTACTCATTAATGTGAAAAATCATTTACAATTTAGCATAAATTAGAAGAGAAAGCTGAAAGAAGAGAAGCTCTTAGATTTTTTCCACCTGCTCATCTAGCCAGTGAACTTCATGGGCAGTTACGAATTCAGGCTTCTTTGTAATGTAAGCCTTCTCTATGTGCTGCATATGGCGATCTGAGCTAGCCGTCTGGGATGTGACTCCTGCTTCAAGAGTAATGATAAAGTTTCTAGCACTCACTGTGGTTGTGGGAAACAGACTGTTGTAGAAGTGTTATTATTAATGAGAATTACTGCTGGACAGCTTGAACTAGAGGATAATTTATTCTCCGTGAACTTCTAATTGCAGTAAAATGGTTCATTCACTGCCACACTTGTCCATCTTGTTTGTTCCTCCTGTCTTTCAGGCACGGTTGGCTGCAGTGAAATAAGGCAGAACTGTACAAGCCACACGAGAAATAAAAGCCTGCATTTCCGGAGACACCATGGAAACTGGTCAGATAGGTTTAATTCGTGTAAGAAAGGCTTGGGAAAATGATAAAAAGCATTCTGGTAGGGGTCATACATAATCACTTTATATGAATTGAGGCACCTACTGTGTGCAGTGCACTATGCCAAAATGAGAAGTCAGTGTTTCCAGATGGCCTCTCCCTGCTCTCGCTTTTGAAGCTCACACTTTCTCTTTGGCATTTCTGAAAGAGAACTTTCTCTTATTTTTTAAAATTTAACATATCCTCTCTCTCTTTTTATCATTTTGCTTTAAGAGACTGTTTTGGGAAAATGAAAACTGTCTGTGATGATGACATGTATGTTTTCTTAGTAGTATCTTTGATGTTGTGGTGACTCCCCCTTATTTTTGCCAAATTTCTTTCTCTCCTTGAATCCATTTTTCTCCATATTTTATTCCTGGTAGAACTGTTGCCTTGCGCTTTGCATAAATGTCGTTAAATGTGCTCCTGACTTGCTGCTTCCATGCTAATAGATACTTGTCATAGGCTATTGACTCATTACTGTATTTATATGAGATTTGGTCACTTGTGGTTTAGCAGGTTTAAGAAGCAGCCTGATTCCCAGTCAGTAAATGAATTCAAACCTGTCTAAGATGGATGATAGATTAGGGTTTGGGTGCTATTATTATTTAATAGTTAGTAAGGTCTCTGAGTGGACTAGTGACAGTGTATCACTTTGGGATGCGATCTTCGCTGTCAAATGACATTTATTCTAGACAACCTTAGCGGGACACATAGCCAGAGAGAGAGAGAGAAAGAGAGACTGAGTCATGTCATCCCTGTTCTTGATTATCTTTGACAATTTTACACTGTCTGGAGAACAGGCCTGGAGGAATTCCAGGGAATATTTGCATTGATGCTAAGGAAGTGGAGAGCCTAGCTGACCTCAGGTTCCCATCTTGATCTAATGATGACTATTTTATTTGAGAAAAAGATGGCTTACATTATGATTTAAAGAACACTGGAAAAGTATTCATACATGCTTCCTCAGAACCTGAAATTCTGCCTTTAGAGTCATACCTTTGGGTTTAAGCAGGAGACAGTAAT
Source organism: Pteropus medius (assembly GCF_902729225.1). Classification (NCBI taxonomy): domain Eukaryota; kingdom Metazoa; phylum Chordata; class Mammalia; order Chiroptera; family Pteropodidae; genus Pteropus; species Pteropus medius. Next base: position 3,403,143 of record NW_024346692.1, read on the forward strand.
TATTCACAAAAGGGGAGAGAGGGACTACAACCTAGAGGTGTTAAGAATCGCTGTTGTTTCAATTCAGCAATTCCTGATGGAAGGAGTCATATTCTTGTGTGTTGGGACAGAAAAAGACTGAAATCTATTGAGCTAACATATTCTCTTCCCTGGAATCCTCCTGAGAGTATATAAAAATATACTGTGGATAATAGCTGCACTGGGAGGCAGTCATGTAGAGAGGGCTGGCCCCCAGATTTTACAGCCAGACTACCTGGGTCTAAAGTTTTACTCTGTCCATAGTGCCTGTATAACCTTTGGAAAGGTATTAACTCTTCTATGCTTCATGTTTCTTATCTGTAAAATGAGTTAACAATTGTATTTAGTTCAGTTACTGTGATGATTAGATGGACTAATATACCAAAAACACTTAGAACAGTGTCTTTCACTTAGCAAGTATTACAGGAGTCTTCACAATTATTAATAATATTTTGAGAGGTAAATTTCTTTTTCTCAAATTGTTCTTTTTAAAGATAATTTGGAATTTGCTGTAGCACATTCAGAGCATTTGATGAAAGGAGAAGAAAAGGATGTTTTTGACCCTCAGATGACCCTTCCCGCCCCCAGATGTGGTCAGTCTGGGTGGGTGTTTTCAGTGAGGGTGTTTCTGACAGGCTAAGATCCACACGGGGACAGTGCATGGCCTCACAGAGGAAGCCGACTGAACAGGAAGAAATGTTAGAAATATGCTTGTTTTTTGTTAACCATTTTGTCAGAGTCTCTAACCCCAAGTGGGCTTTCCTCTTATTCTTGTTCTCTTTTGGGTGATGTAGAGAGTGTTTTGCCTAAGTGGTTGGGGATGATCCAGTGTTGGTGACATTTTGAGTGATGTTTGTAGAAGAAGCTGGCACTTTAGAAACAGACCAAAGTTCAAGTCCTATCTGTGATATCTACTATCTCTGTGACTCTTGATCAATCACGTAATGTCTTGGAGTTGCAATTTTCTCATTTACAAAACGGGCATGCCAAAATGTGCCTCTTTCCCAGAGGCGTGGTGCTAATCAAATGTGATGATTTGTGTGACAGCAACTTGTAAACTGTAAAGGGTGACATAGACATGAGTGGTTATTATTAGTGTGGTTTCTTTCATTTCTCTGTTATCTATAAGCAGACCTGAATTTTAGCAGCACCTGTGTGCTGTCATCGCTTGGCTCTTAGTTTTATTTTAACTCATAAGCCTGTGACAGGTCATTGTACTCCAGCTTCTCTCACAGTGGAGGTGGTATATATGCTCATTGCCAGACTGGCTCGGTTACTAACACTGAAGCTCTGTTCTCATAAAATAAGGAATCCTGATAGTGTTCAGAAAGGGTGATTCTCCCTCCTTCAATTTGTAAATCACACAATATTAACAGGAAACTGTTTTTTGGTGATACTGTTACTTTGATAGTTGATAAAACACTCTCAGAAACCAAGAGAATTAGAGATTGGTCAGGATGAATGAATGCTATAAATCAAGATTATCTGAAGGGAATTTGAGAGATAAGGGATTAAGCCAAACAAAGAGATAGCAAAGGGAAATATGCAAGAGCTTGGACAAATTTACCAACTTCTAGATTTCCTAGTGCTATTAAAAAAATCACTCCGATGGAAATATTTATAGCAAATTTATATAATAAGAATATGGTTCTCTTGATTTTGTATACAGGCTCAAAGTAGTGACTTTTGGCTGCATTTGATTCAAGTGTTACAAGAAAAAAAAAAAGAGGAAAAAGATGTCCTTGTCAGTTGTGGACAGAATCAGATGGGGGTCAGACCTGTGCTTGTGGGTCACAGAAAACATTCTCAGATACGTTTCCTTTTGGGTCTGGATCATGGACAGAAGTAGAGCACAGACGGTGCCTATTAGGGAATACTTCATTTTCCCCATCTTTTACTACCGAAAAATGGAGCAAATGAGTGGCTGGGTACAGACCGTTGGCACCAAGTGACTGGGAGTAAATGGAACACTGCAGGGACACAGAACTTTGCCCGCTGCTGAGCATATTACTGGAGAAATACAGTACAGACCCAGCAGGCTTCTGCAAACAACGCATCCCTTTAAGTTAATTGGTGTTATATAGAAGCTGAAATGCTCTGCTTATTTACAAAGCTACGGATTTATGTAAAGCAAAACCAATTACACTTAATGCCTAAACTATTCCAGGTGCTCAACGATAATGTTGCTAGGCACTAGAGAAGAAACTGCTGTGTGAACGCATCCTGTTCCGAATGGAAGCATGTGTAGTTACTGCAATTTAGCTAATCACGAGTGTCAACCCCAATGTGAGAATTCTAAGCTCCTTTGGTGTTTGCTTTGGGTCAACTTTATAATTCTGTAGATCTCTTTTCATCTCTAAGGACGAGTGAGAACATAATGAGCACTTTTTTCTATTACGGTGTAGAAATTAGGAGAGGAAGGCTCATTTTTTGGAAAAGAAAAACAACAAAATAAGACAGACCCTTTTTCTAACAGTGAAAGAGACTGTTAGAGCTTCTCACTTGTACTGAGGTGAGGTGTTTAAAGGTTTCTTGATCTTTTAGGTGTTCATTAAACCCAAATTGCAAACTTGGCATTTAACCTTTTGCAGCAAAGAAAGCATCTAAGGCATATCAGGGGTTGGCCTCACTATTTTGTCAGAGGACAAATGCTTAAAAAAAGAAGGATTTGAAAAGTTACAGAGCAAGAATTTATGTCTGTAGAGCTAGTCTTTCCACTTGTTCTCAAAATAAGCAAACAAACAAAAAAATAGTTTGAGTAAGAGAAACACCTGGTGCTTTACAGCTGCTCTTTTGCAATTAAAAATGCATATCATACCTAATCAAGATGAATAAATCTTTTATCCTACAGATCTAAAATAATTTAAGCATACACAGGGGAGGTGCTTAATTGCAGAATCATTTGCAGTCAGCTGATAAACCCACTGATCCTATCCAGCATGGACTGTTTGGGAAAGAAGTAGGGCTCAAACTTTAGGTAGCATAAGAATAATGGGTATGTTAAAACCACTGATTCTCAGAAAAAGATTTGAGTTAAGAAGTTCTGTGGTAGGGGCCAGAAAGATTCGCCTGAAGCAGGTGGTCTTTAACTAAACTTTGACGTGCACTGCTACAAAGGTACAGGATATCAGTTTTATTTGACTTTTTCTTTTTTAATGAGTTTCCACATTTCTTTGCTTATACAAGAAGAATCTCTTTTGGAAGACAATTTTCTGAATGCATCTGAACTGGTAGCATTGGTGACCTAAAGATGTCATTTGGGTTAGAGAATCCCTTTAAGCATCTCTATTTGATTTGACCACTTACTCTTCTCTTAGCGTTCATTTAACCTTCCTTAATTTTCTTCTTTCCTTTAACCTTAATAGTCCATCATTTACACTTATTATACAACTTCGGCATGTAGGTATTCTTTCTATGGTAAGAAAGAATTATACCTCTATTTTGGTAACATTGCTTTTTAATTGCGAGAAAATATTCTTAGTGCATATCTTGATAGCGTAATAAGATCAAATATAGTAAAATGATATGTAGATTTATTATTTGCTCAGACATAAGTAGTATATGATCACAATGCCTGGCATGTAATAAGTGCTCAATAAGTGTATTAAGAGGGCAAATATAACATACTGTTATTTCGATTTTAATGGCACATTAAAACTCAAAAAAATCCCATCATATATGTTGATATTAATGGCAGAACCATTGTAAAAAGTGAAATATTGTGATGTATACGAAACTGTGACTTTGTTGTCACAGAGTAATCACCTAGACTTTGAAATTACTTTATTAATTCTAATGTATAACATATTAAGGCAAAATCATAACAGTCTACTACAGGACTTATAATTAGTCTTTGTAAATAAAGTACACAGATAGTATTCATAAAGCCACTTCCATACATATTAGCTCAAACTAAAATACATAAAGTATTAGCTGAAGAAAACAATGAATACTTTGCTCATAAGACAGGTGGCGTCGAATACAGTTTCATAGGGCTGTCTCCCAAAGATCAATACTCGAAGAAAATTCCTGTGTACTGCCATAAAATTTCAGAGACTGTTCATGGAGGAGAAGTGTTTCTTCAAGATTACTTCCACTGATGTTCTGGGCATTAAAATGATTTAGATTACTATATCTAAAAAAGAAAGAAAGGTTTTTTTAGGACCAGATGTAGATGACTTGATAAATCATTTGCTTTCCTCCTGTGCTTGTCTACCTTATATCATGGGCCCATAGATACTGGCACAATGGTGATGATTATTTAAGAGCACTGCTCACTGGAACAGTCTTTATAAAACAATTTTAGTGCATATTAAGGTGTCTCATAAGAACCTTTAGATGGCGCTCTTTTACAACCTGCAGTGAGTCTGACAACCAGAGACTGTGAAGTCTGAAACCCTAACAACTTTACAGATTTCATGGCGGCCAAGACTCACTCACAAAAAGTTTATCAGACACATTAGGGATTTGTAAATTTGGCACTGAGACTATGTGGAAAACAACAAGAAATCCATGAATATATTTCTAGAAGGTGTGCCCTCTACCCCTGACCCAAGAAAAACCTGGTTTCCCTGAATGTCTTCTAAGTGCCAGGCATCATGCTAGGGCACTAAACTCACCCTAACTTGTTGATTCTTATTACAACCCTGGATGGATGGAATCATCCCCATTTCACAGATGGGGAAACTGAACTTTTGAGAGGTCAGATAATTTTCTTGGAGTTCATACCAATAGAAGTTGGCAGAGCCTGAGTTTGGAATAAGAACCTCTTACTACTCAGAATCCTGGTCTCTCTCTATAGCATGCTGCCTCTAAAGACAGACAATTTTCTTTAACACTTTTGAGTGAGCTCCAGGGGCACAGGAATTTCAGACTGCTTTATTCACTGCTGTATTCCTAGTATCTTGTCCACAGCAGATGTATAATATAGATTTGTTGAATGCACAAATGAATATGGGTTATAAGTTTGGTTTTATCAAATACATATAAGTCTGTAGGATCAGACATTTATTTTTGACTTGTGAAGATTTCCAAATCTAATTTTACCTTCTTTACCTTCTCAATAGTTTGCTAAAAAATAGCTGAAAGGGAAGAATGTACATGAATAACTGGTCATTTGTCTCTGATTTGTGTCACTTTCAATAATTGTTGCAGGTTAGACACAAAAGACTACTAGTATTATTGACACAATAAATACAATAATAGATGTCAACTTTTTAAGATGTGTTATACAACATTGGAGGGACAGTAGGGTTGTTATAAAAACAATCACCCTTTGCCACCACTCCTGGAAACATCTATATTATCTTTTTCTTTTAGCATCCAGTATGGTATGTGTATATATATTAAGCGCTATAAAGATGTTTATCTAATATTTTTCAGCAAGTAAAAGATATTTCTTCTGTCTACTTTATCTACCCACAACCTGGAGAGCCTCAGGTATGACATGTCACCGTGGTCCTATTTCAGGTTTGATGGAGGAGGACTCAAATATAAACAATCAGGGAGCAGGGATTTTTGTTTGTTTGTTTGTTTGCTTAGTTGCTTGGTTGTTTTAAGTCTGGTCTGACATTCATGGATCATTCATAACCGTACTCAGATGATATCCCAGTGACCCTGACAAGGTAGTTTGGTTCTAGGACTTATACCAGGATTCCATCACACTAATAAAAACTTGGTGGTGGAGGTGTTCTCTAGTACTAACACAGACCTAAGGCCACCTGTGTATTGGTGTGGATGCTGTTTCATAATTAATCCACTGTCCTCAAAATCTTGAGGACAAGAATAACTCAGGACTGTCCTGTTCTTAATAGATTTGCCACTGTTATCTGACTCTGAGAACCCTTGGGTGTGGTAAAAATTGGATTGTGATTAGGTATGTACTGTGATCAAACACTATCTGACTCTTAAATAATATGTTTCAATAATATTGTCTCTGGGACGCCTGTGGTTTCTCCTGTTTGTTGGCATACTTATTGTTTGTTAGTGTCTGACAATAACAATCACTGTAGAAATAAATTAGAATCATGTACTGCTCATGGAAGACACTGATCTTTCTCAAATTCTATATGATTTCTTGTCTGACTCTTTTGGCTTGGCCTGTCTCATCCCAGTGGGGAATTGATAACCAAGGCAATGTGTTCCTTTGCTCTCACATAGTTGGTTCTAGCCACTTAATCTCTGCAGGCAAATTTTCCAGGCTTTCTTTTCTTCTGATATGTGACATAGATTCTTTTCCTGTAGAGTGTCTGATTAACAGGTGACAGTAGGTATAGTTACTTTAATTGAAGAGACTGGTTTCCTCCTTACCCACCAGAGTTAAGGGGTTGTCAGAGAGCAGGTAGAGGGCTCCTATGGTGCTTAGAAGCAGCAGAATATAGGAGAAATTATAGGCTTTAGAGACAAACAAACTTGGTTCTGAATTTTAGTTGTGTGAACTTACTCAAATTACTTACCTAGATTCTTACTTTAGTTTTCTTACATACAGTGATAAGATCTATGTAATGAGAAGGGGTAGAGATTAAAAGAGGTTATTTGTGTGTGTCTATCATACTGTCTAAATATAGGATTACTCAACACATGGAAATTCAATTTTTTCCCTTCCTGCTCTCCCTCAAAAAGTATGCAGAAAAAGCAAAAGATAGTTTACAGGAGATGGAGATATAGTAAAAAATTAGATTTATTTTTAAATAAACCCAGTATTATCATTTAGTCCTTTCTCATATTCGATTCCTCCAATCTCTGGTGCTTTGTATATTTTTATCCTCACCTCCTTCTCTGCATCTCACTCTATCATCTCCCACTTCTTTTTAGTAACTCATTTGCTTAACAATCACTAAGAAAGAATCACACTAAATTTTAATTCAAGCTCAGTGTAGACTGGTACTTTGCTTTCTTCAATTCTATTTTTTTAGTGCCTAGAACAATGCTTATTATGTTGGTTGAATGAGTGGATGAATGAATAGATGAGTAAGGAAACTCCTGAGCTAATAGATTCTGGTTACAGTGCTAATTCTACCTGAATTCAGCCCATAATCATGATTATCTTGGCCATACCTCAGCATCAGTCTAGGATAAGAATAGAAAAGGAAGAAAAGAGCATAAAGCAAAATATGAGGCTATTATTATTACTATTACTAACATTTGAGGACATTTACTCATCCTCATAATAACTTTGTGATGCAGTTACTGTTCTTATTGTTTCCATCTTACAAATGAAGAAACTGAGGCTTAGCAAAGTTAAATAGCTTCCTGAAGTTTATACAGCTTAGTTGTGGAACTGAATTAAACTGGGCTGACTCTGGAGACTGCCTTTTAAACTACTTCATGAAAGACAAGGGTCAAATCTTACCATGGGACAAAAAATAAAAATCGAGAAACAGTACAAATGTGTGAGTATTGGCAGATGGGCACCACTTATGTGTTTGGAAGCAATGGATAGAGGAGAAAGAGGCCTTGCCTTCAGCTCCAGTTTTTGTTGATTGTTTTGCTGCAAAGCTGAGGACATTGTTGTTGGATCCTTCTACAAGACCGGTTTTCTAATTTGGTTTCAATCTGAGAATGAGAAACATTTAAGGGAAATTATATATTGTGGAGGGTCAGTTTGACAACTTACACACTTGGAAGTTAAAAAATTTTAAATTCAGGTAGACTTTGGATTTTGTCATTAATTCTGTGATTTAAGTGTCCTTCTCCTATACTGGATCATAAGCTCCATGAGAGCAAGAGCATAAGTGGCACTATACATTATTGACTTACAGAATTTATATCCTTCTAGTTGACCACAGTACCTATCACATAACTGATGGTCCAAAAGAAATTTATTAGATGAATAAAAGAATGATTTGAGCAAAGGAGAAGTGGCAATGGATGGGATAAATATGACTAAACAGATAAATGAATGGAGAGAAGCGAGGAAAATGAAGATCTGTTTCATTCCCACTGTGCGGTAGATATTATGCTGGTCCTTTATCAGAATTCATCTCCTCAAAGCCCACAAGAGGTTGGTATTATTGTCTTTATTTTCACATGTGTGAAAACAGAGGATCAGAGAGGTTAGACGGTTTGCTCAAAAGTACACAGCCATCCAAGAATATGTCATTGAAAGAGAGTGGTACACTGCAATGGATAAATGGTAGATGAAACATATTAAGTCATTGAATGGTCTCAGGTGACTGGCTAAATGATTTTGCCCAGTTTGTTATTGACCTTGAAATGATCACTGCTGATTTAAAGTCCTGAATGGAATCCAAATCTTAAACATCATTAGATTTCTAGCTATTTATTTAATGATATTTGTTTTTAATGATAATGATTCATTCATTATTATTACCAAAATGGTTATTTCTAATTCTAAAGTGGTACTACATAGCGGAGAAAAAAAATCTTGCTTTAGAACATGTTTTAGAATCAGGTAAAGCACTGTTTTATTATAAGGGTCGATGGAAAAAATGAAGCCTAAATCAAAAGTTTTGCTCTGAATAACCTATTAAATTTCTCCAATATGCTAATTTGTCCAGTTATGGTGTACAGGAATGCTGTTGGCTCAGTGATGGTTTTGAGATCAATATTTCATGAACTCAGAAATTGTTCATCCTACCACACACATACTTACCTTTGTGAAACACTCCAGAATCCCAGGATGTTCAACAATGTTAACGATGCCAAGAAGAAGAAGAAGCTTTCTAAATTGCCTTTGTTTAATGTGTTTGGAAACCAATTGCCTGTTTGGAACAAGTGTAATTGTTATTCAACTGCAGAGTTGTAAGTTTCTGTGAATATTTTATCATTCCACATTTCATAGAGCTTTATTCGCTTCAATAATATCTACACAGCAGAAAAAGCTCATCTGAAACTCATTGTCAAAATTTATTTAATTCTGTAAATAACAGTAAAATGACAAGCAAAACGCTCCAAATATTTTGAAGGTCAGGAAAACTTAATTTACATAACACAATTTAAGTTTCAGAAGAACAGGGCTGTAAAAGTAACCCTGATTATCCTATTAATTTTCAGGAACCATGTTTGTCTTATTCATTCTTATATTTCTAGTATCTAGAACAATGCATGTAGGGATTGTTCAATAAACATGCATTGAATGAATGAAAAATACTTGTCATGTCCAGGTAGTCTTATGCATAAGCTAATTATAAAGTTAGTGATGTAATATGTGTAAATACCAGATATTACATTATTTTGGCAATTTAGGTAAATCCAGTGTTACTTTATTATAATATCAAAGACCCTATTGATCAGGTTACTTGCAATCTCTGGTGACTTGAAGATATTCTTTTGAACTGATGAATGATTTCTTTGATTTAATACTTCTAAATAAGATCCTCACTTCCTTTTATATATACCAATTGGTATATATGCAACTATTACATGAGTGTATATAAAACTATTTAGGATTCAAAGTAATTGTTTTTACCTTGCTTGTAAATTTAACTTTTGCTTTGGATTTTTGCTATAACTCTCTCTCTTTAAATATCCAAAATCTCTCTCTCTCTCTCTCTCTATTAATCTATATTATCTCTCTCTAAACACATTCAATTTTTCTTTAGTGAGTTTTGAGATATTATTTGATATAATGTGTTATATATACAACACTTATTTTTATGTAATACTTTTTAAAATCAGCAGTGGGATCTTAGTATTAATAAATAATTACAGATGGTATTACGGAATGTTTAAAAAATTTTTTAAAGGCAACAATCTCTTCAGAGAGAACTTAAATTCAGTTGCAGTTCTGAATGAGCAGAATATTTCCAAAAAATGTTATGCATTATGTTTTGGCACTTTCTTGCTTTTTTATAGGAGCACCTCTGACAATGGGTTGTGAAAAGGAGTGTAAGATCAGAGTAATCAGTCTATGTGCCAATAGACTTGATTTTCAGTGCCATCTTTGGCACATGGCTTATGGGTTGATTCTTGAACTAGAAAATGGTTCTTGGCCTCTCCTTTGACAGTACATACTTTTAAATGGGATTTGAATTAAATGCTCTGTTCAAGGTTGATAGTCAGCAAGTGCATAAGTATGACAGCTGTGATTAATTGTGCCACTTCCCATTTAAAGCTGTTTCTCCTCTGTCATTTAACTTCTCAATGACTATTATTATGGATCAACCATGAAAATTAGCTTGTGTCCATTATAGTCTAGGACCTATAAATGAAATGTGGTATTGAGTTTAAAGCTATTTTGTAAGTTCTACTTCCCCATTTTATCAATTTGTGTTCCATTACAATAGAAATTTATGATTTTATTGCTATATTGACATGATGCCTTCATCTGATATTTAGGAGCATTTTCACTGGATGATTTCCTCTCTGCCTGGCTATTGGGTATTTTGTAGCCCTCCATGTGTATGTGTGTGTGTGTGTGTGTGTGTAGAAATTAAAATTTTGATTGTACTTGAATGTGGGGGTGGGGAGTTGGGGTGGAAGTCAAGGAAACGTGAGATAACATCACGCATATTTTCAGGAAGAGCTACCCCATCTGCTAAGCCTATGCAAACAGTCCTATTTTTTTTATTTCTCTTGAATTAATATCCCAATCATATTTCTGCCCTTTTCATTTCACATCAGCATTTTGCATGTCATATGATTATACCATTTTATCACCATGTTTCTCTGGCTAGAGTAAGAGGAGTTTGCACGGAGTATGTGAAGCCTTAGAATTAACATGACATTAATTCTTCTTGGAGCATGAATTTTGGTTCATAATAAGTAATTGAAAAGACTATTTTTATATTATAACAAAGTCAGATGAGGAAGAAGAATATAAATTTTGTATGATCTTTAAAGGTAAAACATAATATTTCTAAGAAATTGTGCAATTACAGCAAATACCAGCCTATCAGGAGACAGCACCACATATCCCTGGATGTGCCAGTGTGCTTGTGTCTGTCACTGGGAATCTGTGGTGGGCACAGATGAGAAGCACTGTGACTTAGTATTGGGCATGTGGGGTGACAGAAGAATGTCTTAATAGAAAGATTCTAGAAAGGCAGTGGAAATTCATGAGTAAAACAAAACATTTTGTGAGTGGAATTATTCTAAAAATAAAATGAAAGATTGCCATATCACCTATTTGGATTCTTGATAACACTCTTACATTCCTTCATAAATACCATTTTTAGAGTTCAGTTTTCTTACTAATGCTGATTTTCATTCTAGTACTAGATTTTTTTACTTATTTAGCTATAATTTAACGTTCTCTGTGTAGCTGATTTATATGGTGCTCTTCCAAGTAAAAATAATCATTGCCTGAGTTGACAGCATGGAATAAACACTAGCATCAGGTTGGAAAAAAAGATTCATTATGAAACCTAAAATTTGCTTTATTATGTAGAGATTGTCTATGCAAAGACATAGCATTGGGTACAAAAAGATATAGAAAGAGCATGGGCTTTGGAGTCAGAGAGACTTTTGAAGTCAAATATTATCTCTATTATTTAATAGTTTTGTTGTTGGGCATTTGCCCAACTGGACCACTTTAGCCTTGATTCTCTAAATTAACAACAATACCACTCTCACTGAGCTGTTAGGGGAAGTGAAAGAGATAATAGATGTCAATGGTTGGACACAGAGGAGGCACTCCATAAACATTAGATTATCTGCTCCCCATACTTACTTTTGAGGTATTTCATACAAAATCACGTAGCCTCCCTGAGCTTGATCTTGGGCCCATTTCTTGTCAGATATTTCTTCATGTTCTATGTGCCATTTTTTAAATCATTATCCTAGGACTGGTTGTAAAATGTTCCATTTAACTTTGTCAGTTGACTCAGCTCTTAGGTACTATAACTTTATTTTAGTAGCTTATAAACTTTTATCGTCGTAATTCACATTTGTGCCATTTTTTATCTGACATTTCTAGTAGCTGATTGAAATCAGGAGCATCCTTGAAAAAGGAGCTAAAGAGAACACTTTAGGTCTAGAATGGAACTAACTAAACTGCTCCAGATCTTAGGTGGATAGGAAGGTTAACACTATGAGAAAAAAATGTGCCACATAAAGAGTCTGGGATCAGTAATTGCCATTTGTTAATACTCACAATGAACCCTAGCTAAATAGTTTAATAGTATAACCAGCTAGTTAGTAATGAGACCATTGAGATAATAGAACACATAAAATATTTGGACTTGTTCAAACGTTTCCCAAATACTTCTAGTTCAGATAGATTTATTTGTTCATTTAAAAATCATTTAAGAAATTTTCATGTACCAGGAAATAGACATTCCAAGTTGCTCAAGAAAAAGATTCCTATATTAGTATGGGCGACATGCAAACAGGTATTTACTCTGGGATATTAGCCCTAATAGATACTAAATAAAGTGTTCCTATTTGTCTTAAATTATTATGATCATTTAGGAAACAAAAGGACTAAAGAATTATCTAGACTTGTTCTTGTATTTTGTAGATTAAAGAGTAAAGGCTAAAAGAGGCAAAGCGAAGCATCACTCAGCAGCATCCTCATCCTCTTACTCTTACGACAACTGCACCCCGATAGCCCTCGTTGATGCTAATGGAACTACCACTTTTATGACTTTCCTTAACATCTTCTCAACAGTTTAAAAATGCCTGAACAGCAGTCTTTGAAATAGCTTACCCTAAATATCCTCTAAATACCTAAGACAACGTTTTTACCTAAATCATGGGATTGACATTCAACCTATTGTGAGAGTCTTGGAGTCATTTACACTAAATTTAAGGCTTTTGAAATTAAATTGAGAAACATATGGTGACCTACACATGCTGTGATACTATAAACTGCACAAAGTTGCTAATATGAAAGAGGAATATACTTTATTTCTGTCCCATATTATGACCTGTATTGTAAGACCCAAAATTTCACATGCTGTCTTTATGTCTTCAATCTTCACAGGGCCCTCAAGGCTTAACCACATGTTTTCCTGCCCTCATCAGATGTGCTTCCCACCCAGCTGGAAATTCTCCCCATCTGGTTTGTTTCCCTACTAGATAGACCAGCTGCGCTCTACTCGGTCCCCAACCTAACAGCTTTCACTTCCGTACCAGACTTCAACATTATTCAAGCAAGGAATCACATCTTTCTGCAGGAACCAGGGGGTTCACCTCATCATTCTGCTGCCACAAGCCTGCCCCCTACAAGACTCTGCTTGTTAACTCTGTTCCCCAGTGTAACTCCCATTTGAAAGTTCTCCTCCCTTGGGCTGTGAGTATATGTACTAAGAAACTGCTGTCAGTCTCATCTGCATAGTGTCATGTTTTCAGCCATCTTATACTATTTAGGTTGAGGATCCCTCCCTCACCAAGGAGGTGAAGAGGAGGTGACTAGAACATACCCTTACCACAGAAATCAATATCAGTTCTAGACAGAATATTAGTAGCTACTGTTGCTCTAATGCATAATTATTGTTTGGGGGAGAAATAGCCCCTCCATATATGCTTCAAAATAGTACCCAGAGCTTTTAAACTACATCAGAGAGTACAACTTCCATAAACCATGGGATAAGAGGACACTGCATCCAAAAAATATAGTTCCTAGGTAGAGTTATACACCGGCCAGGTATCAATCAAAATGACCTCACTTGTCAATCATTGAGGAATGCCTTTGGAACCACCTCATCATGACCCAAATATAGGGCAGATATTCCCACTTCTGGGTCTGTTTTTGCCCTTCTGGGCTCTCTTGTTGGTGGCCTTTTTGTTGGTTATAGCACTGAGACCATGTGCCTTCTTGAGCCATACTTTGTCTCTATCTATGTGCTTCCTTGAGGCATTTTTTTTCTTTCTAAAATATATTTGTAATAAAACTACTAAATCTGAATGACCTGTGATTCTTCACTGCTGTCATTTGAGGAAGAACCAAGGGAAAATGCTAATTACGCGTCTGCACCATCGTTGTCACTCTCCCTCTGGTTACTGTTGGGGCGACACTGAACTTCGATCGGCCCCAATGGTGACACCTCTGCATCCTTGGATTCCCAATCATGGATTGAAAATACTGTTTTCTATCCTTAGTTGGTTGAATCCAAGGATGCAAAACCCATAAATACAAAGGGCCAGCTATACTCATTGAAAAAAATTGCATATAGTGGACCATGTAGTTCAAACCTGTGTTGTTCAAGGGTCACCTCTAGTTGGTCAAAGAGGAAATGAAACCCACAATTACGGAGTACTTAGAAAATAAAGAAAGTGAGGAAATTGAATTTATAAATTTAGGGATACAGATATACATTCTACACAGGGGCACTTTAAAAGGGATGTGTGCTTTCATTTTTAAGGTAAGAATTATCAAACAAAACAAAATAAAAAACCCAAGAGGCCCAAAATGGAGTCACTTGCCCCCAGGAAAGCAAACTGACTTAATTGCAGTTTCAGACTCTTCCAGGAATATGACCTTTAACCTGTCAGTCTGGAATTTCCTGATAAGCATGGTAGACCCCTGTCATTCTTCCAAAGGAAAATGACCTTGCCTGAAACAATTCTTCCTTTTCTTTTGCTAATAATTTTCTCGTCCCACCCATTTCTGCCTATAAAAGTCCTCCATTTTATACAGTTCCACAGAGCTCCTTTATTTTGCTAGATAGGATGCTGCCTGATTCATGAATCATCAAATAAAGTCAATTAGATCTTCAGATTTACATAGTTAAATTTTGTTTTTTAACAGATTGAAAATAAATGAACTAAACATTGAGCACACACACACACACAAATAGAAAACAAATAAAACAAGTCTAAGAAGGTAAAATAAAATAAATAAAGATGAGAGCAGAAAATCAATATATGAAAGTATATTAGATTTAAGAGTTCTTAGAGCTTATTCATTACAGAAAAAAATGGAACAAAACCTCTGACAAATCTGGTCAGACTGTATAAGAAAAGAAACAGAGCAGATAACAATCTTTATTTATGAGTATATTATATTAGTATCAAAAATCTTATAGAAATGGGATAATTACTTAGGAAAACATTAATTGTGAAAATTGAACCAAGAAGAAATGAAAAATCTTAATGACAAGAAATAGTGGGAAAAAGTTACAAAGTATTATCTTTAAAAGAGACATTAGGTCCTGAATGTACCTTTTAATTTTCATATAAATAGATTTTTCCTCTAGATCTTCCCAGAGCACAGCAAAAGGATCATCAAATATTGATGCTGCCAAGTATTATTTATTCCATGTAGGTAAAGATGATTTAATATTGAAAAAATCTATTAATTAAATATACTGTAATGTTATGAGCAGTAAGAAAATCAAAAGGTGATCCCATGAGCTGTTTAAGAAGCATTCGATAAAATTTAACCTGATTTGTTTAAATTTTAAAAAACAAGAAATAGAAATTTTTTATGCTAAAGAGTATCCTTTAAAATTATCTTTATAAACCTACAAATATTCTTAATAGAAAAATATGAGAGATTCATATTAAGTTCATGAGCAAGGTAAAACATGACTGTCCTCTAGTCTTATTGCCCTCAAAGTTCTGTGTTCTGATGAAGACACAAAAATAAGAGTTAGTATTGGAAATACAAATAAAAAATCATATTCATATTTGAGATTAGATAACTTTGCTGTAAAACTTAAAAAGAACAACTAAAATACTCATAAATTTTCTAAGGAAGTTTTTGAAGTTGGATGCGAGATGAACACATAAACATTAATAATTTCCCTATATAATAGTGATTATCTCAGTGAGTTGTAATGAGGAGAAATGATTTTGTTCCTAATAGCAAAAAGAAAATGAGCATAAAATGCCTACATAACTCCTACAAGAACTGTTTAGGATATATACATAGAAGAAAATATCTTATTGAATTGAATTTTTAAACATTGAATAAATTTAAAAATTTATGTTATATATATAGATGGGACACTAAATATTGAAAAGGATTTTTTAAAAATTAACTTTTACTTATTTTATTAAAATAAAAATAGGAAATAGAAAAATAGAAGAAAATTTATGCAATAATTGCCATTACCCTTTCATTACCTCTTCTTTATAGTTTAGATTTATTTCATCAGATATTACCTTCACAGTAGAAAAATAGTATTTTAAAATCCTTAATCAATCATACTTTAGGAAAAATTTGATTTTTAAAAACCGTTTGATTTATTGTAAAACAACTGAAAGTGGTGGTTTTCCATCACAATCAATTCTTCAGCAATTGAAGTTCTGGATGGCAGTCTCGAAACTATAACTTAGAAGTTATGTGCCATGTATGAAACTGTCCTAAGATATTATTTGGGAAACTATAATACCTCAAATAACAATAACCAGTTGATTCTGAACCCTAAGACTTACTTCTGCACACCTAGTGTACTCACCTCAAGTATACATGGCATTGTTTTCAGTGCTACAGGATACTGCTTTTGATTGAAAGCAGATTTCTGCTGTCTCTTTTTGGAGGAGGAAAAGAGTGTTTCCTCTTTTTACTAATTATTGTTTTATTTTGAATGTAACAGAATTTTAAAAATCTCAATATGTGCTTTTTGGAATCTCTTCAAATAATAGTTGAGTACCGTGAGCCATTATTTCCTTTGGACTTCGTTAGATTTTTTTTTTTTAAAGTTATTTTTTGTAATGCTGGTGATCTAGCAGATGTCAAAAATTGTTGAGAAAAAACTGAAATGGATTTCATACCTTGTTTTATTTTAGACACATTTATCACTTCACTATGTGCTTTTTGCTCGGGAGCAAAGAAGTATGCAATTAAAAAAGATGTAACAGTCGTTCTCCAGAGTGGATGTGCTTCTGTGTCACGGGAAATAAACCCCGTGCAGCAAAAAAGAGCTGTGGTATCGAGAATCCACCATTGCTATATGATTTAGGCAACTTATATAACTTTCTGAGTTCATTTTGCTCTTATATATGATGGGGCTACAATATCTACCCCCAAAGAATTGTTATAAAGATTTAATGAAATAATATCTTTGTGAAATGCATATAGCAAGGTCTGCATATAACTGACACTTAATAAATGTTAATTTCTTTCCTTCCTTCTTTCAGTAACCTGATTTAAATGCTTCATTTGAGATTCATAGCTCTCCTACCTGAGTTAATTTTTAAAACACATTAATTTTCATGATACCTGAAGGAAATAATACCTAACAACTATATTCTACTTTGACTTGTCTACCATTTTTTCATATTTGTCTAATAAGTATTCAAATTATTACCTTCAATTTACAGACAGGGAAAAGGCACAGAGAGGCTGAGCTGTTTTCCTAAAGTCATGTTAAGGAGACTGAATAAATATGTGTTGAACAAATGGGTGAACTGAGATTGGGCCGCAAACCTGCACATGCTCAATACATTTGCTCTTATAACAGTGTCTACATGGGGACTTTAATTTGCATTTTCCATTTCTTGGGAATTGTGGATTAAAATGAAGTCAAGTTACTGTTTCCAGGAAGGGACACTGTGTCTTTCAAAATTGTGGAAAAATCACTATGCATTGTTCCGCTGAAGTGCAGAGAGAAAGGGGATTGTGATATTTGGGATAACAAGCTTTCTTATAAGGGTGAGTTCTTTTTCTTGAAGAGCATTGAGAGGTAAAAACCCATCAAGATAGTGTGTTCTCATGATGATTTCAATGAATTATCATGGAAATGAGTTTCAGAAGAGAGGTAATGCTTCGTGATAATAGCCCGATAATGCCATTAGCTATGAACTGTAATTGTAATAGCATTAGTCAAATGAATATATCTGATATTAATTTGAGTGTCAACTATTTCTATAAGGTTCATCTTGTTAATTAAACATCAGCCTTGGTATTATTAATTCAGTATCTAGCCAGTACTTGCACATAGTAGGAACCCAGAATACATTTGTGGACTGAATTAATAAAACAATCTCTAAGTGGAGCTATTTAAAATAGTAAAATAGTAAATTTAAGTCATATTATGGATATAGCAGAAACTGATTTTGTCCAATATTTGCTTGTTTGTACACACTGTTCTCTCATTTGCAACTCCCATTAGCTAATGGTATAGACATTAATTTCAGAATTTGAGAAGATAGCTATTCTTATTTTTTGAATATTTGGAAGGAAATAGCCTATGCGATTTACCCCAAACTACTCAATTTAAGAATAGAGTTTGTGCCTTTCTTCCTGTGTCCTGTAGTCTTTAGACCATTTTAAAAGCTACTGGGCAGCTTCATGCTGGCCTTGAGCACCTGAATATCACTGGGAATCATGCTTCAGGTATTTTGGTATTGCTCTTCACGATCGTCAATATTAACTGGGCCTTCAACAAGGCCAGCAGTCTTACCTTCTCTTTTAAATCAGCTTTTTTTTTTGCAATGAGTTCCTGTCTCCCCCTGTTCTTCCTTCTTCTCATTCTCATCTCATCCTAATCCCCCTTTGCTCTCAGGAATGACTTGCTACTTCATAAAGAAAGTTGGGATCCTCGAAGGGAAGATTCCAGCATCTTTCCAAAACCAGAACTACAAGTATGCTTGAACTGCCACCATCTTCTTCTTCTCTCTGTTTTAGTTCAGGAAAGAAGTATATATTCTTTGATAAGTCAATCTCCCTTCTTTCACTTGCATTTTTGACTTCTCCATCTATACCAGATATTTTTATCAGTTAAATATGCTCAAAAATCTCTCAAAATAGAAAGTATCTTGAACCCACATCTAAGCTTCCCAGATAAAATACGGGAGTCACAGTTAAATTTGAATTTCAGAACAATGAATTATTTTTTAGGATAAGCATGCCCTGAATATTATACAAATAATTTTTTTTGTGTGTATAGTAAGCCTACAGTATTTCATGGGACACTCTTATACTAAAAAAATATATATATTTATATACTATATGTGTGTATATCTATATTTATAATATCTATATTTATATATATACATATATATATATATATTTTGCTGTGGAGCCGAAATTAAAATTTGACTGGGTGTCCTAGATTTTAATTTGCTAAACCTGGCAAATCCTTTCACATCCCCATCCAGCCACCACTTTATCTCTTAAATCTTCAATGCCAAGTTCTTTAAAAGAGGTGTTTAAATGTGATACCTGTATTTCTTCGCTTACTAGAAATTCTTCACCCTACTCCAATTTGATTTTTATTCCCTTCTTACCACTGAAACGACTCTTGCTAAATTATCAGTGATCATAATGGTGCTAAATCTATGTTGCTAGCATTTAACACAATTTACCATTTCCTTCTCTTTTCTTCAGTGAATACACACACACACAGACATATAGATGTGAATTTTTTTCACTACATCTCTGGCTGCTACTTTTCTTTATTTGGCAGGCCATTTCTCCTGTATCTTACCTCTAACGTTGAGGCTTTTCAGGTCCAGGTCCTCGTCTCCTTTTTCTCTTCATTCTTAATTTTCACACTAGGTAATTTCATTCACTTCTATGGGTTCAAATTTTATTTTTGTGCCAAAGATTCTTATATTTATACATCAATCCCAGATCTTGTTTTTGAGCTCCAGATATTTCTATCTGGATGTCTCATGCGTATGTCAAACTTAATGTGTTAAAAAATGAATGGGTGGCAAGTTTTTAACTCTATTCGTCTTCTAGTGTTCTCCACTTAGAAAATGGAATCTTTGCCCCCTCAATTGCTCTTGGCAGAATCTGGGATGCTTCCTTGATACCATTTCTCTCTCCTGCATCCTACTGCCTCCTGACTCTATCAAAACAATCACTAAACACTATTGACTCTATCTTTAAAATGAAGCTTATATTCATTCATTTCTCTCCATCTGCCTACTTTCTCTTTAGTTCTTCACTATCTGTACTTGCCTGGATGACTTCAGTTGTGCTCTTCCTGCTTCTTCCAAATCATTCTCTTCCCTTTCAAATTATACAGCATCTATAATGATGTTAAAACACAAATAGATCATGTCACTTGCCTGATGCCTTTATGATTTCTCATTACATTCAAGTTAAATAAATCCCTATAAGCCAAAGATCCTGCATGATTTTGCTTCTAACTCCTCTAACCTGACTTCATGCGATTTTCATCTCAGATTCTCTCTTCAGAAAATATTTGCTGAATATTTTCAGGTTACTGATCTTTTCTGAGTTTCCTTTGGTACACCTAGTGATACTCTACTTTCAGACCTTGGTATATGTGCTCCCTAACAGGAAATACCTCACTCCTATACTCACCAAGTCAAATACCACTCATCCTTCTAGTATCAATCTCAATCTCAATTTTAGGCACTCTCTTAGTGTAAATATGGATGTGTATCTAACTCTATCTAGACTTGTAAGTTTGCCATGCAGAGGAAGCTCCATTAAATGACATGGGTCTATGAGGCCAAGAAGAACCTCAGAGCACTGCTTTATTTCATTTCGTCTCAAACTAGACTTGGAATTGAAATTGAATAGAACAAATGAGCTCTGTATTTAAGAAACATTCTTTTTTTTTTCTGAGGAGTTATTAAAGTGCCATACCAGAATATCATATCCATACCCATCCTAGACCACTTGGAAAATGTTGAGATCCTCTTCTAATTACAATAGCAACAACAAAAATCATTTTTGTGCACTTTTATTTATCTGGTGCTTTATATTTATTTCCTCTTGTCCTCACAGAATTCTTAGAAGTTAATTTATTAGTGACACCATTTTAAAGAAGGAGAAATTGATCAATATCTCACAGCTCATTAAGAGCTGAGTTGAGTTTAAACTCAGATTTGTCCAGCTCAAAGTTTTGTCCTTTCTACCTCTTGTGAGACAACAGCATGGACAATTGCTTTCCATAGTTTAAAGGGTAATCTGAGCTCTGTCTTGGTACTGTTATGAACCCTAAGGCCTTTGAATGGCTCTAAGTGTTTCTGTAGAGTCAAAGACTGAGAGTGTAGAATAAACTACATAACTCCATTGTACAAGGGGAGCTCTGCATCTGATTCTGACAGGACCATAAGCAGGGTTTGAAATACATAACTCCATTGTACAAGGGGAGCTCTGCATCTGATTCTGACTGAGGACCATAAGCAGGGTTTGCCTGTGGAAGTTATTGAGGGTCTGCAGAGTTAGCCACAGAAACTCTGGCACTACATCTGTTTACATACAGTAGAGTATGGGCTGGCTAAAGATAGATTATTGGATGGCAGGTCACTTCTTTTCCTCCTCTGGCTTTAAAAATTTGTCATCTCAAAACTCATGTGAATTTGGACCTGAGGTTTTGAAGTGAATTTGAAGAAACACATCTCTTGAAAAATAAGCATAGGCCTGTGAAATCCAGATGAATGTTTTTCCAGGTGCGTAAATATTTTCTTCTTTCAAGTTTACTGCAACTGCAAATTCCTGTTTCAAGAGCGACTAGATGATTCATTTGTTGGTCAGTAGCCTCAATAATCATAGATATTTACATGAGAATTTTAAAATATCACATTTTTAATTTAAAATAATCTCAGCGGGAATTAAACAGCTGAATTCTTTGTTCTTTTCTTGAATTCTGAGAAGGAAGGACTTATAGGTACAAGATGTACACCTTGACCTCTTGATTCTGTCCAATTATCCTTTTTCTCTCAGACACTCTGCTTTGGATCTTTCAATCACCTGTACATTTATAACTAAGATGTCACTTTTCACTGAATGCTATTTTGTTATTTTTGTCAAAAGTTAAGTTCGAACTTGTGTGAGAAAATTGATCTGGTTGCTAATGGGATACAGTTGAAATAAGCTGTTTGACTGACTTCTTCACTCCCTTATATTAGCATTGCTACTTTTAGATAAACTATTCCTGAAATGATTAGTGTAGGAGGATGGGTTTAGTCTTGTATCTTCTCCTTTAAAGCACTCAGAGTTAGAGATCCCAGAAGGATCAGTTTTCTCACTTGTACTGAAAATGTCACTCTAACAGTTATCTGTCTGCACAGTCAAGTTTTGAGAAATCTTTTGAATTTACCGCATTCACACCATTCTCCATCATGGTGCTAAAAATGACTAATGCAGCTTGGAGACTGGGAGACTGTGATAGCTGATTATCTTTTCCAATCATACACTAACACTCACTCACACACACACACTTACATACACACATGCTCAGCTGACATGAATCCTTGAAGGTTTAAAATATCCTATATGCTAAATGGAAAGTGGAGGCATGTGGAGTGCCTAAGCACATAAGTAACAGTGTTGGTTTCATTATGGTCAGCCCTGTCAAAAAAAATTGTCTGATTGTTTGACTAAATAGACTGCTCTTGTTTTTAACCAAATGGACCACTATAATATATGATTAAATTTTATGTTTAAAATAATTCTGACATTACAATTTTCAAATGCCTTATTTAATTTTATCTTCTTATCATCTCTGAGAAAAGTGAACTGCAGCATTTTCTTTTTTTAAGTAAGAGGAAATAGTCTTAGAGAGGTGATGACTTACTCGAAGTTAGGCATATGGTCAAAGGATCTCTCTCATTTAAGGGCCCTAATTAGTCACTATAAGTCAGTATAGAGTCACTAGAACCAAATCATCTAAATGAACATCATTTCCTTTTTTGACGAATGCTATATTGATAGCTAAAGGGACTGTCATAAACACAGCTATAGCCTATTCTGAGAAAGACATATGACAACATGTCTTGTGATATCATTCAGTGAATGATGGAGGAGTGTGTGGGCTGAATGATAGTAATTAAGTGAAGTGAGAGCTGATTAAATCCAAAAGGGAAGGATTAGTTGATTGTCATTAACTTGCAGTGAGGTCTTTAAGAATTTCTATAGGCTCTATTTTTGGTCCTGTCCAATTCAACAATTTAGCAGTTACCTGGAAGATGTCTAGGTACTTGGTTACTAAATTTGCAGATGACATAAAGCTAGTAAAGAAGTAAAGATTAGTAATTCAATGGATGACAGAATCAAGTTTTAAACATGTGTTATTTAGGATGATGTGTTGACATTTATTAAGGTTAAAGATAAATTTCTACATTTAATTAGAAAAAAAATTTGCGATAAGTGGAACTGAATGGAGAGCAGGTGCTAAAAATAGAAAAAGCTCCAGGTTTTAATTGACCATAAGCATGATGCAACTACCGAAAAAATCAACACAATCCCTGTTGGCATTCAGAGAGAGAGAGAGAGAGAGAGAGAGAGAAACTGAGAGATCAACTTGATAAAAGTCATATATCTATCCTGGTCGTATCCATCTTGAGTATTGTGTTTGATTCTCGAAACCATATTTTAAGAAAGATACTGACAAATTGTAGCTTGTTTAATGAATTGAAGGTGGCATATAGAGTGAAATATCAGGTAATCATGCAATGTGAAAAAATTGAAGTTGTTTGTCTGTAAAATAGAAGGGGATCATAATAGCTATCTTTATTAAGCACTACCATGTATATTAATTACTTAATCCTCAGAACAACATGATGAATTATTTATTTTTATTATTGGCATGGAAACTGAGGACACATAGCTAGACTACCTGGATTCAACTTTAGAACTTATTCTCTTAACACTGTGCTACCTTATTTCTCCAAATATTTATCAAATGTTTGAGGAGTTGCTATGTGGATAGAAAGTTAGGCTTATTCTGTGGAACATAGTTCTCATCAGATGGCCAGACTCAGGTTATATTTCAAAGGAGAGAATTTTTCTAGGTACCAGAAGATCTACTAGTTTTTGGTATAATGTTAGACTAGGTGACCTCTAAGGTAACATCCAGTTGTAGGATTCTAACTTATTAGGAAATGAATTGATGTAACACAATACTATTATAAACGGGAAAAGCCTGTAAATTAAATTATTTAGTGGTGTTCTTTTGAATGTAGGTTTAGAGAGTACCCCACTGCACATCTCATTTTGCTAAGATGTCCTCACCTTATGTCCTTAGTAAACCTTCTTTCATGGGCACTGAACTCTGCCAGAATTATATTAACTTTTATTTATTTATCTTTTACTTTATCTAGAATATTATCAATAACATATGCAGACCTCCAGTCAAGGAAGTTGTATTACAGAAGTAACAAATGTTATTAAAAAGCCATTACATTAGGTGACTCTAATAGCTGTTTGGTGTGTTGAAATCAATGTTGGAATTGGTTTCAGAACGCTGAGAGGTTCAGATCTCTGTCAGATACTACTTTTGATGACTGGAGCACTTCACTTTCTTTTTTCTCCCTTAAATGTTAAAATTAAAAAACAAGGATCATAATATCACCTTTCTAAGATTGTAGTAGTAAATGCAGTATTGTGTATGACCATACTAAGCAAATGATTATTAAAACTTTAGGTTTTGAGTGAAATAGTTGTGTATAAGAAAAAAAAAATTGCTTAGCCTTGTCCCTGGTTCCTGGGAGGTAAACTCTAAACCCTTTGAATTTCTCGAGTGATTGAAGTATCTCTGTTTTTCATGGCGAGCCCCTGAAGCCCAACCTAATGGTTTATGCAAAAGAGATGACTCAGAATGGGGCTAGCCAATTGGGAAGACCAACCATGTGATTAGAGGATTTGGGCTTTGAGCCTCAGATGTCAGTCAGCTCAACCTCTGGTAAAGGTAGAGATGCTGAGAGTTAAGTTTAACTAGATAGCCAAAGATTCATTCAATCCTGCCTACATAATAAAGCCTCAATAAAAACTCTGACACTCAGATGAGTTTTCCTAGTTGGCAATACTATGCCCACTGTCACACACTGATGTGCCAGTTAGCTGCTGCACCCGTGAGGATGAAGGGAGTTTCACTTTTGGAACTTTCTCAGACCATGTTCCAGGTGCCTCTCCCTTTGTCTCATTCTGATTTGTATTCTTTTGCTATTATAAAGCTATAATCATAAGTTTTGTGCTTTTCTGAGGTCTGTGAGTATTCTAGTGAATTAGCAAACCTGAGGAAGTTTGTGGGGACCTCTAAATTTATAGCCAGCTTATCAGACGTGATGGTGGTCTTGGGGACATCTGAATTTGTGGCTGGTGTCTAAAGTGAGGACAGTCTTGTGGAGAACATAACCAATAATGTTTGGCATAACTCTGGATAAGTTGCTTAAGCACGCATATGAAAAATTTAGATTTATATAAAAGATAAATGTAATATTTGACTTTGCAGTCTTTTAGAATATGTCAAAAGTGGTTTGATTATAGAAATTTATGTTTTTAGCAAATCTTCAGAAACATTTCATTGAGTAATATGAAGAAAAGAAACATGTTCAATACCTAAGATATTTTAGGTAGACATATAGTTAAGACTTTCCCAGGCTATCTTATAAAACGCTAATACCAATGCTTTGTTCCTTGTTTATATATAAAGAATCTAAGCACCAGAGAAGTCAACAACTTGCCACAGTTCACACAGTTACGACAGTTTGGATTTTAGACCTTTGAGAATTGGCACTATATCTCACTTAATTAAATGTAGCTTAGGGCCTGGCACATCATAAGTATTCCATGTGTGTTTTTGCTTAACTTACTAAGTTAACTACGAAAAAAGCAGGGTTTGATCTTGTTAATAACCATGGGGTGTAGAGTTATTCCCTAATACTCTACTCTACTATACCACAACATTTATCGCTCTTAATTTTATTGTTTCCCTACAACTCTGGAAATTTTATGAGGTTCAGAAGTGTTTATTTTGCCTTCTGTAGTATCCTCAGTGTCCATTATGACGTCTGGAACAGAGTTGTTCCTTGATAAATATTTTTTAAATGGAGATTTGCTGTTAAAAGAAGTTTCTATTTCATATAAGTTAATTTTTCTGTAGTATGAAAGTAAAGTAAATTTGTCAATTATAAGAGAACACAAACCAACACTTTCTTTACATTATTTTAAATGAACAACTATAAGTATTTTCGAAAGCAGAGAAGAAAAAGCTTGTGGTGTTTCCATAAAATAAGCAAAAGTAAATTAAAAAAAAATTAAACTATGTTAACATCTTAGAACAAAGAAATGAAAAAGTCTGTGAATTTAAAATATAGTCAAAGACATTTCACTGTGATAGCTAATCATTATTGTTATCCTGTTTGATTTTCTTACCAGCACATGTAAGAGTAGCACTTTTTATGTTTGCATGTGAAATTTTTATTTTGGTGTTTCTCCTGACCAAAATCATTTATTATTCAAGGTGCAATTTCTCTTTGGTTGTATAAACAAGATTTCTGGATAATCATGAGGAAGATAGATACTCCATTCTCCCATATTTATACAGGACGTACCTTTTCTGAGGATTATCTATGCCAAGTATGAGGTATTATTAAATATTGTCTCATTGAAAGACCTAATAAGAATATAATGACCAGTTTGTTTTAAAATACACTAAAGAAAGACAGCAGACAGGGTCTCATGAGAAGTGACATTCTGTAATTACCTCCTCCTATCAAAAGAAAAACAATTCCCAGAAATTAATGAATACAGCAGAGTCTATTTCCTATCTTAATTCTATCTTAATTGCAAAAGCGGATCAATTAAAAAAAAAGACTACACTGGCAGAGCCCCTCTTTTTAAGGGTTGTCTTCCAATTCTCTAGTCATCAAATCAATATATATAAGCATACCATAAATCTATTTTTACCTTCTGAGATGAGATATACCAACTCCACCAGCAGTGCTCCCGTGAAACAACCAAATCCATTGAACAGCGTCAAAAAATTCATAAAAGTTCCTCTGATGGTACGTGGAACAAATCTGTGTGATATTACAAAGACTGAGAGAAAAAAAGATCAGAATTTAGAATATACTCTCTAACATGCTTTAATAGATACTGTTCAAATTAATGTTGATTATATTTTAAAGAAAGCTTACTAATACAGTTAAAATTTTGGTTGGACTTTGCTAAAATTATATAGCATATATTATGATCTTATAATTTATAGATGTCTACGTGGAGTAAAATATAGCAAAATATATCCTTGTACAGCTACAAGAAAAATGTGATTACTTGGTGGTTGAGTATCTCAATATATTCATCCGCATTTCACCCTAACTCAAATATTTCTTATGAATTTTGGATTGCAGTGAGGCTTGTACTAGATGATATCATGGCAATCTATCAACAAGGTCTGTAGTTCTGTGAGTCTATGTAAATCATTAGGTTCTCTATAGAAAACTTGAATTTACCATGTAAAATTATCATGGAAATTAAGATCATGGGCTCTGAAGTTAGACAAGATTGTGCTAAAATCCCAGGTCAACTATGTACTACCTCTCTGAATTCAGCTAAGTTATTTAAACTTTCTAAGCCTTGATGTCTTTCTCTATAAAAAAGGAATCATCATTACTCACTTGCAGAGGCACTGTGGCTCTTACTTGCTATAATATATGTAAATGCATATTATAATACCAACTTATAGGAACTGAATAAGGTTAACTATTTTTAACAATAGTAATCCTACTAAATCAAATAGCTTTTACTTGTTCAAGGCACTGTGCAAAGGCCTTTATGTGCATTTAAATTATCCCATTTAAGGAGAGGATTTCAAAAAAGAGACAATAGCTTAAGCACTGGGTGTCCGAAAGGTTTACCTTTTCCCCACTAAGTCATTGTTGGAGTAATAGTAATGATGGTGGCAAAACGTTGAAAGAAAGTCATGAAGGAAATTTTTAAAATTTCAATTAAAATTAGTCTTGCTGATGATTTTTTGGATCTGACTCCAAAAGCAGTAACAACAACAACAAAAACATAAAAAGCTTCTGTACAGCAAAGGAAACCATTAACAAAATGAAAAAGCAACCTACTGAATGGAAGAAAATATTTGCAAATCACATGACAGATAACAGGTTAATTACTAAAATATATAAAGAACTCATACAATTCATTAGCAAAAAAAATATCTGATGAAAAAATGGACAGATGATCTGAATAGACATTTTTCGAAAGAAGACATATAGATGATCAACAGGAATGTGAAAAGATCAACATTGCTAGTCTTCAGGGAAATGCAAGTCAAAACCACAAGATACCACTTCACACTTGTTAGAATAGCTATGGTCAAAAAGACAAGAAATAATACGTGTTGGTGAGGATGTGGAGAAAAGAGAACCCTAGTGCACTGTTGGTAGGATGTAAATTGGTGCAGCCACTATGCAAAATGGTATGGAGATTCCTTAAGAATTTTAAAATAGAATTATTATATAACCCAGCAATTCTACTTCTGAGTATTTTTCCAAAGAGAATGAAAACACTAACTCAAAAAGATATATGCACCCCTGCGTTCATTGCAGTATTATTTACAATAGCTAAGATATGGAAACAACCAAAGTGTCTATCAGTGGATGAATGGATAAAGATAAATAGATGTGGGGTGTGTGTGCATGTGTGTGTGTGTGTGTGTGTGTGTGTGTGTGTGTGTGTATACAACTCAGTAACAAAAAAGAATAAAATTTTGCCATTTGTTACAACATAGATGGACCTGGAAGGTAATATACTAAGTGAAATAAGTTCAATGAAGAGAGACAATACTGTATAATTTCATTTATGTGTGGAATCTAAAAAACAAAACAAGAAAACAAAACAGAATGGTGGTTGCTGAGGAGAGGAGAGGCGGAGAAGGGGTGGCTGGGTGGAATTGGTAAAGGCTATCAAGAGATATAAACTTCCGATTATAAAATAAATAAGTAATGGGGATATAATGTACAACATGGGGGTCAATAATTTTGTAGTGCATATTTAAAAGTTGCCAAGAGATAAAATCTTAAAATTTCATCACAAAAAACCCCCACCAAAATTTGTAACTCTGTGTGGGAACCAATGGTAAGTAGACTTATTGTGTTGATCGTTTTGCAGTGTATACAATTATTGAATCAGTTTCAGGTTTTACACCTGAAACTAATATAATGTTATATGTCAATTATATCTGGATAAAAAAAAGAAAAATTTAATTAAAATAATTTTTATATCAGAAATAGATGAGAATAAGTATATATGATTTTGTACATACCATATTAACATAGCTATATGAAAACATACATGGTAATCTTAGGCATACATACTTAAATATTTATGATATTTATTATAATATGATATCTGGAATTTGCTTCAAAATTATATATCAAAGAGGAGCTGGGTGTGAAAATGAGGGTAGAGATGAAATAAGCATGGCCATGAGTCAAAACTTGTTGCAACTGGAACATGGGTACACAGGAGTTTATTATATTAATTTCTCTCTCTTTTGTATCTGTGTGGTAAAAAATTCACAAGAAAATACATCCAATAACAGGAAAAATTTTAGCTTTGAGTGGTTGAATTATTGGATTTTTAATTTTTCTTCTTACTCTTTTTACTTTACGAGTTTTTGTACAATTAGAGATCATAAATAAACATTATAGCTCATTTAAAAAAGAAAAGTAGCGATAGAAAACTGATATACTGTAAACACTAAACCTTTAGTTTCCTTAACTACTTCCTTCTCTCTCAGGAAAATTTCACCCCTGGTTTACCTGTCATACTTTACCCAAGTAAATGTATTTGTCTAGCACTTTTAAACCAACTTACTGATACATAATGTAAATATATTTATGTTCCTTCCTGCATTCAACATTTCTGCTTTGCTTTCTGCATGTCCTTCACGTTTTTATTTATCATCAAATAAACATTGAAAGGCGTCTTATGTGCACCCTAGGAAATGTGCTGAGTGCTGGGGCTGGAGGTGGGAAAGGCTTTGGTGCATCTTTCCTGGATTTTAAACTTTGGGAGGGCAGAGAGCAAAGATATGCATAATACTAAGGGCATTGTTAAACAGGCACTTAATACCACAAATACTTATTGGAGATGAAGATAATGATGGTGATAAATAGAATACTGTGGAGGAGGGCTTCAAATATTGATGGCAAGGGGCTGTGGATACCCCAGCTTTCCTGTACAGTGCAAATTACCAGTGGGACCCTGAAGCTAAGCTGCAAGATTTTTCAGGAAGATCCAAAAGAGAGTATGAACGAAATGCTGAAGAGGCTTTGGGAAGAAATGATTCATAGTTATAAAAAGAATTTGGCTTATGAACTTCCCTCTCTATAAATATGAGGAGACAAACAATGGGCAGAAAGACTAAGTAGGCCGATTTCTTTCACCGAGAAAAAGCACAATGTACGAGCCCATTATTACTCTGCTAGTTAATTATTAATCCTATGCTTTTCTCTTGCTAGAACTTCTGGTGCGGTATATAATTCATGAACACACTTTGCCAGCCTCTGCCTGCTGGTTAATCTCTCTTTGGTGTCATTTTAGTCGTTTTGAAAGCCTCCAGTTCCCCTTTATAGGACTTAGCTTTTCAAGTCCTTGGATCTCTGTTTTCAGACATCTTCTTGCATGTTCTGATCTTTTTTGACTTTAGTGATCATAAACTTGATTTTTTAGGTTTCGCGATACTCCTTTTAGCACATTATACTATAGGTATTACCAACAAGTCTGCCACTACTCTAAAATTCTCATTTTACTATGAAGATGCGGTAAAAAATATTTAAAGGGTATGTAAAGCTGATCTTCTTGCCAATAAGAGCTGAAATGTGCCTCCAGGTGGAGGCTGGTTAGTGTTTGCAGAGAAGCCCCATCACAGTGTATGCAGAATCCACAAACTATGGGGCCATAACCAACTTCCCTGAGGCACCTGATGCTGGAGACTCATTGCTGGAAATTGCTCTTATACAGTTAAAATGTGTTTATTATGTTTTGGTGAAAAGTTATTTTGAACATGTGGAGAAGTACCACAGTCCCAGATGATGGAACTTTATCAGATTATCACTTTCAGATAATTATTTCTTTCTCATGTCTAAAAAGCTTCAGATTCGAATTTCATATTATCTGATTATATGAGCTAATACTTCTGTTTTGTGCTGTCTGCCAATTTGTAGGCCATTTTCTTCTATTTTTCAGTTATCGGCTTCTCTCTTATCGTCACATCCTCTAGTACTACTCCTGCCTTAATTATTGTCAATTTTAATATACATATAGATTATCCTTCCAACCTGTCATACCTTGTTTTTTTACTTCCTCGACCTCCTCTCCAATGTCCTTGTCCTCCACTCTACCTTAGCCATTCATATGCATGGTCACACCATAAACCTTATACCCCAGACCAGGGGTTGGCAAACTACGGTTAAGTAAGGTTGAGCCTGACACCTATTTATAAATAAAGTTTTATTAGAACCCAGCCACACATTCATTATATGCCTATGACTGCATATACACTACAATGACAGAGCTGAGTAACTGCTCTTCAACCACACAAATGCTTGTTTTCCTCCAGGACCTCCACTCCATTGCTCTTTTCATTATTTTCAACTCTTTCATGTCTTTCAAGTCAATGCTACTCTTTTTACTCAAGTTAAGTTCCGTGGTCAATTGTTATAATTATGTTTTTTCACGTACCTCATTTCCTTGACTATCTTTTGCTTTCTGGAACTTTGGCAAAACAATTCACTGTCTGCCATCTCTGCTCCTATATCCATGCACCCTAATGTAGCTGAAGAAAAACCCATAACCATGTTAACCAACTCATTTTAAATTCCTGCCCACAAACCTCAAATGACCTCCTAATGATCCCTGATAACATTCTGTATCTCCCTAGTTCATTCATTCTCCCATTGTCTTAGACAACAATTTCATACCTCTCCCATTTCCTCAAACCTCCAAAATGTCTTTCTCAGCCTCACTCACAGCTCATGGACTGGCATCCTACTTCAATGAAAAAATTGAGTCATCCAGAAGAGAATTTCCACAGACTCTTCACATCATTATTTATGCACCCATGAGCTTCTGCACCTGCATACTCTGCCTTCCAAACTATGACCGTTGATGAACTATCCTTGCAACTGTCTAACATCAAATTCTGAACTTGTAAGTTCGATCCTAGCTTCTCTTCTTCCAGTATTTCCCCTCTCCCTGAAGCCATTAATTTCTCCTCTCAATTGAATTATTCCTACCAACATACTGTATGAAGCCATTATTTTTCCTTCCTTAAAAAAATACAAATTAAAAACCACTTTCTTAATTCCATTCCTTTGTCAGCTACTGTTCCATTTCTTTGTTCCCCTTTGCAGCAGAACTCTTCAAATGAATTGTCTCCAATTCTTCTCTTCCCATTATCTTTTCAGCTTATTCTAATCATGCTTTTGTGCATCCCCAAATCCCACATGAAAAAGCTCTTGTCAAAATCACCAGTAACCCCCAAATTACTTAATCCTACAGTCAGTCTTCATCTTTTTCGATCTATCAGCAGTGTTCAACACAGTTAATTGCTCCCTATTCTTTGATACCTTTTCTTCATTTGACTTCTTGGTTTTCTCCTTTTCTCACCGGTTACTTTTTATCTATCTGCTTTGCAAATTTCTCATCTTCTCTAGAATATCTTAATGATGGAGTGACTCAGGGCTCAGTTCTTGAATCTGCCTCTCTGTCTACACTGGCTCCATGTGTGCCCTAATTCCCTTGGTGATGTCAATTAATGCCATTGCTTTAAATTCCATCAATATGCTTATGATTCTCAAATTTGAATCTATCCCCTACTTCAATACCAAATTACAGACTTGGATATCCAGTCCCTAATCAATATCTCTATCTGACATCTCATTTTCAAAATGTCCAAAACTAAAATTATGATTTTCTCTTGAAAGCTTACTTCACCTGTAACCTTTTATCACTCTATAGATGGCAACTTCATCCTTCCAGTTGCTCAGGTCATAAACTTTGCTGTCATTATCAACTCCTCTCTCTCTCTCTCTCTCTCTCTCTCTCTTCCCCTCCTCCCCCAGTGGTTTTATCTTTAAAGCGTAAATAAACTGACTATTTTTCATGACACATTATGCTATTTCCCTGGTCTGAGTCACTTGTTTGTCTTCCTTGGATTACTGTTTCAGTTAATGTATTCTTTTCCTCACTATAGTATATTTTTTTACAACAGAGAGAGAAATTATTTAAAAGTATAAGTAATATAATGTCACTCCTTTTCTTATTTCACTCAGAGCCCAACCCAAAGTCTCTATAATGGCCACTCTGACTCTTATCTTACTAGTTTCCCCCTCTCCTCCAACTGCATGAGACCCTTTGCACTTTCTTGCCAAACGCATTTCCATCTTTGAATTTACTGACTTCTCTGCCAGCAATGATTTCTTTCCAGATATCCGTGTGGCTGACTCCCTCAACTCTCTCAAACCTTAGCTGAAATGTCACCTCTCATTGAGGCCCACCCTGACCAGTCTCTTAGTGCAACAACCTGCTCTTTTCTATGCTTGACATTCTTAATCTCCCTTATTCTGCCCTATCTTTTCTTTTTCTATAGCACTCATTACCTTCTAACATGCTCTATAATTTAATTATTTATTACATTTATTGTTTATTATCATTCTCCCTTTGGTATAATGTAAAGTCTACTATGGCAGAATTTTTTTTTTTAACTGATATATCTTAAGCACCTAGAGCAATATCGAGCATATTGTAGATATTCCCACAGTATTTTTGGAATAAATAAAAAAGCACAGGTAATGAGAATGCTGGTGTATATACTGCTATAATTAATACATAACTTGAAAAGTTTTTTTATTTTTTTCCTGTTTTGTAGATTCTCTCTAGTCTACAGTATGGCTTAGTAGGGTAGGAAAGGTCCATTGAAATTAGGGGAGTGATTCACTGTGCTTCCTTGCTTCATGCCATTATGTAGGGTATTGTCAGTAATTTGAATGATATATTTTTATCATACTCTTTATATAGAGATAACTATAGATATCATTTGTTCATTTATTTATTCAATCAAAACATATTATTGATCATCGACCCTGTGCATGCACTTTTTAGAAAGGAAAAACACAGAAGAATATAAGAATGAACAAGAAGGATAAGAATCTTGACTTCAAGACTGTACATTCTCATGATGAGAGTCAGGCAATAAACAAACACATATAAATAAGATAATCTCAGATTCTGACAAGTGCTATTTAAAAAAATAAAGGAACAGGGTAATGGGCTGGAAAGTATTAAGATGACCAGGTAAACCTCTCTGAATAGATGACTTTTGAAAAGAAGCCAGCCACTTGAAAACAGAGGAGAGGAGATTCTAGGTAGAGAGAAGAGCAAGTTCAAAGGCCTTGGGGCAAAAATAAGTTTGACACCTTAGAAACACAGAATAAAGATCATCAAATTTCTAGTGAACTGATCAAGGGGAAAAATATTATAAAATGTGGCTGGAGTTGTACAGAGTTCAAATGATGAGGAGTCTTATTCAGTGTTTAAGGAATTTATATCCAAAATTCTATTGTAGAATTTTAAGCAGAGAAATTATAGGACTTATGTATTGGAAAGAGGATGATAGCTATTTTCAAGAGAATGGACTCATAGAACAGGAGAGGTAGCAGGGAACCAAGTTAGGAGACTCTGATGGAACTGGGGCTAGAGACTAGGCAGATAGCAAAGGAGACAGTGAGACAGCCATATTTAGATTATATTTCAAAGTAAAGACTAAGACTTGCTGTTGGATTAGAGGTGAAAAAATAAGAGGAAAAGGTGATCTAGGATGATTCATGTCAGAAAGTTATGATTCTGCTCATACTACCAGGTCTCCTTGCATTTGAGTTGTGGTAGGTATGGTAGAAAAAACTTGAGCTGTGCCTGAGCCCTGAGTTTGAGTCTGCTACTATTAATTTACGTGAAAGAGGATGATGATGATAATGATGGTGGTGATAATGATGATGATAACAACAGCACACATTATAGCTACTAATTATTGAGTGCTGTGTATATACTAGACATTTTGTCCTTTACATAAAATATTTCAGATATTCCTTAAAACAACCTCTCCCCATTTTCTAGATGGTAGGAAGGGCTCAGAAATGCAGAATTATTTTGCCAAGGATAAAAGCTAGTCAATGGCAGAACTGGGTTTGAACTTAGATATATCTGACTTTAAGACCATAGATATTAACCACTATAGTGCACTGCTTCCCAGAAGAGTAATTCTTGATTTTACAGTTCAAAACGACCTTTCACATTTTATGTCATTTAATTCTCAAGGAGTAGTTTCCATTTCCATTGATTCTTACACTGACGCTGTGATATAAGGAGGAATTACAATTATTTCCATTTTAAATACTAGAAAAGTGAAGTTAAATGAATTCTCAAGGTCACACATATAGTGACAAAGCTGGAAATTAAAACAAAGTTTTCTGGTCTCTACCCTATGACCAGTGAATAAGTCAGTTGACTTAGTTGGACCTCAGTTTCTTGATGGAAAAATCAGGGAAAAATGGACTAAGTTATTTATATCACATAATCTGCCTTTCAACAGTCTATGGTTGTAGGTAGCTCTCTGGCTTTTCTATGTTGAACCACTATTGCTAAGTTGGTGGGGAATTTCCTGACTGGATTCATCACCTTCCTTCATTATCTAGACTACAAAATTTTGGCTGACTTCTTCCAATAAATTTCTGGAAACAGTATCAGAGAAGTTGCAAATATTTGTGTACTGGCAATCTTTTATGCTTCATTTGTATACCTAGTAGTGTCAAAAAGTGATAGCCATATCTTAAACTCTCATAAAATAATTTATTCCTGTAAAAATATTTGGAATGACATGATTTAAAATTATAAAAATGAAGTCTAACACATATATATGACTATAATTATATAAACTTAATTAATTAATTTTACTTTGACTTTTCTATGGATTGTTTTGATATAATACATATATGTGTATATATATGTTTTTATTAAATATATATTTAAGGGATTTGGTAATAACTGAATATAATAGAATATTTTATACACGAATGGAATGGTTAGAATTGCCATTTAGGATGAATACTCTAAAGGTTATGTGCTGAGAAGACAGAATGTGAGATACTGATGGTAAGAGGTTAGTTAGAAAGTTATAAAAATAATCTCAGTAAAGCATAATTGGGCTTGAGTTACAATCAGGTCTCCAAATGGAGAGAAATATAAAGAAGGGAGAAATATAAGATGTAATACACTAAACTGACAAATATATACATACCCACATTACTTATTGTTTAAGTTACTGAAATATTTTGATGAATTTTAAAATGACTAGTTTAATATCAGCAATCTAGACAATCCAGAAAACCCTTGATATTTAATGAAGTTGTTTTGAACTTGTATTATGAAACACTAGTGATTACGTTTAATTTAGTGTAATTTAATTTAAAAACTGAGTTATCTGGAAAATTGCTTTAAATTTTCATTTCATGTGCATGTTCATAGACTCCCATTACAAATGTCACTTTTGGAGGGAATATGTATGTGAGTTTATCTATGAGCAAGAGGAGAACAGAGAATGTAAAAGAGAAGAAGAGATTTTCTTTTGAATATATTGGAGTTTTCTTCCAGGTTTAGCAGAATTTTTTCCTCCTCTCATGTATTTGACCAAATGGTTACTGCCTTTAACAAGGTTAGTAAATCTTTCATTTCATCTACATTGAGGTAGAATTAATAATTGTTCTGTATGTGATAGAGGAAGGAAGTAAACTTAAACATAAAAAAAAATGAGAGTGATAAATAGGTTTGTCCTGAAACATGGGGAATTTCCAGGGATTGAATAGATTGCCAGCCATTTGAGGCGGTGTGTTCTGTGTGGAAACACTATATGTTTTAACATGAAGTGATAAAAATGTTACTCTCAGCCTGGGTTGACCAGTGTTTCAGCTACTCCAAGTAAAACGTACTGAAGAACCAAGTAGAAACGGCATGGAGAAAACGGTGAAGACTTTGCCTAAAAGAGGCTGCTCCACTGAAGGGAAATGTTTTCTGTGTATTTCAAAGAAGCCAGCTATCATCACAGAAAATGCAGCAGAAAGATTTCCGGCAACTGAAGGGAAAGAATGCAAAAGAAAAACTTTTTTACAAGAGCCCCAAATCAGTGTAAGTGACATAGAATTTCTTACAAGTTGACTCTAGGTCTGTTTCCTAGATATTTTTTTATTTTTTACTTTCCTTTTGCCCTGAGGATATCCAGGTGCCAATTACAATGCTGAATGGCTACCCTTTGCTTAGGCTCTGGTAGGCTGTGAATACATGTGACTCCCCATTTCCTGACTTACTGGTTATGTGACTTCAGACAAGTTATTTAACCCCATTATCACTTTCCTCAACACTAAGATAAAGTTAATGATGCTTACTTTGTAGGGTGGCTATGAGATTTAAATAAGATAATCTAGTGGTAATTATAACAGTTTCCGGTAGCAATTAGTAGCCATTGTTATTAAGATAATAAAGCATATGAATTTTAATACTCAGATAAAAAATATGTCATTCTTGATAATTTTTTTTAGATATATAGGAATCAAAAATGATATGGGGGAAATTTAAAATAAAATAATGTCTTTATAAGGTTTTAATCATTATTTTTAAAAAGGTTTTTAAAATAACCCATAAGCATTATCAGTCTTCAGTTGTCTGACATTTCGCTAATCTTTGCAGAAAAAGTAAAGTAGCTATGAGAGAATTAAAGACTAGAAACTTTTGTTTAGGAAAAAAAAATATTAAAGGTGAATTAGCTAGGTGAAGAGTATAAATGGAAGCAATTATTCAGATAGTGGTCCAGTTCTTCTCTTCCTTTTACTTTTAAGAAGTTATCTAGGAAATTTTGGTTGAAAATGAGTAGAGATTTTGTTATAGTTTTGTTGCAGTTTATATCTACTGCAGCTATCCAATTCTCAATTTATCATTCATATTACTGGACTTAATTCCATCGTTAGAGCAGAGGCAAACTTTAGCTTGATGGAATTTACTTGAAATTTAGAGATAGTCACATTTTGCCAACTTGCATAAAATTTTAGATAAGGCAAAGCTTTCAACTAAAAAAAAATCAATCTAATGTTTAAATAGCTTAGTGTTTGTTTTGGTTGATAGAGAAACTGGTAGATAAATTTTTTGATTATATCTCAGCATTTAAATGTATCCATAAAGTCTGCTCTTTACTGAGTCCTCAATTAATAGGAGGCATATAAAGGAAATCTGAATAACAGTTAGAACATATGAGGGATTATTTATTTATTATTATTTTAAGTTAAGTTCTACAAAGGCTTATTTATAGTAAAGTAGAGGTTTTGGTTTTGTAAATAGCTTAAATTAAAAAACCTGAATTTCAACATTATCTATCTTTAGATCAAATTTGTCATATAATTGTATTTATCAGTATTACTTATTATATTATAGACTCATCAGAAAGAGAGCTAATATGTCAATTCAATTTAATATTTACTCTGTTTCTGCTGTATGCAAGGCAGTATGCTAGGTACAGTTGGGAGAAATAAGATAAAAAAATCTGTTCTAAGTCGCTGCAGGCTCATATTCTATTGGTGAACATAAGAAGAACTTATTTCTAGTTGGAGAGGTGAGAGAAATCATTTTATGCTTTAAAGGCAAAAGGGTTTCAATATAAAGAGGTGAAGGCAGCATAAATCGCATGAGCAAAAGCAGAGTTGTGGAAGTGTCAGACAAAATTTCAGGATGGTGAGAAAGTTAAGTTATTAGAAAACAGGGGAGAAAATAGATTGGGGTCAGATCATAAGAGGCATTTAATATATTCTTAGGATTTTTGAAATTACTTTGAAGATAATGGAATCATTGAAGAATTTAGACAAAAGTGAAATGATTAGAATTGTCATTTAAAATTACTACTCTAAAGGCCATGTGCTGGTTGATAGAATGGGAGAGATATTGGAAGTTGGAAGATAGTTAGGAAGTTAAAAAAGAATCTAGGTAAGGTTTGATGGAGGCTTGAGCTATAACCAGGTAACCCACTTCCAGAAAATAGAGAGGTTAGAAATGTAAGATGCAATAGATTTCACTGGTAAAACCATAGCATCTGAAACAAGGGACAAGGAGGAAGCAGATGTCAATGTTAACTGAGTCCAGGTGAATGGGAATTTGGTAGTGACAACAATATAAATAAGACCTGTAATAGACATAGAAAAAAAAATTTGATTCTGAGTCAAGTTAGAGATATAAAGAGAAGTGCTCAGAAAACAATTAAAAAGGTGAACTATAAGTCAGAAGAATGATTGAGTCAAGAAACATTAAAGAATCATCTACACACAGTTGGAATTTAGGGTCAGATGAAATTGAAAAATGATTGGGGAAGGAAAGAACAGAACGTCTAAACAATGCATTCAAATATTTGCACTTGGAAGCAAGAAAAAAAAAGTAAAACCATTGAAAGAAAGGTGAGAAAGATAAGGAATGTCTAAGGGAAGGTTTCAAAGTGGAGGATACACAAAACAGAACTTTTGGTCTTTCCCTCTAATTCTTCTCTTTCACTCTTCCCCATCTGCTCCAGTACCTTCATGTGCTCAAGGCAGAAATCGAGGGTCCCTTCTTTTTTCCTCTATCTTCAAATATATTATTAAATTCTCCAGATTTTATTTCCAAAATACATTATAAATTAACTCACTTCTTTCTGTAGCCATTGCCATCATTCTAATCTGAATTTCATAATTTTTAACTCAGACTATGTGCAGCAGTGTATTATCTGGTCTTTCTGTTTCTTCTTGCCTACCTCTAACCTATTAAACACTTAACGGT
Source organism: Pteropus medius (assembly GCF_902729225.1). Lineage (NCBI taxonomy): Eukaryota > Metazoa > Chordata > Mammalia > Chiroptera > Pteropodidae > Pteropus > Pteropus medius. The sequence goes on from NW_024346692.1 coordinate 3,442,573, forward strand.
CAAGGTGATCTTATATAAATGCAGATTCAATGTTACTTTTCTGCTTAAATTCCTTCTGTGGGTTTCCATACAGTTAAGATGAAATTTAAAATCCTTAACATGGCCTGTGTGATTTTGCCTGTTCTTTTTATTTCACTTTAATTGCTGTTACTTTCTCTTCTCTGCCATGGTTCCTGGTAGCAATTAGTAGCTTATTATTATTACGGTTGAAAAGGCCTTCACCATGGCACAAAAACATGACATTTTAGAGTGTCATAGATAGAGTGAAGAACATTCTAGTTAGAACATGTGGTCATAGACACAGGAATGAGCATCAGAAGTTTACTGGGCTTCTCAGTAGTCATTCAAGTTCCTGGATGACATTAGAGCAATAGCTGTAAAATTATGAAGAAAAATGATTTTCAAACTAGAATTCTATGTACACTAATTAATCAAGGGCAAGAATAAAAGGAAGACTTTTCAGTCATATAAGTTCTTGGAAAAATATACTTCTCATGTACCCTTTCTTAGGAAGTTGCTAAAATAATAAATGGTAATAATACAGGGAGTACACTGAGAAAGAGGAAGAGAAGTAAGTTAGAGATCTAACAGAAGAAAGCACCATGCAGCATATCTAGAGGGCCATGTTGAGATGGAGAACAAGGACATGGAAATCTGCAAAGACGTAGAAGTCTGCAAGGATGTGGAAGTCTGTAAGGACATGGAAGTCTGCAAGATTTCCAGAAGAGGAGCCTTTGGTACATAACCGTATATATTTTAGCACTGGGGAAAAGCTAGCGGTAGTATGGAAAAACTGTTAAAGCAGTTTGAAAATTTAAGAAAAACATTTTAAAATTAAATAATTGAAAAAAATCATATACTTTTAAGTACAGGAAATAAAATTTTATTGCAATGAGTTATATGTATATAACTGATTACTGATTTAAATAAAATATCCTTATAATCGTTTTATTTATTAACTTAAACAAACAACACCTAAATATTTAAAAATGATTTGCCTCTGGGAACTATGGCTTGATTGTAGAGAAAGTGAGGCTAGAGACCGTTACTTAATTGTTAGAAGGCTTTAGCATTATTTGTTTTCTTCAATCTAAGATGCATTCAACTATAAGAATAAACACATTTTTTATGTATTATTGAGAAAGGAAAAAAATGTTGCCAATCCATCATAATATATGACCAAAATTTTACAGATGACTTTATATTTGTGTGTGTGTTTCTATAATCTAAATCATATTCCCTTAAAATTCATAAGTTGAAGTCCTGACTCCCAATGTGACTTTGAAGATGGGGCCTATAAAAAGATAATTAAGGATAAATGAGGTCATAAGTTTGGGGCCCTAATTCAATATGACTGGTGTCTTTAAAAGAAGGAGAAAAGATACAAGGTTTGTGCATGCACAAAGGAAAGGCCATTTCAGAACATGATGAGAAGATGGCCACCTGCAAGTCAAAGATAAGGGGTCTTGAGAAAAAAATCAAAGCTGCCTGTACCTGGTCTGGGACTTTTACCAACCGGAACTGTGAGAAGTAAATTTCTGTTGTTTAAGGCACTTAATCTGTGGTGTCTTGATAAGGTGGTCCTAATAAACTAACACAGGTATGCTTAGGTATTACATAAAGATTAAGTTGATCAAATTGCACAAATTATATTGTCCATGATTATTATATAAACTTTAAAGAAATTTTTGAGGTGGGTAGGAATAAGTTTTCAAACTTTCTTTGCTTTCTTATTTTAGAATTTAAATTCTATGAGAAACTTCTATGATACCCCTCATTCTAACTAATTTAGGGTAATCTAGATAAAAACATGGCCACCACCACCGCTCTTTTTTTTGGTTATCGCCTTTGCCATGTAAAAAAAGCTTAAATTTTATCCAGGAAAGTTTATAGCATTAGAGGCAATAGTTTAGACAAGAGATCAGCAATATTTTTTTCTATAAAAGGACAGTAATAAGTATTTTAGTCTTTGTGAGACAAAGGCAAAATTTTGATATGTTTGTACTTATGTAACAAGAGATAGAATAAATTTTTACAATTTTTTGGATGAAATTCAAAATAATTCTTTTGAGGTGATACAATTTCATTTAATTTGTGTTCAAAATTATTGTTTTTATTTATTTTTTTGTCATCAAATCAATTGAAAATGTTTATCTGTTGAAATAATTCTTAGCTTGCAGGCAGTACAAAAACAAACAGTGGGCCAGATTCGGCCCATGAGTGCAATGGTTGGCCAAACCCTGGCGTAGTCGTTAGCTTTTATTGTCTACTCTTGACTTTTAGCTCTGACCTGATGAGAAGTTGTGGCATTTTTACCTGGACCACAGCTACCTGTATATAGGCATGAAATGTGAGGAAACAATCTTTTGGCCTCTTCTTCTGCCCTTGATACTCAAAGTGTGGTCCCTTACCAGTTGCATGGATATCACCTGGGAGCTTGCTAGCCATGCAGAATCTCAAGCTCCACCCTAGGAGGACTGAATCAGATCTGCGTTTAAACAAGAGCCCTAGAAGATTCCTATACCCATCAAACTTTGAGAGGTACTACTTTGACAGAGATTTCGAGAACCTATCTAGCAAAATCTAATGAAAGACAGTTCTCCAGAGAATTTCAAGCAAAGCACAAATATTTAACCCATTTATCTAGACATTGTAGGGTAAGGTGTATTTTACCTGAAGGATTTGGATAACTACATTTGCTTTTTATTTGCTATTGCACTCTGGTGCCAGTGAAAAATGACTTTTTGAAATTCAAAACAAAGTTCGATTCCAACCTAAATTTAATATGCTCCATTTTTATTCTTAACTTCTGTGAAGTCATAACTCGTCCAAAGCAGAGTACAGTTTATCAGAATGTACACATTTTAATAAACTAGCAGACCTGTATTTACAAGATAAAGCACGTGGTGCCAAAGGAGATATTATATTCAGATAAATAATGTATGTTTTAATACTGGCTGTGTGAATGTAAACAAGTCCATATGATTCTTGAAGCTCTTATAGTTTATTCTGTTATTTTGTCATGTAATAATTTTCCAAATTAGACCACAATGAAATAAAGTCAGAATTTATTCAAATATTAAAGTTGCACCTACCATTTTATTCTGAAGCAAAAATCTCATACTGAAAAATAGATATTTTAAGATTCTTCAGTTATTGGCTAAGTTTACTCACTGAGAAAACTATGAGGTTTTACGGGTAGTCTAATGTGTAAAGTCTTTGATATGTAACACAACCATAAGTATGAAATTCCATTGAGCCCTTGAGAAACTGCCCTTGGAACCATGATTTTGGCAATTTCCCAGATAGGAAATTTGCTCATGTGAGAACATACTAGTTTTCACAAACTACTCTCATGAAGACAGCTATAACGTTATTGTCATACGTATCTGCTGCTTTTGAGGAAGATATTTCTAGCCTGCTATTAGAATGGTATATGTTTTTTTTTTCTTGTATTGTTTCTCTGATTAGTGTTATGTTCCTCTGTTTGAACTGAGCTATTCATATTCTGTCTTTTGTTTCTCTTTAAACTACTGGAACTCATTTCAGGAGATTCAGTTTCAGTTGTGTTAAATTTCTGAGCATGGAACAGGTAATTAATTTACATAGAGATCAGATACATAAACATGTCAGGCATCAATTATTATTTCAGATGCTGTACTAAATGATCTACTTCACCTCAACTTTAATTCCAATGTTGATGTCAACCCTAAAAATAAGAACCTAAGAATATTAAGGTGTTTATATTAATAAATGAACAATTGAACGAATGAATATTCAAGCTAGATATTTAAACCACTTCTTTCAGTGTTTGCGCAGTTCCTCCTATCAGGTATTTTGCAATGAGTTATACACTGTGATACTTCCTGGAAAGATCTGTCGGTTCTAAAACTGTAATAGAGAAAAAGAATTTGTGCTGAAATAATCTTTTTTTTTTTTTTTTTGATGAAGGTAATTGGATCCCTGACTCGGTTTTTAATTTATGAAGCACTTTGGTTTTACCAAAAAAGAAATTTTGTATCACTACCACTTATTAGAACTAGTAGAAGTTACTGGTTATGTAAAAAGGGCCCAATACCTTGTCTGTACCTATATCATAAAGAACTTTGAGTTAGAATTTGAATTTTTTTAAGTTTTTTTTTAAAGAGGAAGATCTGGCAGATATTTGATTGTACTTCATCTGCATTTTAATTTAAATGTCATTTAAAAGCCAAGATAATTGCTCCTACTGTGTTGTACACTTCTGCTTTGTGTAAGGCTTAATAACAATCTTAATTAAGCTAATTTTAGTCAGATTAATACTTGTGTATGTCAGCACTAACTACTAAATGCCACATACTGCAGGATTTTAATTAATGCTAAAGAAAGGAAATACTCATGATATAAACATTTTTTAACTGAAAAAGACTAAAATGAAGTATGTCCAATTATGATGTATGGATAAATCATAATATCACTGATTTTAACTTTTTGGTGAATTAAGGTTGACTTTTAAATACATAAATCCGCTCATCTGTAATGTTAGAAAAAATACAGTCCTGATAAAACACTCTGAGCATATCACACCTTTGCCTTTCAGAGCTCTGAGAGATTTACAGATTCTTTTAAAATTGGTACTGTGATGTACTTCTTGATTTCTTTAGGTGTTTAACTCAAGAATGTTATATCTTGAATCAGAAACTCCCGATTTTGTTGCATTGTTTGTGGGCTAGATTAAAAGAGTAAGTTTATTTTTTCCTTTATTAAATTTTTAGTTTGACCAACTGAATGAGATTTCCCATCACTTTCTCCTGGCCTGGGCTGTGATTATTCATGTCCATCACTAGGCATCGGCATTGTCTGCACCATCTGCCTCCTTAAACATGACAGTCCCTGGAAGAAGAATGACCGAATGTGGAAGGGAGTGGAGGAGGCTAAGGAGTAACTGCCCATGGTGGTGACAAAAGAATTTTTTTATTCGCTTCAGAGCCTTATTGGAAATAAGAGTAAGGATTCCAAATTAACACCAATAGTTTAACTTCTGTAATCTTATAGCTATGTATAGCTGGTAAGTGGAATAATAATTAATAATAACAATAGCAACAACAACAACAACAATAATATAATAGCCTAGAATTAGAAAACCTAAATTTAAATGACACATTATCTTTGAGGTCCTTGGTCTATTAAATGCTGGTTTATCATGAGACTAAATGGGATATGTATATGAAGGTGCCTAGGTTCAAATTAAGAACTCATAAATATTTGTTCATAATTTGTATACTAATCTATATTCTATAAATCTCTCACATTTTCAAGGCACTTGAGTTCAAAGTGAAAGGAATTTTTATATTAGACTAATTGAGTTATGTAAATAACTATCAAAAAGTACCCTAGGTTTGTGCTTATATATCTTGATAAAAATCTTTCATAATCATAAACAGGTTATGGAAAACTTAAGCAAATATCTAGTTTAAAAGATGCAGATTATCATACTTTTTAAATATTTCCATAGCAAAATATTATGCAAATAAATGAACAAGTATGTAAATGAACAAATGAATAAAGTCTGGTTTAGAAACTACTGATTCAGTATTCTGCACTCAGAGGAACATAGCTTGGTTTTTAAAATGAGTCTAGTTTTTCCTTTTTGCTGCCCAACAAATCCGTTATCAGTCTTGAAGGGGATTATTTAGTTCATTGACATCAAACAATATATTAGATAACTCTATCTAACTTTCCTCTATCTAGAAAAAATCATACCTTTCTTTAAGAATACCCATGATTTTAAATATGCAAGACTAGAGAATTGTCTGTCAGAAAGTGACTTATATTTAAAGTGAGTTTAAGATTTCTTGTTCTCTGGAAGGATTTCTAATGTTCTTTTAGCCATGTTGTATTGCATATTTCCCTAAAGTAGCCCAATTTAAGGGGTTTTTTTTTTGTAAAATTAAGCGTAATTTGGAAGCTCAGACTGGATTTTCATAGTACTATACATGACTGCCAAAGTTTTTGGCATTTTGCCATATAAATTTACCCCCATTTTTTCCTGCATTCATTCTGTTTTATTCTGTTTTATTTATTTTTAAAATGTATTTATTTATTTTTTATGGTGACATTGGTATCATTCTGTTTTAGTAGTGTAGTTATTGAGGGCATGTACAATGTCTTACTTTTCTTTTCGTTATCTTCAAATAATGCCAGACATTTATTAAGTACTGGCTTTGGGAATTGTACAAACTGACAAACAAAGAAGCACTTTTTAAGATTTAAGGATTGTCAAAAACCTATTAATATTTATAGTTTGCCTAAATGTATTACAATAAATAATGTCGGGGTTACTGGCTTAAGAAATAAATCAAAAAAGGTTATGTACTAAAGACCTGTACAACTGAAGATGACAAAATAAACTAAGGTGAGTTTAATCACTTTGGGTTCTTTTCAAAAACAAATCTACCCCTTGATGTGATCTAGAGTAATCTCGGCTTTGGTAAATAACAGGAAACACATACTAAAGTGTAACTTTATAAATGGAGAAACAGCAAAAAATATAATAATGGATTACTAGAAGACTGCGTGGTCTCCACAGATCTCTGAAAAGGAGAAATTAAGAATAAAACAAGTTAACAAAGCAAATAGAATCTTGAAATGCCTGCCCCTAACTATTTTAATGGAATTATTTCTCAAGTAGACAATAAAATATCAGGTTACCATTACATAATATTTCTTAAGAGTTTCGAACTCCATTTGCTTTCTATTTATGCCCACCAAACAATTAGACACCTCCCTTATAAGTGATGACTCAGTACTAGCTAATATTTATAGAGCTTTCCCTATGTGTCAGGAATATGCTGCAGACATTGATGTCATCCTGAATGATTTCAAAAGTTTTACAAAACAGAGGGACCCAAAATTTATCTAGAGTGTGCTCCACAATGAAAAGCTATTTTGGGGGAGTCAAAATCAGACTTTTATTAGAGCATATAGCCAGCTCAGATTTTAGTAGAGTGGGCTTTTTAAAAAATATTTTAAAACATTGCAAACAATTTACTTGAGATGGTAAGTGGTACTTACTAATGCACACCAATGGAAATGGTCCATCTCTCTTAGAGGGAATTAGGAAGGTGCTGAAATATTCTATACAAGGAGCCAGAATTAATAGTGGTATGATGCTGATAACATTCATTACTGAAATTGGCAGAAGAAACCCATCCAAATTCAGGTTGGAATTCATGGTCTGCACATAATATCCTGAGGGAATCTGTATTTGAAAAGGGAAAGGAGCCATGCATTAAGACACTGGTTTGAGTTTGGGGAAAAATATCCTGCAGCAGATGCCTTGTCCCTTGTACATACTTTGTGACAGATGAGCTGGATGTTCCCCAGGTCTTCAAGGTCCCAATTATGAGCTGACAAAGGGCAGTGGGAGCTCTGTTTTGTCAACAGAAAACAGTACTGATTCTTTATGGAGGAATCTTTTGTCATCTAGTATATTTTCCCATGAAAAGTAAAAGTGATCCTAATTTTGTGCTTAGGATGACAAATAAGAAATAAGTTTTGTATTTAACTTATTTTTGAATAATAAAGTAAAAACCAGTAGAAAGTATTAAGCATGTTTGTTTGTTTTCACCCTGATGAAAAGAATCTTGGACTAGAATACATCCTTTAAATAGCATCTAGTTTAGTGGCATGATTTTTTTCTTAAGAAGAGGTGCAGAAACACATTACTTGTTGGAGACTGTCTTAGTGGGCTCCCTGAATTGGCCTCATTTACAACATGAGCCAAGCAACATGTTATAGAAAAAAAGAGAGAAGATATATCTGTGTTTATACTGTCTTTTAAATTAATTGTGTGGCACTGGAGGACCAAAAAGGGAACTACATGAAAAAGTTTGCATAATAAAGTAGCAGATAAAAAATGAAAAAAACCCAAAAAACAGAAAACGAAAACCCTCAACCTTCTGCCCCACTCCAAATCCTCAATGTTATGTCAGAATTTCTTCATTTTTAAAATAACCCTAATACTAACTAAAACTCTGACCCTAACTTGGAGCCTCTACATGTATTCTAACCCTCTTGTGAGGTTATTACATCAGAACTAAAGTGCGCTGTCACAGAAAAGGGGGCCTTTCCTTACTTTTCTAGTTTATGAGTTTTGTTGGAATAATCACACCTTTATCATTATCATCAGCAGCATAGAGTATTTCTTAATTCCCAGTGGCTCACAAAGCTACTAAGTGGCTTGGAAAGAGAGTCAACCCGAGTCTTGTCCTTGAGGAATTGGACTCTCCAATTTTTCTTATAGTGCATGAACTGCATTAGGATTGCTGCTTTCCCACCATCTTAGGAGAGCAGCTTTGCTCAAACATCCAGAGGACAACTTCTTGTTTGAAATCTTTACTAACTCCTTCTCTATTATCGGTTGTGCAATTTGAGAGGGTATAGGAAAAGCAGAATCATAAGTCAGTACAGCTGTTAATGGGCCCACCCATTGTAACAGGAGCTTATTGCTATCTTAACTGCTTAAACCCAGGAATGGGCCACATTTTCACTGAGATTTTTTTTTTCTATCTATGTAAAATATATCCTGGTGATAACTGACCTTCAATCTTTAATTTAACTCTTGGGATTGTAAACTAGCGTTGTTTTGGTTGGGTACAGATGACACTAGTGAAGGAAACATTAGCTGGTTTCGCCCAAGTTCAATAAAGTTATTAAGCACGTATTACCCAATTGGAGGAAAATGAATGATGTTTTTTTCAGAAAAAGTGCTGGCAGCAGAACTACCGTAAGACTGAAAGGCTCCCAGCACAACTTGGAAGTTTCTGTTACTGATTTCAAATGAGAATTATTGTTAATAGGAATAAAGTTATTATCGGCATGAATCACAGACACAGAAACCTGTTAACTTAATAATGTGGCGAATGTACTATTAATCTTTAGTGAAGCAATATTCATATATTGCCTAGTCTAAGAAAAGGCTCTAGTGTCTTGAAAGCTTGAAATCATTTCTGCTTCTGCCTCAAGTTCTAAAATCACTCCCTTTAAAAATTTTAAATACTTTTATTTCACACAAGCCTCTGAGTATTCAGAAATAATTGCTGTCAATAGAGATTCATTTTCACTTTTGAATGACCAGTAATGTCAAATGGCAACATCATCAGCCTTAATATCAACATATTTTAAATGTATGTCTTGGAATTGAAGGTCAATAATGGCTACTAAATTTAAAATATGGAATTCTATGATGTTTTATTCTAGGTACTTAGATTGCCTTTATACTGGTGATTATTTCATCTGGAGGCAAAAATCTATTTTTAGCCTATCCCAGTGGAAGTTTCCTTTGCCTCTCTTGAGAAGTACACTCTAACCATTTTCTTTGAAGTTTCTGGTAAACATGACTGTATATAATTTTGGAATGTATACTGTATTGGGGTTTTCCACTCAGCTGAAAGGGAGGCATTTCAGGTAATTGCAAAGCGTGGGCATTGATACCAGCCCTGAGTTGGAATGGCCGCTCTGCCATATAGTAGTAGAATGACTTAAAGCAAGTTGCAAGTCATTTAATGTCTCTGAGCCTAAGATTTAGAATGATAATATCAGCCATGTGGGCTTACTGTGGAGATTATATTAGATACTGTGAAGTCTTTTTGAAGCTTTGACACATATAGTTGATCGATAAGTTAGTTTTTGTTCTTTGCAATAAACTGGGCATCTAGATTTGGTGAGATGAATAAAATTAGTTTATCAAAATTTATTGTATTTTATGTCAGATTAAAAAATATGTGACATTTTTCAGAGAAGGCTCAGTCGAAAGAAATATCAAGTGTCACTAAATAACGAAGATAAAGAATCAGTAATTTGTGATATTTACAAAGATTCAAGGCTAGCTATGGATTACTTAATAATTTTGTACTCATTAATTTCTTCATTCTAAGATGCTTTTATGATAATTATCATATATATGGGTAATATTTTTGTGTTTTTGTGCCAGCTATTGTTGTGGAGTCAGGAGGGAGGTCGAATCTGCTAAATCAGCCTAGCTTTCTTACACTATTTAAAGCAAGAGCAGCAAATTTTTCTGTAAAGGACTGGATAGAAAATATTTCCACATATGGATTCTATTGCAACTACTTAATTCTGCTGTTTTAATTCAGAAGTAGACATAGTATGACAAACAAATGAGAGTGGTTGTGTTCCAATAAAACTTTATTTATGGAAACTGAATTTGAAATTTTAATTAATTTTCATGAGCCACGAAATATTTTTCTTTAGATTTTTTTTCAGCCACATAGAAATGTAAAAACTTTCTTTGCAGATATACCAAAAAAAAAAAGAAAAAAAGAAAAAAAAAATCCAGTGGGCTGGATTTGGACTTCAGGCTGCAAGTTGCTGACCCTAGGTTTAGAGAAGCAAGCATTGTACTAAAAGTCAGAAGGTTGATTCTGCTTTTCCTTTACTACTGTTAACTGTATGACCTGCCTACCCCTCCAATGTCACTTAATTTTTCCGAGCCTTAGTTTCCTCTTCAACAACAGCTCTATTGTTCTATGATATATCAATACAACTCACTCATTAGCTATCTAAGTTCTAAGTTGGGAGTTAGCAACGAGGATAGTCCCAAATTTCTTTAAAGACTTTTATAATTATTTGATGTAAGAAGAATAAATGAAGAAATAATATTTCTTCATAAGTAAGTTAGTCTTTGAGCATTACTACATTACATTTTTTTTTAATCATGTATATTTATAAAGGGCACTTTGGTCTTGGCATTTTTCATCTGATTTCTCCACAGCATAGGGAACGATGCACCAAAGAACTAAGAGTGGGTGGGGAGAGAATCACTTGCTCATTAGTACTTATACTCAGGAGTACAGTGGAGGTGGTACTCAAATCAGTCGTTTTAGCTCCTTGTTAGTACCAGCTTTTAAAGGCTTAATGAAGGAGGAAGGCAAAACCTTTGGCTAAAGGGAGGTGGGGTAATTGCTCATAGATCTCATATTTTCATGGGCTGCTCTTATAACTATGCACTCTGCAGTACTGTCTGCACCTACTGACAGATATGTATAGTTCTACAGGAGAAACAGCATACCCAAATTCTCCTCAGGTGTGTCTCTGCCTGACTCCACTTAGTTCTTGAAATTAGAGACTGTAATGATTAGAGCATTTATAGGATAACTGCCTGATGAAAATGTTGGGATGAAAATAAGCATTTATTTATAAAGGTAACGTACAATTATTTTATTGTTGTTGGGGGTAGTGTTAATTATTCTTTCTTACCTGCATAATGCATATTTTGTATAGCAGTTGAAAAATGAAAAGAGGGAGAAGGGTGAAGAAAAGTTTTGTGACTTCCACATGCAACTCAGTGTAGCAGCCACCATTTTTTTTCTCGGCATAGTCTAACCAGCTCATCACATTTCTGTGAAGATGGCAGTATTGCAGAAAGCGTGTTTTCAGGGCATTAACAAACACCCCAAAGGTTGTCAGGAGGAAACAACCTGTAAATAATTGGAGATATTATGCATTAGTAAAGGAATTCCTCTTCAGTTTTCTGAAATGTCAATCAGAAAGATGACAATCGTAAGGATGAAGGGCAGTAAAGTGATTGAGAAAGTTTTAGCACCCAAGGGATTGAATTCAAAGGAACAAGCTCTGACAAGGTTTCTGGCATTCTGGTGACCAGCCCAAGGTGGTGCCTGACAGCTGATGTAAAAAATGAAAAAAGTAAGATCAATGGGAACATATTAAAAAGGGAAGAAAGGAGACAAAACACCAAAGTAAAATTTTAGAATCTCTCAGAAGTCTTTAACTTTAACTCATTAATGAACAAAACAACCTGAACTTTCTTTTACAGCCTTAACACAAAGAACTGGTACTATTTTTAAATATAAAATATTATATAAATAATCCTCACTTGTCATGTAGAAGGTGGTTTCTTATTTTGACATGGAGATAAAGGGAAATGTGTTCTCTGCTTTGACTTTATCCTTGAATTTCAGACATAAGGTTAAACTCTGAACTCTTCAAATGACTTTATACATGTTGACAGTGTCACTAAAAGTTCGGATTGGATTAGTTTGCTTTTGACTTTTCCAGTAGTTTCTTCTGGGTTTATATGGCTGTCGCTTTAGCATCAGAAGCATTTCCTTCCTTTAGATGTTTGCACTCACTGACTGCTAATGATTTGCAACATCATTGTTGCTTCTTTTATGATCTTTCAGATTCCACCTTTTCTTTGACTCCATTAGGACTTCCTGATACAATGACAGATAAGATACCCACATTTAGTTAACAGTTCAGTTGTGACATCATGATTGTTACAATTTTTTATAGAACCCCTTTGACCAGATAATTCTTCTACAAATTACATAGACAACAAATCATAGTTTTAGGATAAATTGTAAAATAAATGTGAAAATGTTTGATTTTTCCAAAGAAGTCTGCTATAGAAACTCAGTGTAGTTTGGTTGTCATTTTAATTATGCTCAAGTTTCCTAGAAAATTCTAGGTGAAATGCATTCTAGCCAAGTTCATTTAAATATCATAAAGTTTTAGGTTTTATATTTAAATAAAGAATATTCATTAATATTTCTTTTTATGGTTACAGAATGATTATATTGATTTGATCTGGTCTTTTCTTAAGAGTTATAATAGACCTATTATGTCAGTCTTTGATTAATTGAGGAAGCTGGGGGCCTGGTAATTGAATATGGAGCCTTTCACCTTTAAGTCACTGAATCAAATCCAGCCCAAATTGGTAGTGATCAAGAATGATTATAGCAGTAGCTCTTTGGTGGCTTTGAGGTCAAGTGGAAGTATGTTGGGATAATTTCTGACAGGGAGATGGGCTCATATCTATCTATAGTCATTACTGCTTCTTTTTAGTCATTATTTCCATATACAAATAAAAGGCCCAGGAACTGAGAAGGCCAAGGGGACAGAAGCACCTGTGAGTGGCCAAGGTTTGTGTTTCTTAGAAAAGAAGTAATAAGGACATCTCTTGATTATTGCAGGAAGAACTGCTCTATTGTGAGACTTTCCTAGCTATTTCAATTAGTTTCCTTAATGTTTTAGTAAGATGAGAACTAAGAATGTCTTGATGAACAGTCTAGAGACCAAATTTGAACAGGTCTGGGCTAGGAGGTTTAACTCTCTGACATTTCCTTATTATTTTGTCTCTGTTACTTATCAGCCTGTTCTCTGCTAAACTCTTGCAAAACAGTGCTATATAGATAGTAGGATTATTAGTAGCATTGATCCATCTTATTCTATGCTTTCAAATAGGCTTTATTATTAAATGATAATTACTTCCAGGATGAAAGACTATTTCCAAAGATATTCCCCTCAATTTTCTTCCTATATTTCAAATTCAGAGACTTTATTGAATATGACATGTTTTAAACTCACTGTTCCTTTTTTTTTTTTGTATAAACAAATCACTATTTGTTGCAAAATAAATTTGGATCTACTCTTATGCATGATAAATTGATACTTGCAATTTTATTAAACAGTTAAATATCACTATCATATTATTTCTACAGAGAGGTAGCTTAGATTAGTGCATCTTAAACTAGCTATGATAAAGTATCATTTTTTTAATTTCTCAACTATCATGGTCAATACATTTGTGAAATACAATAAAAATGAAATACAACAAGAATAAAATAAGAAACAAAAACATACAGAATATAAGTCCTAATTTTTTTTATTATTAGATTCAACAGATATAAACTACAACTTTCCATAAATACTTTTACATGTTTTCTTTCAGTGTCTGTATTTATTTTGTTGCATACCAGTAACAATTTATTGGCCAAAACTGATCCATGGATCAGGCCTGGAGTATGGCTGACTTCAAATGAACAAACCCTTTGAAAAACAATTTATTTCAACAAGTAAAATTGTATCTGATGTGGTGATATGAAACAATAAAAACAAAATGGTTAAGAACAAGAAATGGTTATGCATGAATGAGGACTAAAATTTTAACCGGCACTATGAGTGCACATAATTGACATCAAACAAATATTTCTAGGCCTTGAGAATATAACAGTAAACAAGACCCACAAATCCCTGAGTTTTCTTTCTGGTGGGGATGACACTAAACAAGCAAGAAAATATTAGGCAAGTTAAACAATGAAAACGAAATGGACTGATAAGGTAGAGATGCATTGTAGGGTTTAGTGTAGGGAAGACTTAAAAAGTTGAAATCTGAACTGAAGATTGAATAGCATGGAAGTAAGCAAAGAAACCTGGAGGAAGTATATGCCAGGTATGCCACGAAGTAGCAATGAGTTGGGAAAGATGTGGGTACAGTAAAGGCCAATGAAGCAGTATCTCAGCAGTCAGAAGATTGGAAGGAGATGATGTCCAAAAGTTGGTCAGGGGTCAGACTTCACAGGCCAAAGTAAGGAGCTTGGATTTTATCCTCAGTGTTATGGGAGACCATTAAGAAGTGGGTTTTTTTTGTTTTATGTTTTTTGTTTTTTTTTTAGTATATGTGCTGCCAAAGCGAGCACAAGAAGTTTTATGCAGAATAGAGATACCATATGATGTATATCTTTTTAAAAGTTTACTGTAGAACTCTGGTAGCTGTATGGATAATGGATTTTAGGGAATAAGAAGGAAGTTGGGAGAAAAGCCAGAGGCAGTGGTGACTTGGACATAGTAACAATGAAGAGAAATGAATAGGATAGGATGTGCTTTTGAATAATCAGTAGGATTTTCTTATGTAGGGAGAGGTTGAAGAAATGAGAATATTGAAGATGAATTTTTTTCCTGCTTAAACAACTGGATGTTGTTAATTTACACTGAAATGGAAAAGACAAGAAAGGAGTCAGTTTGCAATTGGAAGAATCAAGAATTGAGTTTTGGTCAGGGTAATTTTGAGCTGACTATTAGATAATCAAGTCACAATATTGAATAAGAAGTCAAATATATAAGTTTCAAGGTGAGCAGAGAGGTCCACAGGAAATTGAGTGCTTGGTGTATTGTTGGCATTAAAAACTACACAACTAGAGATTACTTAAGAAAAGAGAGTGGGAAAAGAAGAGCCAGGGCTCCTGGAATGAATCCTAGGGTTCTGCATTAATTAGTAGGAGAGAACCTAGCCAAGGATTTGGAGGAAGTGTGGACAACAGACGACATGCTAGATGGGCTGTAAGTCAGAGGGAAGAAGTAAAAAATCTATATTGATCAGCTGGACTGAGAGCGAGCCAATAAGCTAGTTAGAGAGGGCAAGAAAAAGAACTGTATAGTAATCTATTTGTCTCATCAAACCGTAGAGTTATCACTGAATATTATGAGGGATATGCTGTTGAAAACATCTACATCTATGCATCACACCACCTCCTTGGATTAATCCATTAGACTTAATAGAAAACGCATGCCTTCTGTACAAATAAATTTGGGTGTCATGTAGACTCAGCCTTTAGAAGAATCCATTGTCATTATAATTCTCAAATTGCTTTTCTGCACCAGGGACAGAAATGGGAAGTTGAAAAAAACTGGAATGAAAATGCAACTGAGACTTCAAGCTCTGGTTTAAATGTGCAAACACACCAGGTGTTTTATTTTATTTTAAAATAAAACAGATGAGCTATTTAAAATGTTTTATTGCAAAATTTAAAGATTGTCACCATTACTATTAAAAAAAAACTTTAGAAAGCAATTTTTCCGTCCTTTGTACCTTTAAGTCCTTGGCTCTGATGTTCTGCTCCTCTGACCTTGATCTAATCATGAATATCTATGCTACTTAATTATAATAAAAAAGCCTACATTGCACTCTAGATGGTAGATGCACATTTTTTTCTTCTTTGGTCACCTGCCAGTTCTCAAAATTATAGCAGTGGGAAGAAATGCAAATGAAGGCCGTGCTTGACAGCTAAACATAATGGAATGCATGGTCTACATTTGGAAAGTTTCCTTAAAATAAAAGGTAGCATATAAAAAATCATTTCTTTAAGGTCACCTATGGCTTTGAATTACAGCTTTGAGGAATTTCCAATTTAGTCATCAGAGAGGAAGAAGCCAAAATAAAAATTATATACTTTGCTAGAGGGAAGTCAGAGTTTTACTTCATCAGAGTTGGGTTATCCTATAACTTAGAAATAGAAAACAAAACAAAACAAAAAGCAACTTTGAAATATTTATTTTATAGAGTATTATGTAAAGTAAACCACTGGCAAACATTTTCTATTATAATTTTACTTGCAGCTAATAATTTTCTGTTTGTAAATGTCGAAACAAAGCTTACTTTATCACATGTTAAAAAATGTAACATATGGACAACTATTGACTGGCAATAAACAGAGTTGATTATATAGATCTGTATAACTTGAAGAAATGTATTTCTTTATTCAGATGAACTTATTTTCAAATAGGAAATTGAAAAGCAAATGGATGGATGCTCAATAGTTATTTAGAAAATTTGAATATAAAAAAATTGTATATATATGTACATATATGTATAATTACACACTCAAGAAAATGTCAGAGTGATCTTTCAATAACAGTTTATACTGGACATGTTCCTCTTTTTTATTACTTGGGGCTGACAGAAAAGATTTCTAAAAATTGAAGGAAAAAGTCTGCAATCTCATAAAAAAGTGAACTAGATATATGAACAGATAGTTCACTGAAAAAGAATTCATATTACTCTTCGGAAATAAAAAGATGTACAACTTTTCTCATAATAAAATAAGTATAAAATAATACTTCAGTAAGATACCATTTCTCACCATCAAAGTGGCAAAAATCAAAAGTGTGACAATGTGCTGTGTTGGGAGGACTATGAGGAAACAAGCATTCTCATTTTTGGTGAAAATATACATGTTACAACCACTATAGAAGGGAACTTGACCATATATAGCAAAATTATCTGTGGGTTTACTTCTTGATTTAACAATTCGACTTGTAGGAATCTACCCTAAAGATATGCTGGGGAAAAATGCAAAGAGATATACAAGCTATTCATTAGAACCTATATAACAGCAAAAATAAAGAAACAATCCAAATGTGTATCAATATGACTGGTAAAATAAACAATGATTCACTATACAATGGAGTACTATGCAGCTATAAAAAGGCATGGGGAATATTTTTATATACAATTACAAAGTAACTCCCAGATTATAACAAATGAAAAAACAAGAAAAGAGTGAATAATATGCTACTGCTTATATAAGAAGGGAGAAATACATACATATACAGAGAGACATACACACATAAAATTTTAATATTTTCTTTAATTAAAAAAAATGTTAATTTTTTAAAAATATGTAAATTGACACCTAAAGGAATAGGAGAAGATATAGGAACATATAAACCTCATTTTACATGATTTAAAACAAAAATAATATTTAAAAATATCTCAAAGTATAAAAATAAATGGAACAAATGCACTTAATTATATATAAATTTAGTGGTATAACCAGAGAGACAATACCAAGGGACTTTAAAACATAATAATTTTAGCGAACATTCCAGGGGTTAACACATAAAGGAACAAAACTGCAAGAAGAATCCTGAAAGTCTTTCAACAATCTTGTTGCTGGTGATAGTCTAAGATAACTGAGTATATCTTTTGGGATAAAGCAAATGTTCAATTACTGTCATTGAGATCTTGGCTTTTTGGCATGGGAAAAAGAAGATCTGAGTTTGATAACATTAAGTAAAAATTCTGTAGTACTGGTTTTGACTAGGGTGTTAGTATAATCCAAAATGTATGTTATTTTAGAAAGAAAAAAAAGAACATTTTCTAGCTTTGTGCACTGAAAGACCTAGAAATTGTGATAGATTAAGTAGTGGTGAGCATCCCCATCACCAAGACTGTAGTTTCTAAGTACCATTACATACAAAAAGGAAGCACAGTTTTTCTGGAGAAAGAGATGACTCAAAGTTCAGGGAATGAAGTGATGACCATAGACTATCTTATACCAGAAAGCAAGGGAGCAATCAAAGAGGCTTATCTGAAGGACTCAGGCACCAACATGAAGAGGACCTCACTGCCCACATACGAAATAATTTGAACATCAGTAATTATAGTAGATTAAAACACATTAAAATTTTTATGGTCTACAGCCATGCCACTCTGAATGTGCCTGATCTCGTCTGATCTCGGAAGCTAAGCAGGGTCTAGCCTGGTTAGTACTTGGATGAGAGACTACCTAGGAATACCAGGTGCTGTAGGTGTTAAGAAATAAATAAAATAAAATAAAATTTTTATGTCAACAAATTAATAATAAAAGGTAAACAAAAGAAAACTAACAGGTCACCTTTGGAAGATATTGAAGCTCAACTCAATTACAAAATCTAAAAACAGAAGGAAAGAATTAGACATTTATCTCTTTTTCTCACTACCCTGCAATACCCCAATGCAGTAGTGAATTTAGGCAAAAATCATCAGTATATGCTGACACTGCAAAAATAGAGATAATCAGTCATTATGTCTCTTGAAGTATTTAACATCATTTATGAAGAAACTCCCACCACCACCACCAAAAAATCTGAATCTGATTATCTATGACTATCAGACAATTTACAAGAAATAGGCGAAACACCTGTTGGATGACACCACATGGATGTAATTGGCAAAATCTAGACTATTGGAAATGCTCATTGAAATGTTCAGATCCCTTAAAAAGTTTTGAAAAGAGACAGAGATGAAGGGGGAATATATATGGTTTAAGAGACATATCTCTCATTTAGAATATATGGATCTCATTTGGACTTGATTTGATTAAAGTATAAAACAAAAAAAATAAAAAATTTAAAAATGAAAACAATTAGATTTTAACAGTAACCAAATATTTGATGATGTTAAAAAATTCCTTTTCTGTGTATGCATGTGAGTGAGAAAATGACATTGTGATTATATATTTTTTTGTTTATCTTATATATAACATATACATATTAAACACACACACATGCACGCATAAATGGAGTGCTGTAATATGTAGTTTTTCTTCAAAATTACCAGGAGAGATTGGAAAAAGTGAGTAAAGATAAGTTGATAATTGCTCAAGCTGAGAGCAAGATAGATGGGGTTCATATATGATTTTCTTCTAGTTTTGTTTATGTTTAAAATATTCCATTATTAAAACTTTTTAACAAGAGAAAACTAAAAGAAGATAGATGCTATTGATATTCTTTCAGACTCTGTTGCTCCCAAGTGTAACTGGCAGAATTTACAAATTCTGTGAGTTGAAAGAGAAGTTATAGGAAATCAAGGAGGAACGAGAAGTGTCAAAAAAAAAAAAAAAAAAAAACCCATAAAAAACAAAAAAGTTAATGTAAACTGTGATTTACTTATATTTTTCTGGTTGGTAAATCAGGTTATAATGCATCATATGAAGAGTTATTAGAGCCATAAGCATAGACATAAAGGGAATAAGTAAAACCAGAGTCTAAGCTCCTGAATACTGAATGTAAGATATCCCCAAAAAGACAACAGTCGCACTTAGGTTCATGATCCAATAAAACCTGAGGTACACAGACAGACAAAAGTAAAAATACCATTGAGTTACTTCAGATAACAATTGCTAATTTCAATGCTTTTATATTAGTAAGCTATAAAATAGTGTCATCCTGGCTGAACTAAATTTTGCATATATTGTTTATTAGATTTCTAAATAAGTTTGTACATATCAGCTATGTCTTATCAGCTTGATTATCTTTGTTTCATTCCTATTTAGAAGAGATGTAGAAAGAATGTGTTCTTTTTTATCTAAAGTGGAGGTTGACAAATATTTTCTGTAAAGGGCCCGATAGTAAACAGGTTAGGCTTTTCAGGCCACATGGTCTCTACAGCAACTACTCAACTCTATGTTGTGGGGCTAAAGAAGCCATTGACAACTGAATACACCTGATGAACCTGGAAAGGTTACATGGTTAAAGAGTTGAATCTTCTTATTTATTCCACTTTTCAAAGTATGAGAAAACTCAGGAATACTCAGTTATGCCCAGACCATGTATTAAATCAAACAAATGAGTGGCCTTTGAGTAAAAGTTCTAATGTCTCCTCCTTGTGAATAGTATTACAAATAAGTACCTATCTCGGTAGTCTGATTTGCAAGTTCTGGGGAAATATTCTCTAGCTCTCAACCTTTCATTGCGTCTAAATTCTGCTGCTAGAGTCCTATTGCAGAAGAGAAGTCTTAGCATTAACTTAAAAAATTACTGAGGTAAAATTAAATATAATAAAAAATACACAGTTTTATGAATTTGTTAAATGTTTCAGTTCAAACACTAATAGATCTAAGTTTTAGAACACTTCCCTAGTTAGATAAGGCCCACCCAAGATACCAGGATAACTTCCCCTTTGATTAACTCAAAAGTAACTGCTTAGACCTTAATTACATTTTTAAATCCCTTTACCTTTACCATATAACATAACATAACCAGTGGGTGATATCCTGTCATCTTTGCCATATTCTATTGGGTAGAGTCAGGTCACAGGTTGTTTTCACACTCAGGGGGTTGGGTCTGTCAAGAGTATGACCCTTTAGGGGTCATCTTATGATATTTTCTATACATCTAATTGAAAGGAAGACGAAATAAGAACATGGAATTGGATTGATAATTAATCGAAGACCAGCTTCCTTACCTCAGCTTATTCCACTGGCTGACTGGGTGTGGTGGCTTGGCTCCCTGCTATGCCAGTTGACACTACCCAGGAGCGTGGATTAGAGCGTTGCCTGTTTCTGCTGGGTAGGGGGTCAAAGACCAACTCCTCACTTCGCCCTGCCAACACTGCTCGGGCTGTGGTGTCAGAGTGTCCCTGCTTCTCCTCAAGAGTGTGTGTGTATCTGTGTGTAAAATATTAGATTCCTGTTTCCTGCTGAAACCATGAGGCCAGAGAAGGAGGGAAGTAGAGCAGGTATTGTCAACAAGATTTTTACTTATGTACGTATGTATTTAACAGTTTTATGGTTTTAGATTTTATGTAAGGTCAATTATCCACTTTGAATTAATTTTTTAGTAGGGTATCATGGGTAACTTTTTTCTATATGATATATAGTTATTCCAGCACAATTTATTGAAAAGATAATCTTTTCCCATTGAATTTTTGGGCATCTTTGTTGAAAATCAATTGACCATATAAATGTGATTCTTTTTTCTGATTCTCAATTCTGTTCTACTAATCTATACTTATGCCAATACCATACTGTCTTTATTACTGATTTTTTTTTTTAAAGACAGCTTTGTTGAGACATAACTGACATACAACAAACTGCATGTGTTTAAAGTGTACTATTTGATAAGTTTTGAATATGTATTCAAAATGTATACCCATGAATGATAGCCACATTCAAGATAATGAACATATCCATCACTCCCCAAAATTTCCTTATGTCCCTTTGTAATCCCTCCCTCCTGCCATCCCCTTCCCATCTCCAGGCAACCACTGCTCCTTTTTCTGTCACTATAGATTAGTTTTCAATTGATAGATTTTTTTTTTTTTTTTTTGGTAAAAGAAATTTTCAAGTGTGTACTCTTTTTATATGGCTTCTTTCACTTAGCATAATTATTTTGAGATTCATCTATGTTATATTTATCAGTAGTTGATTCCTTTTTATTCCCAAGGAGTACTCCTTTATAAAATACACCGCAATTTATTTATCCATTTATC
This sequence comes from Pteropus medius, assembly GCF_902729225.1. Taxonomy (NCBI): domain Eukaryota; kingdom Metazoa; phylum Chordata; class Mammalia; order Chiroptera; family Pteropodidae; genus Pteropus; species Pteropus medius. The sequence continues at coordinate 3,464,186 of NW_024346692.1, forward strand.
TGTTGATGGACATTTTCCCTAGCTACGGTTATTACAAATAGTGCTCTTATGAATATTCCTATACAAGTCTCTATGTAGTCATAAACTTTTCATTTCTTTTGGGTAAAAATTTAGGAGTGAGATGGTACATATATATTTAAAATTTTAAGAAATTTCTAATTGATTTTCAAGTAGTCGTAACATTTTACATTACCACTACCTGTATATAAGAGATCTCTTCACATCTTAGGCAACACTTGGTATGGCCAGTCTTTAATTTTAGCTATTTTAGTAGATGTACAGTTTTATTTTGCATTTCCCTGATTACTAATGATATTGAGCATCTTTTCATGGGCTTTTGGCCATCTGTATATCTTCTGTGGTGATGTTTCTGTTCAAATGTTTTGCCCATTTAAAAAAATGGGGTTGTTTATTGAGTTTTAAGTGTTCTTTATATATTCTGGATACAAGTCGTTTTTCAAATATGTGATCAGCAAATATTTTATCCCAGTCCGTGGTTTGTCTTTTTATTCTCTTAATGGTGTCTTTTGAAGAGCAGAATTCTTAATTTTGATGAAATCCAATTATTTTTTTCTTACATATCATGCTTTTAGTGCTGTATTTAGGCAATCTTTGCCTAACCCAAGGACACAAAAGTTTTCTCCTTCTTCTTCAGAGAAGAAATTTGGGCATTAGAGAACTAAACTCACTCATCCAAATTCTCATAGCTGTGTTATTTCAGAGCTAAGAGTAGCATTAGCCTCTTAGGAGAGGCTGACTGAACTAAGTATCCTTTTTATACTACTTTCTAGGTCTTTCCAGTTATAGATTTCATGACACCACCATTTCCTCATTAATCTAGGCTTTAACACTTCAAATTACTTCTTACCTTGTTTTATGTATCATTAATTATAAATATTGTCCTTTCTCTTTGGAATGGTGGTCAGAAGACATGAGTTTAAATCACAACTCTGATAATCACATGATCTATGATTTTAGGCTCTCTGGAATTCTGGGTCTTTTATCTTTAAAATACAGATCATACCCTCCAGACAGGATTTTTGTAAAGATTGAGAAAACACACACTCTAACAATATGATGCCAAGCAAATGTCACTGTTCTTCATTTTTCTCTAATCTTGATTTCAGGTGCAAAAAGGACAGTGAAATTGGGGCATAGTGAGCAAGGAGTAGAGTGCTAGAGGGGAAATTCAAGCAGTTGCGTGTGGTCCTCAGTGTTCAGATCCATGAAGTCCCTAGTGAGGAGTTTGGGTTTTATTCATAGTGCATTGGGAAACCACTTGAAGGGAATTGATCAGGGGACTGAAATGATTTAATTTAAACGGTTAAATAAAAAATGATTGTGTAAATCAATGAATTTTAGATAGGGCCCGGTAAGGAGACCATCACAGCTGTTGTAGTAGTCTGGATGACAACTGGACATGAACTAGACCACCATGGTAGTAAAAGAAAGAAAGAGAAGGAGATATGTGATATCCATTTGGAAAGGAGACATGTCGAATTAGGCTAGTCTCACTGTGCTGTAAACATGCCTGCTTATTTTTGTCCTATGTGACTTTTCATGTTCTTTGGCTTGCCCTCTCTCACTTTCAAAGTTCTTTATCAAATCTAATCTCTTTTTCTTCATTCAGTACTCTCTTGAATATTCTACTTCTTCACTACTCTGAGCTTCCAGAGCTAATATTCATTCTTCAATTTTCACTTTTGTCAGTTTTGTCTTCTCATTTATAAATCGTCAAGCTGCCTGACAGTAACAGTTTATTTTTTATCTCCATTTCTTGTCTTGATGAGACCTAGCACAGTTCTATGTCCATAATAAATGGATAGTAAATAACTAATTGATGAATAACATCGTGCCTCTTGTAAAAAATTCAATCAGACAAACAATGTTAAAAAAAACTCCAAACTTTCAATAATTGAGCTAGGAAAGTAATCAAATATCAACATGGCCATTCTGAAGAAACTGACTTACTATAATCCTCTAATAGAAACTTGTCACAATGTAGGTGAAGTACAAAGTGAGGATTTTCTAAGACAACTGGACAGAGTCCGTAGGCTCAGCCTCAGGTCATCCTTTCATGCTGTTGTTACAAGCTGCACATTTGAGTTGTGGCTGTAGCAACTGAGAGGAACTGGAGCTGAAAGCAATGTTATATTTCTTTAAATGTTTAAGAAATTATTTTTTTAATGTTAAGTATTGCTGAGAAAATCCAAGAGGACACTGTGTGACACTTTATTACACCACATGGCATTGTAAACCGAATTCTCTAAAGAGGGTCAAAGAAAGTTATAATTATTCCAAGACTTAAATCTTGTGAAAAGTAGTTAGAAGCCAAAGAATTATAGGCTGAATATGTGTAGAAAGAGATTTCACAGAAAGTACTAAATGTATTTGAATAAATGCCACCCAACCTATTTGATTGTGTAATTTTCTGAAAGAATTACCTGGTACGGGCATGTTTTATATGTCTTTGTTGATCCATGGACAGGACAAGCCATAGATAATTAAGGGTGAAATTGCATATATATCAATTGTAAAAAAATAAAAGAAATAAAAACTCACAGTCTTCAAACTCACCATTAAGACTCCTTTCATCTCATAGCTCACTAGCAAATTGAATATATAAAGCACCTTTCACACAGAAAGTCAGAGAGCAAAGCACTAAAGCAAAACAAATACCAGTGATTAAGGAAAATTTAAAGCAGCAGTAAAAATATGTTTCTTTGGTTTACTTTTAAATACAGACTGGGAACTGCAAATAACTGGGAGTACATGTAAGTGGTAATTTTTTTTGTCTTCATGATTCTATGATGTTGAATACAAATAAGGGAAAAACCTTGCTGCTGCAAAACTCAGCAATATATTTGAGATAATTTATTTAAAAAATATTTACCCTAATTTATTTAGTAATAATTTTAAAATTCACTCAAATATGTTCTCATTTCTTAGTCTTAACAGTTTTGACATGCTTTAGACTTACTTTAAGCGATTTAGGAGAAATGGTTAAAATGATCTTTCCTAACCTGAGAAGTATCAAAGAATGGAAGCAAACTTTCAAGTCTTCACGGTGTTCCCAAACAATTTAAAGAGTTCAGAGTGAATATTTTATTCTGCATTGAACAATATTTAGATAATTCATCAGGGGATTTGTAGCTCTTCAATGGAATAGAATCAAACTGTTTAGAAGAGTCAGTGAAACACAGGTGCTGATTTCATGATAAATGGCTATTGTCAATCATTGCTTCTTTTAGTGTAACCATTGGCCTACTGAAGTACTTCAAAGAATACTCCGGAAGCCATGGATTTGGAGAAAGAAAGAAACAGCTCTTACTTTTTATCTATAATTTTTTTCAACAATGTTGTTAAAGAAAAGGCAATTTAATAAAGAAAAATCATTGATTTTGGTGAATAGACAGCAAGATTAAAGCAAAACGTGTATTTTTCATTAAGAAATTTGGGGGATTGTTTCACTCTCTCTTGCTGGCTCTTTCATTCTTTTAACTTGCTGTCATTCTTTTTCTCTCTTTGTCTTCTTTTGCCAACATATTAATTTTAACAGCTGTTTATGTATATCGTTTTTTTATATCTTAAGTTTAAGATCTTTGAACCACCTCATGTTTACTGATGAAAGTAAGTCACCACTCATGCACTTACCATATGTAAAAGCTACCAAGCAGAGCTTAAGGAAAAGGAGGGGCAGCAGGAGCAGTAAGAAATAAAAGAAATTTGTCTTTTTTAAATCCTCAATATTATTTCGTTTCCACAGTTATATGTTGGAGAGAAATTCTGAGTGTATTTCCTGAGAACTTACAGTTTTGGCAGAGGTAAAGAAGGTGCTTCTCATTAGGGTGAGTAGGAAGCATTTGTTAAACTTGGCTAGAGCCCATGCAAATAGAATTTTGGAAGGTCTAGTGATTTTTAAAAAAGCTTTTATAGATTATTCCTCATAATGCAACTCAAAGGATATTTTGAGTATTGATGAGTATTAATAAGATTATTCCATGAACTGGTTTGATTTTGTTGGCTGAAATACACCTTATAAATTATGACTTCACAATTGTAGAATATATTTAGATTCATATATTTTGTTTCTCTTCTCAAGGATTATGTATCATTTCTCAATCAGGTAGATTCTAAAGTGTGGTGAAAAATTACTGTGAATCATCAAACATTTCCAGTGTTTAGTTCCATTTCTTTTCAAAGATATCTCTAGATTACATTTGGAATCTCCTTCCCTTATGTCTCTGGAACTGTTTTCAAAATTCTGAAGCACTTGCTAAAAATGTACATTCCTAACAATGCTCCCAGGAAATTCTGATCTAGGAGGTTGGGGATGAGGCTTTCAAATAATGCTCAAGTGACTTTTAAAACAATGATAAAAGATAATAAATTTTTACCTCTAGTATTTCCATAAGATAAAAGTTATTAAATTTGAGTAAATAAGTATTAAAATTAGAACATTTTGATATGAGACAGATATATTATAGGGTCAATTTAAGTACTAGCTATTCAAAATTTCTGGAAGGGAATAAGTCTCTCGACTTTTTCAAGAACTTTACCAATATTCTATTTGACGCTTTAAATCGTGTCATTCTCTCTGGTAACTAGTTAGCAACAGACTATGATATGCAGATGTGATGCAAATTATCAGGTGAAGTAAGTAGAGAAATGTGGAAGCAAGGTTTGAGGGTAGAATTTAAAATTATGGTCATGAACAGACCTAATTATCTACCTTCTTTTTGCTTCCAGAAAAGATTCTGCACAGGTGTACTTACCTAGACAATCACCAGTGTGGTAACTGTTAATTGTACACCTCAGGTTTTGGAAAATGCTAAAAGAGCCAGGTTCTGATCTGGATAATAGTGAAAGGATGTTGGCAGATTATTGTGCCTCTTGATTTTAGAGAGTTTAGTTTTATTCTTTCAATGAGATACACAGTTGAGGAAGATCCAGTACCAGATGGTAATGTTGGCTAGAAGGGGTTTTCTCACCTACATTTGGCAGCTCTATTCAGCAGCGGTGCCTTCAATGCCTGAAACTTCCACTCTACACCATTTAACATGATCATTGAGAAGCTTTAGGTGGTGTAGATACAATGACACATCTCATTAAAGGTCCTGTAACTATGAACATCTGACATCTGTGCTGAAAATGGAACTGGATGCAACCTTCAAGTGGTTGTATATTTAAGTGTATGTTGTTTTTATTTTTTTTAAAAAAACACTACTGAAATTCATCATATTAACGGGGGTTGTAATTCTAGTGGGATTTTTCACTTGGAGAAATAGATTATAAGTGAATAGACTGCCCATTTTAAAGATACTCTCCAATTAAATAGGTTCCCTCTTTTCCAGAATTTAGAAAATGATTTAGCTAATGACTTATTTGTCATTTAATAATAATAATAATAGCTATCCTGATATGAATATCTATAATGTACTAGGATACTTTATGTATAAGCTGTACAACAGCACTGGAAGGTATTCCCATTTTGTAGATGAAGGACCTAGGGCTCTGAGAGGTTAAGAAATTTGCTGAAGACCATAAAACTCATAAATGATGGAGCCAGGATTCTGCCAGCCATGCCACTGCCCAGTGGGGTCTCTGCTGGTTTTGCCACCAACCCCTGCAGGATGTATGGGAATAGAGTTAACATTCATTTCTATAAACTGCAACAAGCAGATATTCATAAATTTTTTCCTGTAGTTTAGTGTTTAACCTGAAAAAATGTCAAAAAAAAAAAAAAACCAGAAACAGCCAGATTCAGCCTTTAAGGAGTTTACCATTCAAATGATCCTTTTCCACATTAAAGAATAGCATCCTGAATCTTCATACAAATTTCTAGGTGCTTTAGCTTTAAGTTTTAAAAAAAGTTTTAAAAATGGTTCTTCTTATTAGAGATTTTAATGAAATTAGGAAATAATAGGTAACCAAATTGAAATGTGTTCATTTTAAATTTGGTCTGGTTTCTCACAGCTGCAGAAATTCATTTTCAACCCTCTCCTCTTCCCCCTTTACAAAGTCCTAAAGTGCAAACCCATTGGGAGTCCCCTCCATTTCTCAAAGGAAATATTTCATTCATATAATGTCTCCTTTGTAATCAACACTGAGAAATGTCACTTTGATTAAACACAAGTCTGAATGACCAAGACCACAGTACAATAAATTCTCCAGAGCTATCTTTCAGAACAACTGATTGCTCTCCAGTCCTAATCCTCCAGAGTCTTATTTAATCAAAATGATGTTGCTAATTAAGGATTAAAACTTCCGAATAGAATAAAAAAGAAGGATTTTTCTTTCTCCTTTGGGCAGGTCAAGGAGGCAGAATTTGCTATGAAGAAGTAGAGTCTCTTCCACCTTTGGTGAAACTGCATTATTCTCTGACATTTGGACTTAATCCAAAATAGGCCTGAGTGCTTTGTGATATTAATATAATTTTTATATATATATGTGTGTGTGTGTATATATATATACACACACACACATATATATATATAGAGAGAGAGAGAGAGAAAGAGAGAAGGAAAGAAAAAGGAACTGTCTTAGATAGCTACGTATACTTAGATAACATTTATTCTAAATTTTTTTCATTTAATAATTTTAATAGCAATTTTCTGTAGATATTTTGTCTGTTGCTCTGTGCATTGCTTTTATCTGCCGCTAATATTATTCGTTGCTAACATTGGAAAGATAGAATATTTTTTAAAAATGTTGGCAACCCATTTCACAGAAAAGTGGGAATAAAAGATTTGATGTATCTCAGATTTGTTTGACATTCACTGATGAATAACAGTAAAAACAACAAAATTCTCTATTAAATGCTGAAATGCTCTAGCTTAAGATTAAAATTTCAAATTTTTTTGAATTTGTATTTGGTAATAATAATTGGTTTTCTAAAAGTACATATAACTGTATAAGAACTTGTTGGGAGAGGCAAAGATTCAAGGAAAGATGGGTTGGTTTTTAGGGAATACAAACTCTTGCAGGTGATTGGGGCAAAGTGGATGTAAAACAGTGATGATGTTTTAAAAAATTATAGAATGCTTCTTCTATCCTTTTCATCTCCTCTTTGCATTGTCTTGTGAGCATATTACCCTGGCCAAATTAGTCCATTCCAATGTAATAAGTTCTAATAACAGCTACCCACTTATTGATCACCTACTATGTGCCAGGTCCCCTTCCAGCAATATATACATTATTACCTCTAATAAAACCCAAGAAGAGGTATTATTATAACCCTTCAGAAATTATTACATTGAAGCTTATGGAGAATAAATGACTTCATCAAGGTTAGGCAGTTTGTGTTAAGTAGAGTTGAGACTTCCACCCAGGCTTGTTTGGTTCCAAAGCCACATTCTACAATATAACAAGCCATTTCACATTCATTTACTTAGAGGATAAATTTATTAATGTATTTCGAGAAGGTGCTGGTAAATTATGTTGGTCTGTACCTGACTCATTCATTCCCATGGTTACTGATTGAATCATTACCCAGCTCAGTTAATGATAAAGACTGAACTGCTACCATCAAAATGGGATCAGAGTGCAAACAATGAGAAACTCCCAAAGGGAGAGAAATGTCATAAACCTGTTTCTCTTCCAACCAGTGTTACCTACCAGTTAAAAAATAAAATTTGGTTCTGTGATCCATACTCCTGAAGGCTGCTAGTGCTCAGTAGACAAATGATGGCTCTTATTCCTCCAGTGCTGAGGCAAATGGCCAGCAGTGCTACATAAAACATCCTGTTCTGCTCTTTTTTTGGTATGTTGTTAATTATATGGTGAGTACCTATATAGAAATCTTCCAAAGGAAAAGCAACTACAGATAATAAAGCAGTGCCTGTAGACAAAGAAAAAGGAGAATAAATATGATATAAACCAATTGAATCACCAAATCACATCACAAATAAGGTTTTCCTGTGAAAGGAGCATCATGATTGTCTTATTAAAATGTTTGTTAATCATTGTAATTCTGGAGATAGCGTGATTTTTCTAAATGTGAAAATTCCTTCAATATGTGTTTTAACTAATCAAGAGTCCTAGTTTCCCCACCAAACCTGAACTAACTTTCTTCTTGGAATGTATAAGAACATAATTTCCATTTTAACAAAATTAAAACAGTTCAGAAATACATCATGTAAGAAACTAAAGATTCCTGTAATCCCACCCCTAGAGAAAACCACTGTTAACAAGAGTTATTTGTTCTTAGTCAATAGAGTGATAGAAAACGTGATGATCTCAGACATCTCAGAAGCCTGTTAAATAAAACGTTTTAAGAATAACATTATTGTAGTTAGAGGAGAACATAGCCTCTCTTTGCCTTTTCTGCTTCTCTTTTTCTTTTTAATGCCCTTCTTATTTCTCTCATTGGGGTGAAGTCTTTGTCACACATAGAGGTGAGAAGACTAGCAAGAATGGTGTGAGGTGGACGATGCAGTCCAAGACATGGGAAGGGAGGACAGACAGTGATAATGGATGAAGCATTCCTTGCAGGGACTACACCTGAAGATTTTCCTTGTCTAATAGAAATTATAATTTAATTTCATGCTTTTGCTAAGCTCTTTATAGTCTGCAAAAACATTTGCATACTATATTGTTTCTTCTTGGAAAAACTTTGTGATGGATTTTCTTATTTCAATTTTCCAAAAAAGAGAAGAAGGAAAAGGGGGAGTAGAAGGGGGAGAAGGGGAACTAGGGAAGGAGAAAAAATAAAACAAGAAAAAAGAAACAGGTTCAGTGAGGTTAAGTGACTTGCCCAATGTTACCAGGTAACTCGGATATAATCTCCCTTTTCTTGGAATTCCTGTCTTGAAGTAGTCAAATTATCAATTTTTTTCTTTATCAGTTTGATTAGTGAAAACAACTTCTCCATGTTAGTTTTTGTCCTTCATTTTATTAATTTAACATTCAAATTTTCGGTATAAATTTTTATATAGTTAGTTTTCTCAATTAGACTACGAGTTCCTTAAAGGCAAAAATTGGGTCTAATTTCTGTCTACTTGTTGTCTTTCTTCTGGTGCCTTTCACAATATGAGGAATATATACACACAGTAGTTATTTGTTAACAGATTGATTTACATGAGGGGAAGCCCTTTAAATTATCGAGTTTTCAGTGTTTCCTCTTAAGGTTAGCTAGATGTGACACAAACTGCTGTCTCTCTGCCACTCAGTGTTCATCTCTGGAAGGGTGGTGTGAGGCCTGACTAGGCTAAGGTTATCCTAAGAGGATGGGAAGAGGAGTTACTTCCTGCAGCAACCATTTATTTAAACACTTTTAGTGGTGCTGTTGTATAAGTTAGAAAAGCACTTCACTTCCATCTTTTGAGAACATGTCATAATATACTAACTTCATTAGATCAAAATTTTACTTCTGCTATAAAATTGATATAACAAAAATAAAATCTATAAATCTATGGTAAAAAAAAATGAGTCTCTGTTGTGTGCTGTTGTGCACTGCATAATCAGCACACCTGGACTTTATAGCTCAGTATAAAGCACCAGGATCAGTCATGTCCTGTTTTAGGTGGTGGGGGTCCACTGGCTCTTCTCTCAAAGAGCTAATGAGTCCAAGAGAGGGCAGACATGCAGGTGGATAATTATATTATGATGTAAATGCAATCGAATAGGTATGATCAAGGTATAAGTGAACACAGAGAATTGAGCAACAAACACTGCATGGGTCTTGAAGGAAAAGCAGGAGTTTTCAAGTCTTGGATATGGGGTTTAAAGATAAAGGTTAACAATTTCAGGCATAGAAAAGAGCATATGTAAAATTAGAAAAGTAGGAAAGTAAGCAAGGATAAGTTTACCATGGTTAAGATGGAAGTTAAGAGGTAAATTCGGTACAAATTGTAAAGGTTCTTATATACAAAATTGGATTTCATTTTTACATAGTAGAGTCAATATATAGATTTGTTCTTTCAGGAAATCAGTGTTGTTTGTGGAAAGGTATATGGACCAGAGTAACAGTGATGGCTGAGCCCAGCAAGTAGGTCATGATCATAGTCAAGAAAAAGAAGGCTGACTTTTCAAGCTAAGGTTTTAGCAATTCAGACAGAAAACACATTTTTGGTAGAATCTCTGATACTTAGTGACTGGTTAGAACTTGATGACAGCTGTGAGTGGAAGACACAAGTAAATAACTTAGTAAAAAAAAAAAAATGGACTTAGAGTTTGACTTAGCTCTTTTGTTTGCCAAATTACAAAGTCTGAATTTCAGTCTTGGCTTTATGATTTACACAGGAATTTAGACTAACAGAAGTTACCAAGTGCTACTGATAGGGCTTGTTACCAAGTTAAAAAGAGTGAATCATTGTGTCCATATTTTAGTTGTCTAGCTTTTATAGTTTTTCATATATTTCCTCCTGGATTGACACCTCTCCATTGTGTAGACTATTACCCTGAAATTTTTCTGGTCTCTATTTAACCTCTCACTGTGTTTGTCCATCCTGTTCATTGAAGAAAAGTATTTCCAAATGTTTTTGTCATATCTTCAGTAACTCCTTATTGTCTAGAAGGACAACTTGAATTTTTTGGCCTAAAATTTTAGACTGTTAATCAATTGCTCTCTCCACCTTATCGATCTTGGTATTTCTCCCAACATTTCTCATAATCACTTCATTCCCAAACTTTTGTAGATGTATTTATCTTTCTCTATGTAAAGAAGCACAATGTAGTGTTTGAATTCATCTAATTTTTAGCATATAGACATAGTTCATAATATAGAAATAATCTTCACATACAGTCTTAATTAATATATGACTAATTAAAAGACCACTGTTTGATGAAAACATTTCTCAGTTATTCTATATGAACTTCAAAAACCTTTTTAGCACATTTCATCTTAGTTGTGAAGCAAATTAACTTCATGTTTCACATAGCATTTGTCATGAATTTGGACTCGGAGTGGGAAGGGGGCATTCTCAGGAATACAGAAGACAGACATGTAAAGAGGTAATTATTATAAAATATAATCAGTGCAACAATATAAGTATCAAAACATCTTCTAACACACACACATTTACTAGCATCCCTCAAACAATACAGAAGATGAAATAAATTGAAACAACATTCTTCATTTACTACATTTTACTCTAAGAGCAAGCTGGAAATAATATAAACAAAAAATTCTAACAAAAATCTATTTAATTAAGTTGCAAGACAATCCAGTCAGAAGAGGACACTCACCCAGGAAATGTAGAAATAAGCAAATATATACCAGTTTGTTTCTTCCTAGACAGACATCAGTAAACCATTCCGCAAGCACAGGGGTAAGGATTGAAGTTCTGATAAAACACAAATTGAAAATGGCCTCTTGGTAATTGTGATAGCCAAGCTTGACAGTGCAAAAGGGGATCAAATTGCAGACAACTTCAAAGAAAGTGAACCTCTCACACATCTCCACCAGAAGCGAACAGATTTCAACCGAATTTTTTTCACAGAGTATGATGAAGAGAAGTAACCAATATATCTTGCAGTTTTCTCCTCGATGATATGACTTAAGGGTACTTTCTCCTCAGTTATTTTAAAGTCTGTAACAGACATGACTACCCTCCTTGAATACAACTATGTTAGTGGTTTGAATTTGGTGAGTTTTTACTTCTACCCTTCTAATGAAAAAAATAAATAAGATCTTTGCTTTGAATTTCACAGCTCCATGCTAAAGTTTCATAGGACGTTTCGCACATTAATGTTGTTCATTTTGCACATTAATGTTGTTCATTTTGATGATCCAGGAGCACAGGAGAGGAGACATGAGTATTTATTTAATCCTCCTTCCCCACTCCCTTGGCCCCTCACAGTAGCTCGTGTAGCCAAATCTGATTTGTTTGTCTAATTACTCAGAGGCTAAATTAGGCTCTTCCTCCACAACTATATTGAATTACATGAATCCAGTTGCATATGTGTAAAAACTCATCTGCCTCACACTGATAAAGGTTTAAATTCTGAGGCAGAAGAAGCAGTTTTTAAATTTGAGCATTAGATCAAGAAATAATTTGAGTCTAATAATTTCTGATACTTTAATTAAACAAGCCGGAACAGTACCCAGAGATAAAGTGCGAAAGGAAATCTGTTTTGAGGGGGCAGGATACCTTATCATTATTACAATTCTTGTTATTTTTGGTTGGAATTCTGATAAGAAAGCTAATTAGGTAACAAAAGTGCTAGTACATTTAGGTAACAAGCAGAGTTTGCAAGAAGTAATTTCAGTGCACTAATGAAAGGAGAAAATATTAAACAAAAACCTTCTTCCTTTAAGTTGACCCCATGCTTGTAGAGCAGCAGCCTCTCGGAGGAAATCAGAATCAAAAGGCACTATTTGACTCCTTATTACTAGTCAGCAGGGAGCGCAGCAACCATCTTATACATGCTTTGGGGAATACTGAATCTGGTATCGCCCTGACCCTCTAGCTGGGTGAATGGATGTTAGCATTCTATTTTGGAAAGCAGGAGGGTACCAATTAAAAAAAAAAACAAAAAACAAAAAACAAAACAGTAAAAGAACACTTTAACATTTAGGGGTTTAGCTGCAAGGACACACAAAGACAAGGTAATGAAACTACTGGGTCAAAGTCATAATATTCAACACATGGGGAGTGAGGATGGAAATGTTATTTTCATGTTGGAGTCAGAAGAAAAAGACTGATAAGGGCTTTTGACTCTGATTTTCATCTTTTGACCTGAAAGAATGGGAGGAAAACATTTTGTTTTGACCCCTGCTAATAGTCTCATTGTAATGGCAGTTATTTTCATCTGCTCAGCATCACTTCCCCCCTCTTTGGTAACAATGCCCTGTTTTTCCTTTGTGTAGAGTGATAATGCAATTATTATCCAAATTTGGACACTTTTGTGAGTGAAAGTGATGCTATTTATAATTATTCTTGAAAAACAATTATGAATCGGGACTGTTTAGGGCAAATCTTAACATGTGGTCATCTTACCTTCGGGAAATAAATTTCGTCTATTACATGAGATCCTGTTGGGGCTGTTAATTAAGGTATCTCTTTTCCTTTGGCCGAGGAGATCAACACATAGTTAAAGGTGGTCCTTTTACTTTTTCTTCCTCCAAATTTTAATCATGAGTGGAAGACTCAAGACTGGACATGGTGGTAGTTGAGTCATTCAGATGGCAGTACCCAAAAAGGGATTGCCATGAGGCCTGATGGGAAATTCAGTGCCTTCTTGGTTCTCATCCTCCAGGAGGCAGGGTTAGCTTTTCCTTCTGTAAAGGACTCAATTTCCAATCAACTTTCATTTAAGTTAGCCACATTTTATTTTTGTGGCTTACAAAGAACCCAGTGTGATCCTTTATGTTTTCCCCAGATGTAGGGAACAATCTTTCTCTCGCCACAAGCTGATATATTTAGCTAGCACCTTACAAAGAACTCCAGGAGTATTATTTCACAATCGAGGTTGTTTGTCGTACTTCTCCTGGGGCCTGATGATGATTATGTTTGATTTCTTTGGCTCGTCTGTGTATCATTGCCTAAGAATAAGCCACAGGTGGTGGGACCCTGCGGTTTGGGGTGGTTTAGTTAGGGAGAGTAACAGCATTGCTGAGTAGAGTTGAAGCAATAGGGAAAACACCTCTTTCTTATTGTTATTTCTGAGTACAAGCTCAGAGTGAGCTTGAAGGACAAATACCAACTCCACCTTAGACTAACACTTGGCAGGGAATATTGAATATCATCGTCTTTATCAGCAAGCTTGAACTCGAGTGGAGGCTTACACATTCTTTAGTTTTATGCAACTCTCACCACTCCTAGGCTTATTCTTTGTTGCTCTCCCTGCCTCCTCCCTGTGCCCCTCAATAAAGTGATATTCTTCCTCCATTATAGAAGCAAAGTATCTATATTGGATACAATTTGGAAAATATCTAAAAATAAATATAAAAGAAAAAACAAACAAAGTTTTTGGAGCACTTCTTTTGATGTTTTTCTCTCCATGATTATTTTTTATTAGTAGGTTTTACATATTTAAATTGCATAATTATATGCAATTACTGTATAATCTGTTTTCTACTCCTTTGGTAGGTAATATTATAAGCACTTTAACATGCCATTATTAACTCTTTGTAAATAATTTTTTGTGGTCACCTTAATAGATATCATTCACCTAACTATTCTACCACTTTTGATTACATTTGTCTCAGATCCATTATAAGCAGACTTTCTTTAACTTTTGACCATTACTGCATATTTAAAAGAAAAAACACCTTTATCAGCAATGCTGGAATGAATTTTTGTTCATAAAGCTTCCCCTTTGCCCACATTATATTCTTAGGCTAGTTTTTCAGAAACAGTATTACTGAGTTAAAGTGTGGTAAAGTTTTCAGGCATCTTAATTCATAATGCCAAATTACAATACAAACTTAAGACCTTTTTATAATTGAAAAGCCCATATTGTTTTGGGAACACAGAGACTATACTAACAGAGAGCTTGCTCTCTAAAATACAGAACATGTTACTCTTGACCTAAAGAAGTTGTTTTTACTTGTTCAAGGCAGGAACACGTCAGAGAGCTTCATGGATGTGGGGAGAAATAAGTGATGAAGTTGAAGAGAAAAGAAAAAGCATCACAAAAGGCTTCATACGACAGAATTTTGACCGGTTCTTGAAGTCATTCCTCTTTTATATGCTGAACCTATCCAAATAAAATGAATTTCTACAATAAAGCTAGGTATAACAGACTAAAGTCTTTTATAATAAATAATTTTTTTTTCCTACTCAAAATCTGAAGTACGGGCACCAGTTAAGAGGTACTGACAAGACTCAATAATCTTAGGTACTTATTTTTCCACCACCATCACCTACAGTACTAGTGTAGTAATCTACACAAAAATTAATGGAAAAAAGTACCAGGATTTGGTAGAAAATTGGAGGCAGAATTTTTAGGACTAATTGGATATGTGACATTAGAAAGTGAGAGCATCAAGGATGATGTGTAGGTTTCTAGCTTAGACATCTCAGTGGATAGTGGTGTTGTTCAGTACTAAGGAACAGATCTGGGGTAAAGGAAGCTAACTTTCCTATTTGACATATTGAGCTGGATACACCCATGGCATATACAATAGGTGATGAAAGAAGGGAATCAAATTTCCTTTTGTGTGTGTGGGAAGAGTTACTTCTTGCTTTGAGTGGAGGTGAAGCATAACCTTCAATGAAACTTTTCGAACAATATTAAACATTCTCAAGGCAAAGGCAGCTTAGAACATTACCATTTAATCATCTCTACTGAATACCACTTGAATTTCATGAGAATTTATGGGGACACTCTGCGTTCCTATGCAAAGCATTAGAGTAGGCTACAGGAGACTATAACCATTGCTAAACATAAGCTGTAGAACAACAGTAAACTTTTTTGAGAAAAAGTAAAAGTTTTATTAAAACAGGAAAATGGATGCATCAGCTGTTTTTAAATTAGTTATAATTATATAAAATATTGATCTAATTCAATTTTAATTTGAATGTCTTTAAGTCACTTCTTTTTATTTCTTAGAGTAAATAATAATTTGTCAGTGATTTTAACACTGGATTATATTTTCATAAAAGAAAAACAATAGCAGTTGAATCACCTGCTATGTTAATCAGTATGAAGGTAAAACTGATTCCTTGTCATTTATCTCAGATTTGGGTTTTGCTGGCACTAATTTTAGGGAAGTTATGTAAGTGGAAACACTTAACCTCTATCGTTTTGGTCTTAAAAACTTAAAATGTTGATAAATGTTGAAGGACCACTTTTAAAGCAGTCATTTCCTTAGAGTATGAGCTTGACCCTAAGTTAACAGACAGATTTTGAAGGAATGATGGCTTTCTTAAGGATGACATCTTACCATAGGGCGAGGGAGGATTGAAGAGAGAGAGAGAGACAGAGATAGAACAGTGGCACTAGATTTTAAAAATTCATTCATAATTTTAGACTGACCATCCCTTAATTTCAAAATAATACAATTTTGGATCTGAAAGAAGACATTTTTAGGTTTGAATATCTTGAAAATTAGAAATCGACCTGGACCAATAGAGCTTATTCTTAATTAATTCCATAATATTGTAAAAATGTTTTTAGACTTAGTACTTCTTCTATCTATACAAATCTATACAATAAACTTAACTTCTTAGGACCTCAGTGTTCTTTACAGTGACTAGAGCTTTGAACTGCATGTCATTTAAGCCCCTTTCTAGTTCTCTGGCTCTAATTTCCCTTGCTAAAGACCATGGAAATTTATAAGAAATATATCCTTTTCATAGTAGTAATAGAATTGTCTTTCCATAAATTTTGCTTTTTATATATATAAACTATGCAGACAGTGTAAGTAAGATTTAACTATTTTAAAAGATGCAATTACCATGGTTATGGCTAGGTTTCTATCTTTGTAGTACTGTCCCTGTGGAGCCAATTTGAGAGTTTGGGAAGGTAAAAAGCAGGGGAAGAGCTACTGTATTGCTCTCCCTCCCTAGACCATAGTTAAAAAATTATTCTTGGCTTTCAAAATTTGTATAGGAGGAAAAAACACAAAATTTAAAAATATATGGTTATAAATAGCACTTTGGTTTTGATTTTATTGTTTCTTCAAACTGCAAATTTTATTATGGGGACTTTATTCAAACACATGTAATTACCTAAGCTAAGCAGTTTTTCATACTTTCAAGGCTCTTGCATTATTGCACCTGTACGAAGACTTTATAATTCAGTAGTAATTGAACAGCAATTATTTTTCATGATGCATGCACATTTTTATATCAGATTGTTGGCAGATATTCTTTATGATGATGTCGTTTTTGCTAATGAGGAAATTAGACTGAGTTATCTCAGAATGAGATGTCTTTTTCTGACTCATTTCCTAGCTCTTGACTTGGATTTTAGAAAAGTTTTTGTGTTGTAAAACAGCATAATCAAATGAGAACAACGTTATCTCTGAATTCATGGAGGGCAGGGAAAGTGGTGAACTACTTTATAGGGCTAGTACGATCCTGTCTGTCTTATTCATATGATAAACTCTGACGTTAAATTTATTTATGCCTCTGTGTATATAAATTGTAAAATTCCAACAGAACAAAGACCGAACTTTTTAAGCTTTTTACAGTGCTCTGCTCAATATAAGTCCTCAAATGACAGATGATCTTTCTCAACAGTTTGGCATAAGACAAGAGAACAGAGGGCTGGCATGATTTTTCAATGAACTCAGGCATCAAGTCAACTCAATCTAGACCATTTAGGTCCCATAAAAATTCAACATTTATTAAGCACCTGTTTTATGTCAGGCACTCTGCTTAATACTAAAGATTCAAAGGTGAAAAAGATCTGATCTTTAAATTTCAATTTCCTATAATAAATATATTATGTATTTTATATATGCCATATATACACCTAAACTATGTGTATATATGGCATATATAAAAATATATGCCACATATATATATATTGCATATATACACAAAAACTATGTGTTTATATGGCATATATTGAAATTTAAAGATCAGATCTTTTTTCACCTTCATTCAAGAAACATATATTCATTGTGAGTTAGAAAACTGTAATAAGTAGAGAGGACCCAGAAAAAAAGACTCAAATTCGAATTTCAAGGAATTCATAGTCCAACCGTAGAAACTGAAATAAAAATACAATTAGAAAACAGCGACAATTGTTTTTATAGAAGTACACACAGAGCACTCTGGGATAACAGATGAAGTGCATCTTAATGGGATTGTATGGAAAAGACTTTCTCAAGGAGGTGATGCCTGAGTGAAATTTCAATGAAGAGCAAAGGTTTATCCAGGCCAAGAAAGAAGGGAGGTGCATTCTGGGAAGAGGGAGAAGTGGGCCACAGGCAATGATATGTGAAGCCAAATAGAGGGCTTGAGAACTGCAGATATTTTGTTAGTACTAGAGCACAACGTGAAGAGAAAGAGTGGTGAGAGACGAGTGAGATGTGGAGAGTCTTGTGTCATGATAAAGAGTTTAAATTTTATTCTGAACTCAGTAGAAAGCCATAAAAAGTTTCCAACTTTAGATTAATTTAGAACTTAATTCTAGAGAGCAATGAGGAGGATTTTTCTAGCAGCAATGGGAAGAATGGACAGGAGGCCATTTCAGAAACTGGATAATATAAAAGTAATTTGGGTGATAAGTAATGAGAGTCTATATGGGTGTTTTCATGGGGCTGGAAAACAGGGTACAGATTAGTGAGTCATCAAGGAGGGAAATTTTACAGAAATTTCTGGCTGATTTAAATATCTGTATTAGATATGGGGAAATCAATCTGACTTCCAGGTTTCTGGCTAAAGAAATTTCACAGTGCTTGCTATTCCCTGAGACACGGGTTAGAGGAGAAAGTTTGTCGTGGGGGACTTTATGGGGATAAAGGAAAGAAGGAACTAAGTTTCGAGATATTGCTTTTGAGAAGCCCGTGGGACATACAGATGTTTGGAGTACTCATATCTGAAGTGGAGGAGACATACTATACTAGAGCTACAGCTTAAGAGTCATCTGTTCACTGATGCTAGATGAAGCCATAAGAGTGGTTGAAGCCATTTAAGGAGGGTGGAGAGAGTAAAACAAAGGCAAACTAAGTACGATTTCAATGTCTAAGTCAGAAAAAAAGTTCCTTATGTGGAAATGCAGGAAGAAAATGGGAGTGGGGGTGGGAGTGGGATTGCCTGGTAGATTCAAGAAGAACTGAACAGTCAAATGTCAAGTTAAATAAAAATAAAATGTACCTATGTGATTTAAAAATAAACAAGGTAGTAATATTTTTGATGATGGACCAGTTTCATTGGCACATTAAGTGCTATACAGCAGATGTCTTTAAAGTGCTCAGAACATATTATTTGATGCCTATATGAGAGGGAGGGATTATTTTTCCTGAGGTGAAGGGGACAATCAGATGACACATGAGCTGGGCCTGAAGAAAGTGGCAATTTGCCTTGTGAAAAGGTGAAAAAGTTAATTCTATTTAGATAAACAGTATGAACAAAAGCTTGCAGCCTGGTAGACATGGAGTATTTGGTTCCTCTGTGGCTGGAAACAACCTAACACTCCCCTTTCTCCAGGCCTCCAATTTTCCACATGTTCTCCCCCAAACACACACACTCCCACATAAGTCAAATTGAAGTAAAAGTTGGTAAGGGAATTGCAGAAACAGAGTTCCAAAAGTCAGTCTCCAGTGATACAGAGCAAAGTAGATAGGAGGCCTGGAATAGACCTAAGAGAAAGTGGACAGAAAGAAATAAGTGGAAATGGACAAAAAGAGAGAAACTCAATAGATATGTCATAGGCACAGATGCCTAAATATGCTGATTGGTTGGAATGGGCCAGGGATATTGGCCTCAGAGAGGTATGAAGGCTTATTTCATTCATCTTCCTTCCCCCAAGTCCTCACACACATTTGTGTTGAATGATGTTTAACTGGGATGGAGAATACAGAAGAAAAAACAGGCTGGGGTCAGATATTTAGCTCGAATTTACGCGTATAATTGAAAAGGCTGGGAAACATTCAGATATTAATAAAAATATAGTCCTGGGGCACATGAATGTGAGCATAATGATGTTGATTTGGGAATTACCAATAACCACTAGAGTCACTAGACTAGATGAGGTCATCTAGGAAAAGTGTGTATATTATAAAAGAAGATCACTAAAGACACGACCCTGTGGGGGACTCAAGAATTCTAAATTGGATATTTAGACTATCTGTTTTCATCAGTCATCCTTCTAGATTCTAATGTCGTTGTCGCCAATGGGTATTCATGGTAAGTAGGTAAGTGATGTGGAAAATTGAGGTTATTCTAATATTGCTAAGTATTCTAATATTTCTTTTTAAAAATAGCTTTTAGTACTAAGAAAAATTAAAGTTTGGATTGTTTAATTCTTTATTTGCTTGTATTTTTATTCTTTTTAACAAAAAATAAATTCACACTGATGGTTTGGGTTTATTCACTTTATTTCATCGTCTAATTTCCAAACACCCCCCTTTTTATGGCTTGTGTACTTACCATCATACAGTTAATCTGCTTCTAAAAAATCCACTTTGGGCCTTACTTTGGCCACTTCTACTGAGAGAAATCAATGACTATTTCCTGAATCTTTTTGTGCTGTGCTGACAGTCTCCATTTAACACCCAGAGAGCACAGAGCATTTAGTTGTTGCATTCCCTTACATTTGCAATTCATTTTCTGTGTCAATTCATGTGGTTGATATTATAAAAATCATTTTAAACCTAGTTTAACTTTTCTTTTTTAACGTTTGGCTTATTCATAATTTTATGAGCTATAAATTTTATTGCATTGTGAATTGCCTTTCCCATCTGCAGATAACTCTGAGGAAGTCCTTGGAGGAATTGCTTAGGATGTGGTAAAAATGAAAAGAAAGGGACTTCTGTTGTGATTTGGTACATGTTAGGCTAAAATATATCCTTGAGTAGAAAATGACCAGGGAGGAAAACTTTGGAGCTCTGTAAATCTGGTTTTATTTGAAGTTTTCACTCCAGCTGAACAGGTAAATGCAGTTAACAACATGCAAAATGAATATGAAATTTAATACAACTGCATGGTTTACTGAAACAATAGTTCTAACTTATTCATGGACAGTTCTCCTCAGCTAAAGATTCTTTTCACTGTGAATTATCTAGATAAGCTGTTGACGAGAACTAAAATAAAGAGAAAAATGTATGTTTCTGGAGTTTTTTGTGTGTTTGTGTAAAATGCTGATTTAGTCTTGGTACCAAATAAGGCTGGGGTTATTATGGTCATACCAAATATTTATTAAATGTTATAGGCTTCCCTCACCCATATTTTATTGTTAAGGCAAAAGGAAGAAATATGTAGAAGAAAAATTATATTGATTGATTTCATGTTGGTTTTATGTTGCGTTTATTTATATTGACAAAGTCTAAATGACTCAAAGGATATTAAAGAACAGCTACGATGAATTTTGGCTCCAAGTTCTTCTTGTTTGTTAATTCAACACAAGTATAATTTTATTCACTCACTAACTATTTAAACCTACCGTTTTTATATTTCTAATCGGGATGTACAATTATTCCCCTGAAGAGAGTTTGGAGAGGTCCAATAACAGAGTATTGAGAAGTAGAAGAGGCTGGATTTAAATACTGCTTTTCTGACTCAAACATCACTCTTAATTTTGCTGTCTTGTAGGAATAGTCTGTTTGTGATATATATTTTCATACACACCAAACATATCCTCATCGTAGGGCCTTTCTCTAAGCTCTTTCCTTTATCTAGAATGCTGTTCCCCCAGATATCCTCATGTCCAATTTCTTCACCTCCATCTTCATCTTCAAATACTATCTGTTCAAGTAGGCCCACACTGAGCTTCTTTAAAATTGTTTACTGTGTCCTCACTTCACACTCTAGGATGACCAGTTTGTCCTGATTTGCTTTGGACTTTCCTGGTTTTAACGCTGCAAATCCCACAACCCAGGAACTTTCTCAGTGCAATATCCCTTTCTCTAAGTTTTTTAAAAGAAATCTATCTATCTATCATCTATCTATCCATGAACACATACAACGCACACATTTTCTCTCTCTCTCTCTCTCTCTCTCTCTTAATCGAACATTTCCCTGTAGTTGAATTCAGTTTCATAATAGCAGGAATCTTTGTTGTTTTTTCCTTCCACAGAAACATCCAAGGGCCTAAAAATAGTGCTCAATGAATATTTGTTAAATGAATAAAAAAGTTTATATGTCAGGGCAGATTAGTAAAAATTAGAATAGAAAGGCCATGTTGATGTTCCTTCCATCTGTTCAAATAGCTACCAAAATTATGTTTTGATTTTTATCATTTCCTAACTCATACTTACAGGTCAACTCTGACTGAGTCAGGTTTTAAATGGCAGGAAACGTAATGCCTTATTATACATTGGTAGTTGGAACTGAAAATTGAGATTTATGTAATGAAAATGCTGATTCATATCAGAATTATACTTCAGGATGATCAGACTGGATAGAAACTTTCAGATGTGCCTCAGTCTGTTGGAGATACTGATAGGAAAATAAAAGAGAAGGAAATGATGGGCTTAAAGGAGCATTATAGAACTAGCTTAGTCTCTGACTCTAAAGAAGGCATGGCACAGTAGTACTAGCAGATTAAGGCTCAAATTCAATCAAGCAAACATGTGCTTAGGCACTTTTATATATAGCACACAGAAATATATTATCCAATAAAAAATAAAAAATAAATAAATAAATAAATAAACCAGAAAACGAATATAATAGACCTGGATATGTTATTAGATGGCCTTAAACCAAGTAATCCAAGTAAAAATGAGGACATTAGCCCAGGGACATTGCATGGTTTGCCAGGGTTACTCAGATAGTCTCTCTTTCTACGTGTCTTTATTATGGTTTCTTTTAGCTTATGTCCTGGCCCTATGGCTAGGTGTTGCCACCTCTAATTATCCTCCTTCTCCTTTCTCATTTAAACTTCCAAGGTTTCAGATACTTTTTCTCTTTTACTATCTTCCACATCCAGTCATTCAAGCTATACTTATTTTATTTTCAGATTATCTTCTCCTTTCTACCCTTAGTGTTCCTTCTTCACACTCCCATTACCCTTTGCCATAATTATTATAAGAGTCTTCCTACCAATTATCCTGTCTCCAGTTTGGTGACATTACAATCCTTTCTCTATTCAGCTGCCATAACCCTCTATTTATCATGTTACACTACAGAGTGAAGCCCTTGCTTCTTGAAAAGACTAATCTGGCCTGTCCCTGTTTTTCGTCCTTCAGCACTCTGCTTCAGCATTGAACTACTTGTAGTTCCAACACAACTCTGGCCTTAGTTTTTTCGCTGTGGCCATGCTGTCTCCTGTTTTACAATACTATCCTCTCTAGTTGGCTAAGTTTTATTTCTCTTTCAAGATTTATTTCAGGTTTCCTGTCATCTGGGAAGATGTCCTCATGCTTTAGTCCATGGCAGGTGATATGTTCTTTATCCATGCTTCTATAACACTGTGCTTCCAGGTATTATATTCTAATTGTCTATTTATATCTCTTTTCCCCAGTTTGTCCTTCCATCTTTCAGACATGGATGGAGTCTTATTCCTCTTCAAATTGATAGCATCTGGCAAAATACTTGGTTATAAAACAACTGTTTGTTGAATGATTAAATAAATTAATGAATGTTAATATGATTTCACTGTTATCAGCATTACATCGATGGGCACACAAGTCATTTATACGTCAACGAAAGATCTCCTTTGACTCTCTTTTCCAACGTTCTTTTTTTGTTTGTTTCTCTTATGGAGAATCCTCTTTTATTCCACACCTGACAAATGAGTCACACCTCAGCTGTAATGAAACTTTCCTTCTACTGCCAATTCTCTGTTCCTGATGGAAGGATCCATGTTAAAACTTTTTACTTTATTCCCTTCAGACTATTGTAATGGTCTTTTGGCTGGTGTCCCAGTACACATAATTAACAAACTTCAATTGGTATAAAATGTTGCTGCTAGAATCCAGTCCCACACTGGATCAAAGAAGCATATAACTCTGGTTTTCATGTCATCAAAATTAGAGATGGAAAATTATTATTAGTTCCACATAGACTCTGTTTCTCTGGGGAGTTAAGGTAAAATTGTTCCCCTCTGGTGTTTTGTCCACTGAGTTTAAGTGAATCAAGCAACAGGTCCTCTACTATTTCCCTTGGGAGATTCTTTCACTGTCAAATAGAAGTGATTAAAAACAACAACAACAACAATGAAAAAGGAAAAGAAGAAAAAAACCCCTTCAACTTATATTAGGTTTTCTTAACTGTTTTCTTTCTAGCCTCTGCTCAGTTGAATTCCGAAGCATCCGCACACAAGGGAGTGTATCCTTTGGCCTTCTGTTTTATTTTCCTTTGTGATGCTCACCGAAGGAAGGCATTGCCTTTATAATGACCCATTTAATCCCAGTCACTTGGAAATGAGTTAAAAACTACCTCCTTCACACAATCTAAATTGATTTAACATCTTTCAGTGCAAGTTATTTGTGTAATTCCCTGCACATTCTAATGTATACACCTCAATCTAGCTACAAAGATATCAGGTCCAAACAAATGATTTCAGGGGCCCAGGAGCGAATTACTGTATTGATCTATTAAATAGACCTAAAATGCTTGTTTGGATTCGGAAGTCACTTGCAATCAGCAGCATTTTAGTGAAAGGCTTAGGCTGTGCACTGCTTAGTAGGAGGGGGCAAAGACATGATGACTAACTACCTAAAGAGATTGGTATTCCAAGAAGTTTCCCAAAGGGCTCTCAGTACTAGCAGGCTTTGCTGTGAGGCTTGATTTCAGTTTTCTCCATTAAAGTAATCCTTGAAATTAGATTATGGGCATAGAAGAAATTTTTCCTGTTCTAGCTCTTTAGAGTTCCATACTATGTTCCTTAGGAAGGATTTTAACACAGAGCAAAGAAAGCTTGCTGGAATTCGAAGCCAGATGGACTTCCATTCAACTGCTGATTCTCCCATTTTTTAGCTGTGAAACATTAAAAAAGTTATTTGCCTTTCTAAACCTCTGATTTTCCATTAACAAATTGGGAGTAGTAATGCAATGCTCGTATAATTGTTGTGGGGATTAAATGAAATAATATACATAATGTGTTTTGGAACACAGTAGACACTCAATAAAATTTGATTTCTTCCTCCCATTCATTTTGATAAGAAGACTATTCTACTACACAAATCAATGAAAGCATGTTGGACAATGTAGAGGAACATCTAGGATGAATTTAATATGTATTTTATAGAGCTATGAAATCAATTATATTTAATTGATATTTAATTATTAATAAATTACGACAAATGACATTAAATAGAAAGTTCCATATAAAGTTAAGATACTACTGCTACTACTAATATTATTATCCACTTAGTGATCAGTCGCATCCCTTCAGTAGCTCTCTCTTGATCTATAAAGCCCTTTAAACTGTTTTTCCAATGTATCTTCCTGTCTTCAACATTATTTGGAGCATCTCAATTTGACCTGTTTGTCTCAATACTATGTAAATGCATCATACTAAAAAGTTATTTCATACATTCTGGAAACTTTTTCTCTTGTTTAAAATTAATTGGTCAATAATATTAATTAAGTTCTCAGAGCAAAGTGTGTGGTGTGTGTGTGTGTGTGTGTGTGTGTGTGTGTGTGGTATGCTTGGGGTGGAAAAGAGTGTTGAGTGAAAAGTGAAAGAAACATTATGCCACTTGACTGAATCCAGTCTTCCAAGCTTCCATGATCCTCCAGGGCAATTTTTGAGATCCTTGAAGTTGTCTTATTTCTATTGTGTTACTGTATATTCTGCTTTGTTGCCTAAATAATAAAAGACAGTAGAATGTTTGGATTTAGGGTATGGATGTGGTCTGGAGGTTGAGGAAGGGGGTCCCAGCCTCATACCACTGGGTAGATTTCTTGCTAGTCCCAGTCAAGCACACAGGAAGACAGTTTGAGTTTTTGTAGGAAACCTAAGAGAGGGTGAACTGCTGTGTGGATTATAGTCTTGGATACATTAGTTGTAAAAAAGCCAATGGTGACAAAGATTTCTAGGTTGTGTTTCAAGATAAGTTATTATTCAGTGAAAAGAATCCAACTTTTTTTGCTCTTTGATTTTTATTTTTATTTATTTTTTATTTTTTTATTAAGTTTATTGGGGTAACATTGGTTAATACAATTATATAATTTTCAGGTGTACATTACAGTTTGACATCTATATATTCTCTATTGTGTGATTACCACCCAAAGTCTAGTTTCTTTCAGCTACCATATATTTGATACCCTCCTCTTCCCGCCCCCCATATTTGACCCCCTTTACCCCAACTACCTCTCTCTTCCTCCCCTACCCCCTACCTTCTGGTAACCACTAGTCCATTTTCCATGTCCATGAGTCTCTGTTTGTCCTGTTCATTTGTTGCTTTTAGGTTTCTATCCCACATATAAGTGATATCATGTGATTTTCAACATTTTCAGTCTAGCTTATTTCACTTAGCAGGATTATCTTGAGGTCCATCCATGTTGTTGCAAATGGCAGTATTTCATCTCTTCTTATGGCTGAATAATATTCCATTGTATATATGTGCCACAGCTTTTTTAGCCAATCATCCATCGTAGGACACTTCTGTTGCTTCCATGTCCTGGCTGCCGTGAATAATGCTGATATGAACATTGGTGTGCAAATATCTTTTTGGATATGGGTTTTCAAGTCTTTGGGGTAAATATCCAGTAGTGGGATTGCTGGATCATATGGTAGATCAATTTTTAGTTTTTTGAGGAGCCTCCATAATGTTTTCCATAGTGGCTGTACCAATTTGCAGTCCTACCAGCAGTATATGAGGGTTCCTTTTTCTCTGCATCCTCTCCAACATTTGTTATTATTTGTTCTGTTGATTATAGCTATTCTAACAGGTGTGAGATGGTATCTCATTGTGGTTTTGATTTGCATTTCTCTAATAGCTAGTGATTTTGAGCATCTTTTCATATGTTTTTTGGCCATTTGTATGTCCTCTAGGGAGAAGTGTCTGTTCAGGTCCTCTGCCAATTTTTTGCTTGGATCATTTGTTTTTTTTTTTGTTGTTATTGATCGTATGAGTTTAGTTCCTATGTTTTCTTCTATGCATTTTATTGTTTCAGGTCTTATATTCAGATCCTTAATCCATTTTGGGTTAATTCTGGTGTGTGGTGATAGACAACAGTCTAATTTTATTCTTTTGCAGGTGGCCTTCCAATTTTCCCAGCACCATTTATTGAAGAGGCTTTCCTTTCTCCACTATATGTTTTTGGCTTTTTTGTCAAAAACTATTTGCCTGTATAACTATGGGTTTACTTCTGGACTCTCGATTCTGTTCCACTTGTCCGTGTGTCTGTTTTGCTGCCAATATCATGCCATTTTGATTACTGTCTCTTGGTAGTATAATTTGATGTCAGGCAGAATGATGCCTCCAGCCTTGTTCTTTTTTCTCAGGATGGCTTTGGCAATTCGGGTCTTTTGTGCTTCCATAGAAACTTGATGATTTTTTGTTCTGTTTCTTTAAAAAATGTCAATGGGATTTTGATGGGGATTGCATTAAATCTGTATAATGCCTTAGGTAATATGGTCATTTTAACTATGTTGATTCTTCCAATCCAAGAACATGAAATATCTTTCCATTTCTTTGTATCTTCTTCAATTTCTTTTAATAGAGTCTTGTAGTTTTCATTATATAGGTCCTTCACATGTTTCATTAAATTTATTCCTAGGTGTTTTATTCTTTTTGTTGCAATTGTGAAAGGAATTATTTTTTCCATTTCTTTTTCTGATGCTTCATTATTAGCGTATAGTAATGCCATGGATTTTTGAATGTTGATTTTGTATCCAGACACTTTACTGTATTTGCTTATTATTTCTACTAATGTTCTTATGGAGTCTTTAGGGTTTTCTATATAGAGAATAATGTCATCTGCAAATAGTGATGGTTTGACTTCTTCATTTCCTATTTGGATGCCTTTTATATCTTTCTCTTGCCCAATCGCACTTGCTAAGACCTCCAAGTTTATATTGAATAGCAGTGGCGATAGTAGACAGCCTTGCCCTGTTCCCGATCTTAGAGGGAAGGTTCTTAGTTTTTCACTATTAAGTATAATGTTGGCTGAGGGTTTGTCATAGATGGCCTTTATAATGTTAAGGTACTTTCCTTCTATACCTATTTTGTTGAGTGTTTTGATCATAAATGGATACTGTATCTTGTCAAACGCTTTTTCTGTAGCTATTGATATGATCATGTGATTCTTATTTTTTAATTTGTTTATATGGTATATCACATTATTTAATTTGCATATATTAAACCATCTCTGTGCCCCTGGGATGAAGCCCACTTGATCATGGTGTATAATCTTTTTAATATGTTGCTGTATTCGGTTCGCGAGTATCTTATTTATGATTTTGCATCTGTGTTCATGAGAGATATTGATCTGTAGTTTTCTTTTTTTGTGTTATCTTTACCAGGTTTCAGTATCTGAATAATATTGGCCCCATAAAATGAATTGGGAAGTATTGCCTTCTCTTTGATTATTTGGAAGAGTTTGAGGAGAATAGGTATTAAATCTTTGAATGTTTGGTAGAATTCACTGGTGAAGCCATCTGGTCCTGGACTTTTACTTTTTGGTAGGTTTTTGATGATTGTTTCAATTTCCATACTGCTGATCAGTCTATTTAGATTTCCCAGTTCTTGTCAATTCAGTCTAGGAAGATTGTATTTTTCTAAGTACTAGTTCATTTCTTCTAGATTATTAAATTTGGTGTTATATACATTTTCATAGTATTCTTGTATGATCCTTTGTATTTATGTGATGTCTGTCATAATTTCCCCTCTTTCATCCCTGATTTTATTTGTGTCCTTTCCTTTTTTCTTTAGTGAGTCTAGCCAGGGGTTTGTCAATTTTATTAACCTTCTCAAAGAACCAGCTCTTTGTTCTACTTATTTTTTCTATTGATTTTTTGTTTAGTTTTCAATTTCATTTATTTCTGCTCTAATTTTGATGATTTCTTTTCTTCTGCTGACTTTAGGCTTATTTGTTCTTCTTTTTCTAGTTTTTTTAAGATGAAGCATTAGGTTGTTTATTTGGGTTCGTTCTTGTTTTTGGAGATAGGCCTGTAATGATATGAACTTTCCCCTTATGACTGCTTTTGCCATGTCCCACAAGTTTTGATATGTTGTACTATCGTTATCATTCATTTCTATGTATCTCTTGATCTTTTTATTTCTTCTCTGACCCAGTTTTTCTTCAGTAGCATGTTGTTTAATCTTCATGTATTTGTGGTTCTTCCTGATTTCTTTCTGCAGTTGATCTCTAGTTTCAAAGCATTATGATCAGAGGATATGGTTGGTATGATTTCAACCTTCTTATATTTTTTGAGACTATTTCTGTGTCCCAGTATGTGGTAAATTCTTGAAAATGTTTCATGTGCACTAGAGAAGAATGTATAAGCAGCTGTTTTGGGATGGAAGGCTCTATATATGTCAATTATGTCCAGTTGATCTAATGTATCATTTAAGGATGTTATTTCCTTATTGATTTTCTTTTTGGATGATCTGTCCATACCTGACAGTGGGGTATTTAGGTCCCCTACTACGATAGCGTTTTCGTTTCTCCCTTTAGTTCTGTTAGTAATTGCTTTACATATTTTGGGGCTCCCTGATCGGAAGCATAGTATTAACAAGTGTTATGTCTTCTTGGTGCATGATTCCCTTTATCATTATGAAGTGTCCCTCAGTATCTTTCTTTACTTTTTTATTTTGAAGTCTATTTCGTCCGATATTAGTACCACTACTCCTGCTTTTCTCTGAATGCCATTTGCATGAAATATCATTTTCCATCCTTTCATTTTGAGTCTATATTTGTCTTTGGAGCTGAGATGTGTCTCCTGGAGGTAGCGTATGGTTGGGTTTTGTTTTTTGATCCAATCTGCAACTCCGTGCCTTTTTATTGGTGAGATCAGTGTATTTACATTTAGGTGATTATTGAAATATGAGGTCTTCTTATAGCCATTTTATCTTTTGCTTTCTGGTAGTTCGGTGTTTACATTGCTTCCTTATCCTTGTGTTTCTGTTTTCTTTATTTTGGTTGGCTTTTGTGGGTTTTGCCTCTTGTTCTTCTTGTTTTATGTTACATACTTCAGTTCTGATTCTATGATGCATGGTTACCATTACAAATATGAAAAAGATAGTTATGTATATACAATTGTTCATTTTCCTCTGTGTGTGCCTTATCTCCTTTCCCTTTTGCAAATTTAGATCTTTGAACCCTCCCCTTTTCAGTCATTGTTATCTCAATTTTCCCTATGTATGCTGAACATTCATTACTATCTTGCTATAGCAATTCTCTTATTTAAGCTTACAGTGCCCTGTTCTTAGTAAGGGTTGCACTCCTCTGCTTCTATTTGCCTGATAGTCACTTTACTCCTAATTTTGTATTTTTGTTGTTGTTATTTTGTTTTAGGTGCGCTGACTCCTTTCACAATTTCCTGTAGGCAAGCCTCGTAGTGGAGAATTCCCTCAATTTTTGTATGTCGGGAAAGGTCTTAATTTCTCCTTTATATCTAAAGGAGAGCTTAGCTGGATACATTATTCTAGGCTGGTAGTTCCTTTCACTTAATAGTTTAAATATTTGATTCCATTCCTTTCTGGCTTGTAAGGTCTGCGCTGAGAAGTTCGATGATAATCTAATGGATTTTCCTTTATATGTTACTGTTTTCTTCTCCCTGGCTGCCCTGAGAATTCTATCTTTGTTATTGATTTTTGATAACTTTAATACAATGTGTCGTGGTGAAGGCCTTTTTGGGTTAAGATAATTGGATGTTCTGTTGACTTCTTGAATTCCAAGTTTCAACTCATTCCTTAGATTTGGGAAATTCTCATTCACTGTTTGTCTGAAAAATGCTTTCTGGTCCCTGCTCCTTTCCCTCGCCTTCGGTATTGCTCATTATTCTTATGTTTCCTCTCCTGATGGTATCAGCTAGTTCTTGGATTTCTCTTTCATTATTTTTCATTCTTTGGTTTCTCTTTTCTTCATTCTGATTTATTTCTAGATTTCTGTCTTTGATATCACTGATCCTTTCCTCCATTTGGTTGACTACTATTTCCCAAGCTTGCTATTTCATTTTTCAACTCTTGCAGTGTGTTTTTTTTATCTCCAGAAGTTCTATTTGGTTCTTTTTGAGGGTTTCAATCTCCTTGCTCCGCTCATCTAGTTGTTTTTGCAATTTCTGAAATCGTTGATATGACTCATTTTGGAACTCACTGAGTTTTTTCAGAATTACCATATCGAATTCTCTGTCACTTAAGTCACATATTTCTATGTCTGTAAGCTCATTTTCTGGAGATTTTTCTCTTTCTTTCTGAGATGCCTTGTCACCTTGGTTGTTCATGCTGATTAAAGAACTATTTCTCTGCCTGGGCATTAATGGAAGTGTATTCTGTTGTTTTTCCAGAAAGAAGATTTATTATATAAATCTTAGCCTGCTGCAAAGAAGGTGCTTTTCTTTTGGTTTCAAGTAGGTGGCATCTAGGCCTCTTGGATCCCTAATAGTTTAGGCAGCATTTGCTCGGATTCCCCTGGGCCTCCACGGTGATCGGACTATGGCTCAGCCTCGGTTTTGCAACCACAGTTGGTAAGAATCAACTGTTGTTTCTCTGCTGGCTGCTTCTCTGCTCTCTGCCCTGATGACTGGGCCTTGCAGCCAGCCGGCCATGGGGAGCCCACAACCCTCCCAGGATCAGCTGTTTAGGGAATTTGCAGCACGAACTCTCTGCTCCTTCTCCCTTCACCCTCCTCCTGCAGGGAGCTCCAGAATCTGCCAGAGGTAGCCTCAGTCTCAGCAGAGTTTGCTCAGATTCCCCTGGGGCTCCACGGTGTTCGGTGTTCGGTCTCAGAGGATATGCGGGGAGGGGCTCTCTGGGTCGAGGGTTGAGGGCTGTGGCTCAGCCTTGGTTTTGGAACCAGGGCTGGTGAAAATGAACTGTTGTTTCTCTGCTGTCCAGTCCCACTTCTCTGCTTTCTGCCCTGATGACTGGGCCCTGTTGCCAGCTGATAAGTCCTGGCACTTCCAAGCAGGGCTGATTAGGGAAGTCACTGCACCTTCACTCCTCCCCTTCCTCTTGCAAGGAGCTCCAGTGGCTGTGAGAGGCAACTTCTTTATTTGTCCCAGTCCACTGCTGGACACTCAGATTTCTGACCTGTGGTAGCTCTTATGTGTAGATCCCACGCTCAGATGTGCTGATGTGCAGTTTGGGTGTTTTTGTTCAGTTTTAGATGTTCAGCTTATTGTTGTTTCAAGGGGAGAGATCTGAGGACATCTCTTACTCCATCATGTTTTCCCAGAATCCCCTGATTTATTTATTTTTTTAAGTTTTTTGTTACTTTAGCATTTAAGTTGCATATTTTTAAAAAAAGAGGTTTTCTAATTTAAAAAAAAATAACTCTCTTTGAGGCAGATCAAAATCAACCCTGGTCGAAGAAAAATAGTTTCTAAAGGCAATGTTTACTGTAACTTGTTCTATCTAAAACTAGGCTCTGGTCCCATTAAAGAAGTGTCAGAGCAGTATTAATTTGGTTATTTTTACATAAATCTGCATTAATATTCAAGAAACCCTGCTCCAGGTATGCAAATAAAGTAGATTAATTAATTAGTGCTACTCTGTCAACTATGTTCAAGCCCAAGATTCAAAGAGTGTAAGTGGCTGAAACACACAAAGGTATTTATACCAATCAGTGCTAATTCATGCTTAGAGGAGACACACAAAGGAAGTTTTCAGACATACAAGGAGGATGTCACATACAGATACCCTTGTATTTGTAACTGGAAACATGACCATTCCCTTTCAAAACCCCATTCCCCCTCTACCACAAAGAAAAGCTTCCACAAATAACAACACATGCAGGCTGGAGGAACAGAAGACCTTTGTCAAGAATTTAAATGAATCTCCATATATATATTTTCAAAATTCATAATTACTTTAGTTTCTAGATATACCCACTTTCGAAAAACAAGGTACAGAGTTAAATGTGAAGGTAGGGAGTACAAAGAGCTGAACTGTTGTCCATTAGTAAATGTGGGGCCTGGGGGGTTTGAGAGGGAACCACAGAGAAGGGAAGAAGAGGGAAAAAAAGAAGGGACAAAAAGGAAGTCTAGGCAATGAAGGAAGACTGAAAACTGAATTATTGTTATGGCTTACTATATATTTTAATTCATTAGAGCAGATGATATTACACAGGGAGAGACTATAGAATAAGAAAAGGACAAAGAATTGGGGACAACTAAAATTTATGAAGAAGAGGGGAAGTGCCAATGAAGGAGATTAAAAATAAATTTTCTTCTCCCTAATTGGTTCCATTTTCGTAATTTTCATAGTATAGACATAGAATGATAAACAGCAAATTCAAGATAGAGTTTACCTTCAGGGAAAGATTGAAGGAAGCAAAATTGAGTAGATATTGTTATAGGAGGGGGCTATATCTCTATCTGCAATATCATATTACTCCCTTTCTTTTCTGTAGAAATATAACTTTTCACCTGAGTTTCAAAGAGCTCATGGCTGCCTAGCTAGAGATTATGTATTCCAGTCTTCCTTGCAGCTGTCTCTTGTATGCTTATATGACTAAATTCTTGCCAAGGTAGTGTGATTAGGAGTGATGTATATGACTTCCCGGTCATTTCCTTAGAGGAAATTGTTTGTCCTTGCATCTTCTCCTTTCCATTTCCCACATTTTGGAATATGGATATACTACCAGCAATCCAGTCTCAACACTGAGGGCATGAATAGTACTCCAGGGCAGGGTACATGGTCCATGAGTCAATGGCTTCGTTTGACGCATGTAACAGTAATTCATTAAGAGTGAATCTTATGTCTTATTTTATTGTGCGAATGCATCGTGGTTTATCCACTGTCCTTTTGGTGGACATTTAGATTATTTTCTGTTTGGGACTATTAAGAATATTCTTATCATGTCTTCTTCCTCCATAGATTAGAGTTTCTCTATGATATTTTCTGTCTTAGTCTGTTTGGGCTACTACAACAAAAATATCATAAACTGTGTGGCTTATAAACAAACATTTATTTCTCATAGTTCTGGAGGCTGGGAAGTCCGAGATCAAGGCACCAGCAAATTTAGTGTTTGCTGAGGACCCGTTTCCTAGATGGCCACCTTTTCTGTATTCTCCTGTGCATAAGGGGCAAGGGAAATTTTTAGGCTGCTTTTATAAGGGCACTAATTGCTGAGGACTCCACTCTCAAGACCTAACTATCTCCCAAAGACTGCATTTCCTAATATCATAACCTTGCAGGTTAGGTTTCTAAATATAAATTTTGGGGGATACAAACATTCAGACTGTAGCATATATGTTTAGAAATGGAACTGCTGAATCATAGGATGTGTTTATATTTAATTTTCCTCAGCATAGTCAGGATAAACTCTTTTCCAAGTGGCCATAAAAATTTAAATCACCATCAATGTGTTAGACAGTCTCATCTTGTTTTTGATTGAATTTTCATTTTTTATTTATCATCATTTTAATTTTCACAAAATTGTTCATATCTCACTGTGGTTTTAGTTTGCATTTTTCTAATTACCAATGAAGATAGGCATCTTTTCATATGCTTAGGGCTATTTGTGTTGCTTTTGCTGTGAAATGCTCATTCACATTTTTGCTCCTTTTTCTATTGTGTTATCTTTTTCTTATTGGTTCTACATATAAATCTTTTGTTAAAAATATGTATGGCAAAACCCTCCCACTCTGTGATTTGTCTTTTTAAATCCTTATGTCTTTTGATGAATGCAAGATTTTAGTTTTAATATAGTGATATGCCTATTTGTTACTTCATGGTGTACAGGTTTTATTATTGTTTAGGAAATCCTTTGCACTCTGAGGTTGCAAAGATATTCTGTATTTTATTGTATAATTAATATAGTTTTATCATTCATATTTATCTTAAATCTGTAACTAGTAAATGATTTTTGGATATGATGTGGGTTAAGAATCAAATTAAGTAATTTCCTTATAGATAACCAATTGTCCCAGATCCACTGATGGAATAACTATTATTCCCTCCTCCCCCCACTACCCATTGATCTCTAATTCCTGCTCCTTATTATTTGTGTGAGATTATTTTAAGACTCTGTCTTTTCCATTATTCTGTTAATCTAATCTCATGCAAATGCCACATTGTCTTATTATAGTCTTGATAAAAATGTTGGTTTTAGATAAGACAAATTTCCCACTCTTTCTTCTTCTTATGGAATATTGTCTGGGATAGTCCTGTTTGCTATTCAATCTGAACTTCAGAATCAGATTGTTATGGTGTTACATTTTATTTGTAGATTTAATTGTTTTTATAGATTAGTCTGGGGGAGAATTTTGGCTCTAGTTCTTTGTTTTTTAAGTTTACGTAAACACATTCTTTTGTGTAAGTTTATCACAAGCCTGATTTTTATATATTTTTTTTATACGGGTTGTAATTTCAATTTTAAATTAGAAAGTAAAGAGGTAATTGGTAATTGTTTTTAAAAAAGAAGAAATGAAGAGAGTTTTGTTGTTGCCTAAAGGATAAATTTATACATTCAGGGAGAAAAAAAAACCTTAGGTGGAAACAACGAAAGTACAAGTCATAAAAGATAAATGTGAGGAGCAAAGCATGTGCCTGATCTTCTTGAAAAGTGAAGCAAGAAAGTGAAGACCATGTTGGCTACCAGCTGGCCTAGATTGTCTTAGGATGGCTCAGCTGAATTGCTGGAGCACTCCCTGAGGGAGAGAGCAGAGGATTCAGAGGTAAATACTGAGGGTGGGAAAGAATGAGTTCATTATGTAAATAATAGTTGCGAGCCAGATGTTCATAGCTTGGGTATACCTTACATGCCTAAGGCAGTTGTACAATGCATTTTCAGTGAGTTTTCATATCCTCGGGGGCCTTGCTATCAAATTCCAAAATTGCTCCCTCTCCTCAGACAGCTTTTCTCACAATTGCTGAAAAAAGAAACTGTTAGGAAAGTCTCACAATGAGGAAATTTTGGTACAGTGCCTTACATGCAAACAAGAAAATAGCAGGAGTTAAGCAATTCAGATAATTACTGTCATGAATACTGGACCATGTGAAAAAGAGAAAAGATTTTGATTTTTAATGTTTACACTTAAGTACATAAAGTAAAAAAAAAAATGCAATGGAGCTAATTTTTTAAAAACCAAGCAGGCTTTTAGCTGCTCAGATCCCATAAAAATCAAAAGGACAAATGTGACTTAAACTTGCTTTACAGAAGCAAATTTTCACAACCTGGCATTTAAATTGAGCTTTGGGGCGCTCAAATAATCCCACAGGCATGTAAAATCTGATACTATATCTGCATCTAGATATTCTGCTCTGAGACGTGGAGTCCCAATTGGCAACCTGGGAAAACCATATTACTTACACTTGCTCAAATAATCTCTAATTAGTTCTTCTGACCCTCTTGTATACTAATAAATGGCCCATTACAAAACATTAAAACTGAATTCTTTCCATTAAAAATGATTTCCTTGCTAGTGAACATGATCTAGGTTTAATGTACAATGTTGATTAACGTTAGATTGTTCTAATGTACAGTAAATGCTTTCCAGTATAAAGTGATTGTATCACTAATTTGACTTTCTGGTTCAGTCATTTCTCTTAGGAGGGGGTGGGGGATGAGTCTTCCTACAGTGATCTAAATATTGCTTATATTCTTAGTTTGTTTTTGGTCTATTACTTTTTGATCGAAAGAGCTGAAAACTCTAACGTGAAATTGTATAATGAGCCTTGGAAAATTGTGAGCCTAAAGAGACTTTTAGCTCACCTCATCAGGTCGATTTTCAAGTTTTATTTAGCTGGTGGTATGAATAGGCTGATGCAAT